>NW_028327177.1:143469459-143809317 GCF_987537825.1 Furipterus horrens
CGGCTGTGCTTCAGTGACAGTCACCCCTCCCGCGGCTTGAGCATTTCACGTCCGAGGGTCGCGGTAAACGTTCCGTGGTTTTGTGGTCAGACGCAGAAGAGGACGGGAGACGAGTTGACATCCTGTGTCCTGCAGAGCCGTTTCGGTGGTCCCCGGGTATGTCCATCCTTTTCGGGGAACAGCTCCCTCCTCCGGCTGCCCCAGCTTTACCATGGAGGTTACATCATGGCGGCAGCTGAATGGGTCAGGCGTGGGTTTGGGGCCAAGCTCGGGCCCCTCAGATTCTCTCTTCTGGGAATTCTCAACCTCAAGTCCATGTGGGGGACTGACGGGTACACGTGACACCGGACACTGTGGGATGGCTCTGGTCACAGAACGAAACAGGGTTCTGAGGAGAAAAGTACCAAGAAATGCCAAAGCGAAGATCTGTCTGGAGCCTTTGTCTGGAGCATGTTCTGCAGGAGAGCTGCGGTTTGCGTTCTGCACGCTCTTCCGTCGCTGACACGAAGCCTCGTGTTTCAGGAGCACGTGAGCCTCTGGCGCGCGTTCTCCCGTCCCCGCAGAGCAGAAGGCCATCTCGGTCGCCCAGCCGTGGCCGTTATGAGTATTTTAGGAGCCTGTGTTTTTCTTGAAAGTGAAGAAAACTTCTGAAATTCTCAACTGCATTGTGGAAATGAATTCGATTGGTTTCGCCCCTAAATCCACACGAGTGTGGCCGGAACCATCCCCGGGTTTCCTAAACACGTGGACAGACTGAGAGCAGTTGGTGGCAGGAAGATCTGTGAGGGAAGAGCGGCGGCGAGAAGGAGGAGCTCCACGCCCTCATTTCCGGCTCCGGCGATGAGTCTATCCTGTGGCCGCCTGTCCGTCCTTTCCGTGTGTCCCTTACGACTTCACAGGGTGGGGCAGGGACTGGAATCGCACAGAGAGGGCAACTCCGGGCCCTTTCCGCGCTGGCACTAGGCAACGCTTTCACCTTCTAAGGCCGTATCATCCGTCCCCTGGTTGCAGCTCCCAGCCTCCAGCTCTGCCCCCCCCCCTTCTGAGGCCCCCGAAGAGACCCCACCAGGGGCCCCGTTTCCTAAGCCAGGTGCCTCCACGTGGAAGCTGCTGCCAGAGCACTCACTTAGAGAGACACTCAGGACAGGCCACCCTACTGCTAGAACGCTCACGGACCTTCTCCCATAGGCTTAATGGTGACCCTCTTCTCTGTGCGTTCAAGGCCTCACCGTCTGGGCGAAACTGACGTCCTCCTCACGTCTTTGGGAAGGAGCTCCGTCAGCAAATCCTGCACTCCAGACACTAGGCATCCCGCGGCTTTGCTTATTTTCAGGAACCCAAGGGTCCTTTCTAGCGCTTGGATGTGCCCACATCTCAGTTTTCTGTTTTTTAATCCTTACCTGAGGACATATTTATTGATTTTTGAGAGAGAGCAAGGGAGGGAGGGAGGGAGAGGGAGAGAGAAACATCATCAGCTGCTTCTAGTACGCGTCCCAACTGCACACCTAGGTGTGCGCCCTGACCAGGGATCGAACCTGCAACCTCTTATTTTGGTGCCCAGGACGATGCTCCAACCAGCTGAGCCGCCTGCAGGGCCCACGAGTCAGGGCTCTAAGAGCACGGCTCAGCCCTCTCCCATTCTCACCGTCCCAGCAGGTGCTCCGTGACATCGGCCCCCACCGCTTAGTGCAGAAGAGGCCCCACTTATCCTCCATACCTGTGGGCTATTGCCCGTCTCCACGCTTGGCAATCTGTACACCCCATCCTAGGCCACCTGCGCCCCTGAGCCTGCCAGACGGTGGGTCCCTGGAGGAGAAGACGCAGCCCTCGTTTGTCCCACCCTCCCTGACTGTGACCCACAGCCGGCCTTCCTTCCCTTTCCCCGACCACCCCGCTCTTCCCTTCTTCCTTCTGGGGACACAAGAAACGTCCTAACCCGTACAGAATCTTTACGGGTTTATTTGAGGCAAAATGACAATTGCCAGGAAGCAAAATCTTGACGGGTTGGGAGAATGCTCCAGAGAACGGCAGTTCTGCAGCTGACCTTACACATGAGGGTCAGAGGGGGAGACCTGAGGGGTCACGTGAATTCCCTGGTGGTGGGTTAAGGGGCAGGAGAACGCAAAGCGGGGTGATCTCCGAGGCTGGATACGGAGTAAAATGAAGAGACACGTGACATGACTGCCCCCCACAACCCCCTTCTCGTTAGGAACGTGTATGTTTGGACCCTCCCACCGGCTACTGGGGCCTGAGTTTGTGAGGCCGCCTGGCAGGCCTGCCTGAGCTTGTCAGGGTTAGCGTGGGGCCCCTTTTGGTCCGCACTCCTTTCTCCCTCTCTCTCTCTCTCTGGGCTGATAAAGATGACAGATTTTAGAGAATTAGGGAGCAGAGAGGCCCCCGCAGCAGCTGCATGAACAGGTGCATGGCAGACGCGTCTCCCTACCACTCTGTGAAAACCGAGCGTGACTCCTGGACTCCCCGATGAGCTCACGCAGGGAGCCTGTCCCCTCCCCCTTTCTGTCTGAGTGCCCTTTTGGTGACATGCTGCTGGCAAGTGTCCCAGCAAGAAGACCGTCTAGCTCGGGAACAGCACTTTGAGGGGCCTCACCCTGCGGGTCGCGTTTCCGCAGGGAGGAGTGCGTGACAGCAGGATTGCAGGGAGACAGGCGGGTCGGGATATGAGGGGGCAGAGGGGCAGGGGACAGTGGGAGAAGTGGACAGGACTCTGCCCCCGGTGCCACGGAGGGTCTGCGCTCAGGGCACCTGTGAGCCAGGGGACGGTGACGTGGCAGGAAGTCAGCCGGTGGGCAGCGGGGCGACGTGGGACCAGTCGGTCACACAGGCGCCCACGGGAAGGAGAGGCACCCGGGAAAGTCACTTGCTGGCTGGCTCACTGTGACAACCAGTTCCCAGCGTGACTTGTAGCCAAGAGCAGGCCGGGCACCCGGAACGCACCGCGTTTTTCTTTGCCAATTATACTCGATAAAGCGGGAATGAAGAAAGACACTTTTAAGTAGAAGCTGTCTGCCACGGATGAAAGTGAAATGGCTGAGGGTTTGGGGCTCAGACACGTGGCACGTGACGCAGGGAAGAAGGAGAGGCCTTGGCGGCGGCGAGCCCCTCGGGGCGGGTGAGAGATGAAAGCTGGTTTCGGCAGGAGTGAAACGGCCACTGGAGTGTATGTGTTGGGAACCGTGCCGATGCTGGGGAGGGCCGGCTGCAAGGGACCGAGGCAGACCAGCGTGGGTCAGCACCGCGCCCACGGTCACACAGCGGCCGGCGGCCGCTACCCTCTGGGGCTTCGCGGGGACCCTGGCCGACAACCCCTCCTGAGGTCCCCCAACATGACACACGCCAGCCCAGGGTGGAGAGTGAGGACTCGTTGGACGAACATCACACTTCCCCTGAGTGCTCAGTCCCCTGGAATCCTGCTCCTCGGACCCACCCCCACGCACACACGCGGCGTGGGCTCCGCATCGGACCACGCGGCGCCTTTCTTCAGAGCCCCCTGTCATGCCAGGAGAAGCGCTGTAGCAGGCCCAGGTCCGCTGCCTCCGTGGGCCGGGCTGCGTCACAGACCGAGCGGCTCCGACGGCAGGAATGTGTCGGCTCCGAGTCTGGAGGCCGGAAGCCGGAAATCAAGGTGTAGAGGGGGTTGGTCCTTGGGGGAGCTGCCCCGGGTCCTTGGCTTGTACATCAGCCTTCCTGCGTGTTCCTGGCAGCTTCTCTCTCGGAGCGTCTATGTCTCCACGGTGTCCTTGTCACAAGGACATCGGTCCTGCCGCTCATGGGCCTGTCCTAATGACCTCATGTTACCTGGATCTCCCCTGTCATCAGAGACTCCGCCTCCAAATAAGGTCACACGCTGCAGTTTCGGGGTGAGGGCTTCAGTGAATGAATTTGAGGGGCATCATTAACCCCCAGCCTGCGCCTGGTTCTGGCTGAGCCTCCGGCCTTCGCTGCCCCCTCCAGCAGCCCTGGAGCCCCCGGCGTGGCCCGGCCCTGCGCGTCGCCGCCAGTGAACTCCTGCGCGGTCCTGAGGAGCCGGCCCCGACGCCCGGCCGCACCACTGCCCCCGCGGGCCCCACGGGTGCGTCTCCCCAAACACGCCTCTCACACCTAGAAGTCCGGACAAAGGCGGAATTCATCTGCCGAACTCACAAGCCCACACGGGGGATGTCCAAGGTCTGGCTGCGTCCCTGGACCTCGGCCGCCACATCAAAGGACCAGAGACCAGGAGGCTCGGACAGCAGGAATGTGGTGACCGTGATGTCAGCTTACGCGTGAAAAGAGAACCTCTCTGGAGACTAACCGAGCAAAGTGCCACTGCCTCGAGGCGGCCGTCAGCTCCCTGCGAGCGCTGCAGCCAGCAGGAGCCCCGCGTCCCGTGACCTTGGTCCAGCTCAGGGCACACAGCCCCGCGCCCGCTGTCCGTGTCCCTGAGAGG
The DNA here is from genome assembly GCF_987537825.1 of Furipterus horrens. NCBI lineage: Eukaryota > Metazoa > Chordata > Mammalia > Chiroptera > Furipteridae > Furipterus > Furipterus horrens. The sequence goes on from NW_028327177.1 coordinate 143,473,907, forward strand.
GTTGGTGAGCTCTCTGCTCAGACGGTGACGTCTGCCAGGGCCCACGTCACGGTTCTAATGGTTGTGGAAGGTTTGCTGCAATTTCAGGCCAGTGATTGTTGACTCTTGGTCAGAAGTCTCGCTCTCCATGAACTTGGCCTTGGCCGCAGGTCACTGCTGCCTCCGGCCTGTGTCTCAGGAGATGGTCAGAGCACCAGGGCAGCGGCTCAGAGGCCCAGACAGTGGAGTCAGGCGGCACTGCTCAGCTCAGCTGCAAACACAGTCATTACAGGGACAGCGGCCGTGCCCAGCGGGACGCTCTGTCCCCAGGGCCCAGAGGCGGCGTCCGCGGGTCTCATTAGGCGCCGCCGTCACCAGTTCCTCAGTTCTCTGTCCCCAAGCCACGTCGGAACCGCGGGTGTTCGTAATGAACGTGAAGTGCTTCGAGGCCGGCCCGATCTATATCGATTCCCGATGAAATCCCGGCGCTTCCAGAAACGCCTCAGTAATTAAACCGCGTGAGCCACCTACCAGGTCTCATGTGCAGGGGACTTAAAACAACGAGCCGGGTCGCTGAAGCTCAGCACACGAGGGAGCTGCCGTCTGTGGCGGGCGTCGGAACTGGGACATGCACGGGAAGGCGCCGGCTCGGAAGGGAGCGGCAGGGCCTGCTCAGGCATGGGGGGACGTGTCCAGCAAACTGTCAAAGGCCACCTATTGTCACACGGGTGGCATGCACTACATCTCAGCAAAAGGAATGTCCCCTTCGGCGTTGGCCGAGGAACCAGGATTTCCTGCCCCTGTCCCGTTGGGACGGGTCCTAGACAGAGACCCAAGACATCTGGAACCGCTCTGCACTGTCACCAGAAGCACCTGAGAACTGGGGGTCACCAGTCATAGTCCCCTCCCTCCCATGTGCCTTCTCTCTCTGAGTGTCTGTCTATGCGTCCAAGGTGTCCTTTCCACCAGGACACTGAACCCCCTGATCTTGGGTCCATCCTCCTGACATCATTTTACCTTGATCACCCCTGCGGTGATCATCTCCAGGTAAGGTCACCTGCCTTAGGGTGTCTCCGTTTAAGAGCGTTTCTGCCTTGGTGACGTCACCAGAGCTGCTTCTGGGGGAAATATATCAGTTGGCATTGCCAGAAGCTCCGCCCAGGCAGGAGGCGGCTGAGAAGCCGTGAGCGGAGGTGCCCTCAATGCCATGGCCGATGGAGGAAGCCCTTCTCCCCCACGGTGAAGAGCAGACAACCCCACAGGTGACTGCGAACACAGAGCAACGACAGACGGACATGGAGCTGTCTGGCTTTACCCCGGACACACCACCATGCAGCTAATAGCCCACCATGCACTTGAGATTTCCTTCCAGATGCGCTGCTGTGTCTGGACCCAGCCAGGCAGCCCGGCGTCCCTTCCTCCTTGTCTGCCACCAAACAGCCACCATGGGGAAGCCGCCAACCGGACGTGACACTCACAACTGTTCTCTGTAAAACCTGTCGCTCAGCAGACTCCATGACTCATAGCTCCACTATAGGTACGTGCCTCACCTTACATTCCACACAAAACCAAGTTCTCCCCTCTGGCGTGACTCCTGTGTTGCTATTTTGATCGGTGGCACGTGCACCTGCCTGCTTGGTTGTCTTTCTCCCCCTCCCTGGATGGCAGCCTCCCGGGGGCTGGAGTCCCTCCGCAGCCGTGCCCCTCCCTCCCTCTCTGGCCCCTGGAACTCTGTCTGCTGCAGGGGAAGAGCTGAAAGGGTTACCCCATAATTGTGGACTCGAGCAGTCTGTAAGCAAAATACAAACAAATGCTGGGTAACTTGATTTTTCAAATCCTCTCCCAGAGGACGGTGCCACATGACCAGCAGGGCATTCTGGCCGCAGATCTGACGCCGAGGAGAAGTGAAAGGCAATCTGTAAACTCTCCCGGAAAAACCTGACCCTCCGACCGCGAGCCGGGCGCTCCGTGGCTAAGTCCCCAACAAGAAATCACCTTCGCACTTTATCTGCGGTGCTGGCTGCATATCATGATGATGGGTAGCCTCCAAAGGCTTCTGAAATATGTACCCGGCTCCAAACTCCGGCGCAGCAAACCCCAAATTTATGTCCACTTCAGTCTTCGCCGTTTCACTCATAACTTACTGCTCGGGCTGGAGATAATGAGCAAACCCCATATATTTCCCCTCACTGCCGTGGACAAGGGCCCCGGTGACCGGCACGTCATTTATTCTGTGACACCGCTGCTCTGGCCATGCAGGCCGGCCGTCCCCCGCCACCGTCGCGCCTGGTGATTTAGTACCGATCAGTGTGTTCCCATGGCCTTTTCCTCTCGGATTAGAGTGCTTCCCGGTGATTGGATTTGTCTGGAAGGTGGAGGTGTGAAGAAGGTGCGTGTGTGTGGGTGTGGGGTGGGCATTTGGGAAAGGGACCTGCTGTGGACGGAGGGGTCTCCAGGCTCGGGGCTCAGCCCCGGACGCTGTCTGGGGGGCCCTGGAATGAATGCTGTCCCATTCGTGGCTCTCCCCCACTGGGCCACCCCGTTCAATGAATGGCACTTGGCAGAAGGTCCCGCTGAGCAATCACCCGGTGAGCGGCCCTTTGGCGGTGCCGTGGCTCCAAGAGACGCACGTACTGAGCCCGGAGAACTCCGATAACAGGCACAGAAATCACCACCTAACGTCAGCGCGGAAACCTCCAGAAACGAAGGGCGACGGGACACAACGGAGCAGACGTGCCGAGAGGACTGTCGGTACTCGTGTGATGCGCATCCCTGACACGTCAGTTGGTCACCGACACGTGCGCTCCGCCCATAAGCGGGCCCCACCCATCGTACCGCCAGACTGCACCCCAGCCAGCCCTCCCCACGGCCTCCGCTCGCTGCTCACGGCCCCCCGTCCTTCCCGGCCGACGCTGCCCCTCGCCCCGCAGCGGGCAAGTGTCTCCTGATGTCTCCCCACCGGGCTCCTCGCTTCCACACGTGCAGCCCAGCGTTGGTCCCTCCCGCTCACACGGCGACCTGGCGGTTTCAGAACAGAAAATGTGCCGCATCCCTGCCCTGGTTAACGAGTTCCTGTCTCACCCAGAATCAAATCCGAATCCCCAGGGAGCGATCTCTACGCTGACCGCTTCCTACCGCCCCAGCCAGCCTCCCTGTCCCCAGTCCTGTGCCCCGATTCCCGTCTTCTGCCTCAGGACATTGCGCAGCGGTTGCCGCAGCCTGCAGAGCACCCCCACCTGCAGAGCCCCCCCAACTCCATCCCCCGCAGCTGCCGGTGGTCGGACCCGGCAGGCCACCCCAGGGGACAGCGCCCTAGAGAGGGTCAGCCCGCCCTCCCACCTGCACTCTGTCCCAGGACCGTGTGAGCCTCCGGGGACGCCTTGGCATCAGCATCTCACTTATCTCCTTACGTGTTTGCCGACTGCCCGTCTTGGCCGCTATAACCTAAACTCTCCAAGGCCGGTCCGGTTTTCCTCACCTCCTCAACCGCAGGGATGCCGAGCGGCCCTGGCCCACAGCAGCTGCCCAGGGAACGCTGACTGATGGGATAAGTGAATGAGAACCGCAATATCACAAGCCTCCCGTGACCTAACACCCTCGCCACGGATCACGCCGTTCGGAAAGTGACGAATCTTGTCGTATTTGGGCTTCTTCACTTCTGAGCTCGCATATTATCACGCGCAGCCAGAGCACTCGTCACGTTGGTAAAACCCATCATGCGCAGCAGGAGGGCAGGGGCCGTGTGTTATCCGATTCCGGTCCTCCTGGGTCCGCCCTGTCACCGTAGACACATTTCTTTATAATGATAGATGTCACCAAAGAGCTCACCTTCTGCACGGCCGCGGGGGACGGCAAAGCACGTTTTAAGTCAGATTCTAACTGAAGCACAAACAGTAGCAATCACCTGTGGAGTTAGCCTGGGCCGCCCACACGGGCAGCTGATTCGGCCGTAGGATATTTTAGGAATGTGCCCCAAACCCCAGTCACTGACGTCTTAGAGGTGCTGAGACCACATAGACGGCCGGGACGCTCTCAGGTGGCGAGGTCGACAGTGGCCCGGACCTGGAAGGAGGCACAAGCCGCTGCTACTGCGCAATGCGGCCGGTGTCTGGAAGGAAACCCTGCGACCCGTGTTCCATGGAGTGTTCTGGAAGGGTCCCCACGGCCAGCACAGCAGCTCAGACGGTGGCTTCACCCTTTCCTGCTGCAGGTTCTAGTCTGTTAGCACAGCTGGCCCCAGTTTGGGAAGCTCCTATGTGAAGCCGTGTGACCGTGTGCTGGGACATCCTCCACGCTCACCACCCGTAAAGGAGGGAGGGCCTCACAGAAATGTCATCACGGAGCAGCGCAGTGCAGGCTGGGAGGACGGGCACAGCGTATGTCGGCGTAAAGGGCATCTTCAGCGGTTTTCTTTAAATACAAAGAGGAGGCCAGTCCACCGCTTCCCCTCAGGACAGCGGAGCACGGCGGTGGACGCGCGGTCTAAGGTGCCTCATTTGGGGACAAACGACCCAAGAGCTGTCTTGGGGGAGGGGGCTTTCTCCTGTGTTGGAGGAGGAGCCGTTCCTTTGCCCTCCAGGCTCTTTCGGCTGGTCTAACAATTAAGTCTACGCAGGCTGATTAACAAGAGGAAAGAACCAATTTAATTTCATGCCTATGTATAGTAACGCTACATGGATGGGGGAGTCAGAGGCCCCGCGGAGCTGAGAGATGCAAAAACAGAAAGGGGAAATGAGGTCCACACAGCACTCTGAGCGAAGGGTCACGCCGGGACTTCCGCGGCAGGAAGGTCAGGGCGGGACAGCGAGAGCAGATGTTCAGTAATTAGAAACTGTGATGCTCCAGACAGAGGTCATGAAGTTATTTCTGGTAATAATTCTTATTACAGGTGAGGCCCCCGCATCTGCATCCTTTCAGGGAGAGAGAGAACTTTCTGGGGGGCCTGATGGGACTGGACTGCCTTTAGCTCCAAGTAATTCACGTGCCGAAGCGGCCCATTTTGTGGGGGCCTGTTCTGAACCCCTACCCTCCTGTCCTGTTGACGTCCTCATAAGGAAGTATCAGTGCCGCAGAAGCTTGCATTCGGTTTTCTATTTCTAATTGCTCATCTTGGCGTGGCTAATATTTAAGCCGTTGCTCCTAGAGAGCGTGGCGCGCTTCTGTCTGAGCCCCGGGGATGCCGTGCGACGTGACGGGTTAGAAAGTCGGCTTAAATGTCACAAACTCACCCTCTGCGGCGGTGCTCACCTGCGTCCGCCGAGGCGCTCCTAATGAAAGGCGACTAATTAAATCGTGATGGATGATGGCTCTTGATTGCTGGCCTTTCAGATTATGAAATGGCTTTACATTGCACGTGGTGAGGAAACAGCATTCCCGGTTATTAGACATTCTTCTGTGAAGACCACGCTATGTTACAGACATACCTACACTTCATGATCTCATAGACAAATTGTCTGTCAGCCCATTAAACACACAAAAACCCAGGTAGGAAAATGAAGACTGAGGAGTGGGTATAAGTTTATAAATAGCCACTGGGCCGAGGGATTCACGGGCGTGAGAGGCGGGGGTGGCGCTGGAACACAGTTCCATCAGTACCGTGTTTTCGGTGAGAGAACACACATGAACGGAACCCTGAGGAAGGGCGTGGGGTCTCCCTGCATCATCTGGAATGAAGTCACATGTGGTCGGTGCTTTTGGATATAAATGCTGAGAAAACACAATGAGGCAACAAAGAATCGCAGATTCTCTGGGTTAAGAGGAGTCTCGTAACCAGCTCATCGGGGCCCTGTATCCGGTATATGGATCCTGTTATAAGCCTCTTAAGGGAACCGCCTCACAGTCCCTTGGGACACGTGTAGGAACGGGAAGTGGATGGCAAAGCATCACATACCATCTTTGAAAACCTCAGTGCACTAGAAACATTTTTCTCAAACTCACCGGAATCTGCGACTGCACAGCTTCCCTCTACAGACCGAAGCACAGAAATAACTGGATTCCACTCGGGCACAGCAAGTCCTTTTTAAAGCAGTTACTCTAGGTCAGAAGCATCCACTAGGTTTTCTCCTTTCTCAGACCTAAATGCAAATTCTCCATTCTTTGCAACGATACCTTAAAGGCTGCACCTTGTGGGGACTGTAAGCCCCCACACACACGTGTATGCATACATACTACCCACGCAGACGCAGGTCTCAAACCGTGCAGGTATGTCCTGCCCACACTGAGACACACAGCGGTGGACTCCTGTTCAGCCAGAAAGCCTTAACTCCCCGCATCACCAGGCACACACAGCGTGACTCGGAGACATTGCAGATTCAGTGCCAAGTCACCACGATAAAGAGAATACCACAACGGGAGCCACCCTCGTTTGCTCGTGGACAGCCTTGCCTTCAGTTTGTAAAAAATGCAATAATTGAGAAACACGATAAAGCAACGTTCACTGAGAAGGGGTCTGCCGTGCAGGCGTGTAACACGGGACGCGCGCAGACGTATTTCCCTGCCGTCCACAGTGGAAAAGCAACAGCCTAAGGAAAGGATCAGCAGCCGCCTGAGAACAGGGAGGGAGAGGCGTCCCTCCCAAGGGCGAGGGCTCCGAGCACAGGGCCGCGGAGCAAAGGCAGCGGCGCCAGACTGTCCCCATGGAGCCGCCGCGGAGGACGGGCGCACGCTGGCCGGAGCCGTGCACAGGCCTGCGGCCCGCTCTCCCGCGTCTCCCGCGGGGTGGGCGTCTCCCGCCGTGTGGGCGTCTCGCCACCGGTGGGTCTCAGCGGGAGGCGGCAGGTCACCCCAGTGACTCAGGAAGACTTTGCAGCCAAGCGGCATGTTGGCTCATAAGGATTCTTGTTGCTCTTTAACGCTGTCCTCTGGCTTTTTTTCCTTATTTTGGCTTTGCATTTTTTTCTCCTTAATTCAAGTATGTCAATCTGTTGATCTTTATTTTGTTAAGATATAAAATGATCATTTCAAGCTACTGATCAGGGGTTGGTTTGTTCTGGGCCATCCAGACCCTGCCCAAAGGCAACGTGCCAGGACGAGCGGAGGCCCTGCGGCTGGGCCCGCGGGGAGCCCGTGGCTGCTGTCCATCCGCCGAGTTTGCGTGCGCGCTGGTGACGTTCCCGAGAGCTGAGCGGTCTGGGGACAGATGGCTCACAATTAATCAATTAAAAGCAAAGCAATAGAAGCTCGTCCCCCCCAGGAATCCTCCTACCTGTGCTGTCACGCCCGCGCTCGGGGTCCCTCCCTTTCTGCCCCCATGCCGGGAAGTGCTACAGTGCGGCGGCCCCGCCCACCCCGCGCCTCTCCTCGGTGACGTCGTGGATGGAGTGGGCGCCGCGCGTGCCGGGGTATTGGTACCGTGGAAACGGGCCAGTGCTACGAGTCGGGGCGTGGGGTGTTGTCCGTGGGTCGTCCAGACTTGAGAGAGCGCGGGGAACGCCGGCCGCGCAGATGAAACCCAGACGCGCACGTTACAGGTGTCCGTCACGGAAGGGCCGTGCGTGCGGTCGCTGCCCCGAGGGACCCAGAGGCCCAGCCGCGGCGCCGCTCGCCGACCCACGGACAGGCCCGCCTCTGACGCTGCTGCTCCCCTCGGGCCCCTCACTCGCTCCGACAGACGCGCCCGCCCACACCCGTGCGGAGTTACACCCGTGAGCGGCAGCCCCGGGGTGGCTGTGGGCACAAGGTTTGGAAAAACCCACGGCCCCGTTCCAGGTGACCAGCGAGAACCGCGGACTCTATGACAACGAACATCGGGTGTGTTATTGCTAATTATCTGCACGCGCGGGGCAGCTCGTCCGTGACATCTGTGAGCACAGGACACACGCGTGCGCACACCGTGCCCGCCCCCCTCTCAGCCAGTGGTTAAACGCTCCCCCGTGCAGCGACGGGACAGTCGTGGGAACCGTGTGCTCGGGGCGTCCGCGGAGCTACACGCGGTCACACCAACGCGGCCTCTGGGAAACCCGGGGTCGGGCCGGGAAGGAAGAGCCGTGTGGGAAGCGGCTCCGCCTCGCTGCCCTGCCCGAGCCGTGTTGGCGTTGGGGGTGTGGGCGCTGTGGGCAGCCCCGCCACGGGGGGCCCCGAGGGAAACACTCAGCGCCACAGAGCGTCCCGTCTGGCGCGCGGCCGTCAGTCACTCCCGCGGGCCCTGCAGGGGCTCTCTCTGCGCTTCTTCTGAGATGAGTTAGTACATTTCAATTCTGTGCCATTGTTTTATTCAGCTAGTGCCTGACTTAAAGCCAACAGCATCATAACCGATAAAACGTATGCAATTCTCTTCTTAGGGGCTTCTAAGGAAACCTCCCAAGCACACGGGCACGGTCCTCCGCCGGACGTCCTTCTTGCGTGTGTGTGCGTGTGTGCGCCACACGCCTGCTTCACTTACATGCAGCGTGTTGATCCCCACACGGGGCCGTCGCTCGTGCGGTGCGTTCTGCCGTCTTGCCTCCCCCGCTCTCACATTCCGCAGTGAACACGCGCCCGTCTTCCGTCTTCGCCCCGAGGTCCCTCCCTGGGAGGAGCGTTCAGTCCTCTGTGTGACGCTATTCACTCCATCAAGCAGCGACTTTCTTCCTCAGCGTCTCTCTCGGCTTCACATTTCAGGGTTATTTGTATAATTACTAATAAGTAGTTAATATCTAAAACGTGTTCTACGTGTTAATCATCTTCTCCTTCTTTTATTAACAGCATGACTGACCGCTGTCCTCCTGACGCCGTCGACCTGAAATCACTGCCTCGTTCGCCGTCCCCGATGTCATCTGCGTGACTGATGCTTCTCGGCCTCCTCCGATGGCCTTACCTCAGCTCTGAGACCTCTCGTCCCTCTGCCCGGACTGATGTCCCTCCATTTCCTCACGTGACCTTCAGTCCTGCTGGGATCTCGCCCAGTCTTACCTAAGTAATGAACTAATGTCTACAGGTGACAGCGCAGACAGCCCCTCCCAGCCACAGGCCGAGGGAAACGCCCACCGGGAACCCAAAGCAGCTGGTTCAGGTGGGACCCCGATCTCTTCCCTCCCGTAACCCCAAAGCCTCCTCCGCCACACTCCGCCCCAACTCAGGCAGGCCCGCTGGCCCCAGCACTGTGGCCAGACCTGTCTGAGTGAGCCTTGCCTTGCTCTGTCCCCTGTCCCAAGTCCTGCTGATGAGGAAACGCTGTGAGCTCACCTCACTGGCAGTCGGGGCCCCGCCCCTCCCACCGGCCCTCGCTGTGGCCTTCTGACCGCGGGACCTCCCCGCCCTGCGGCCCCTCCAGGCCTTTGGACGCAGTTGCCTTTACTCTCACGGAAAAGGAGGCAGCTCACACAAACACACCACGTCTGGTCCCCGTCACTCCCTGGCCTCACCTGCCATCACGTGCCGCCTGGCTCACGTCGTCCCTGAGCCCCTCACCCGCACCCCCAAACCCGGGCCTCTGCCGTGGCTCCGTCCTCTGCCGGGACCTGCCAGAGCGTCACAGCCACTGCCGCCTCCAGGTTGTTCCCAAAGCAAGAGCATCTCGGGGAAGCCTCACCAGGAACCTTTAGAAATGAAGCCTGTCCTGCCGCCGGACCTGCCCTCTCCACTGCGGTTCTCTGTCCCGTGGTGGCTTCTGACGGGACACACAGATCATCACTGGCGATGATGCTCCGCGGCAAGAATGCAGACCACTAAAGGGCAAGAATGATTTTTTTGCTGCTTTTTTTCAGCGCTCTAATCGAGCTTAAAATAGTGCTTAGTACACAGTCTGTTTGGGAGAAATACTAGGTCAATAAAACCTAAGAGCCAGGACTATGTTTCATTCCACAGTGATCTATCCCCAGGGCTGAATTAAGTTTATGACCCATGATTGGCTCTCAATAAATATTTGTGGAGTGAATGAGTGGACTGCCTAGAATCTGGAAATGGCTAACGGATCCTTGAGGTCGGTCTGTGAGTTATGAGACGGGGCTCCAGCTGCCCCAGGTGAGTCGGACAGTTATCTCTCCGAGGGTGGGGCCTGCAGGAGCCCTGGGCTAAGGGCCGGGAAGGACAAACAGGGCAGACTGCCCTTCGGGACCTCGTCACTGTCACCGGGCCCACGGCTCCTGTTGCATGCAGCGCGGATGCATGAGGCCGGCGCATCGGCCCCACGTTCCGCGCCCTGGATGTCGGGATGCCTGGGAGATACCCCCACAAATGCACGGTGTCCTCCCGAAAACCACAGAGAACCCCGTGCAGCCTGGGCCTCCGTCACCCACCTCCCGGCCCCGCTCAGCGGCGCCCGTCTCGTGTGAGACCGGGAAAGAAGTTGTGTTGGTCCACGTGACTCTGTTTCAGGGAAACCTTGGATATTGGAGTGTGCAATCTTAATTTTCTTCAGCTTGCCAAGTTAATGACTGGCTCTCATCAAAAAGTAGATCCTTTTCCCCCGAATCCTAACCTTTGCCTCCCTGCCTCTCCCTCTTCTTCTCTCCCCCACCCCCCTCCGCCTCCCTCTCCCCCCCCCCCCGCCACCCCCTCCTCCTTCCCTGGCCTGTCCTGTGACGCTGTGGCCCTGCTCGCCCAGGAGGACACCCTGCCGCGCAGGGTCTGAGCTCGCTCTCCTGGGCCCGCCGACGGCCACGTGGCTGGTGGGGACATGCTCTCCCAGAAGCAGGAAGCAGAGGTCTGGCTCCTCGCAGTGAAACAGTGACAAAAGGACAGAACTGGGAGCAGGGACCTAGATTACAGGGAAAGCGCAGTTTTCCCCGGTGTTCACATATGCGCTGAAATGTCTTTAACATTTGGAAATACGTTCACTTTTCCATAACTACGGAATCACTCCCCTTTCTTGCATGTTATCATCATCATCGTTTTTAACTACTGTTAGCAACTTACGGAAACACTCATTGTTGGGGACAGTGGCCCCATAAGTTTTAAGATGAAAAGAATCACGTTGGGGATGTTTTTTCTTCCTGCCGGTAGCCAGACTCCAGCTCCGATACGCGGAGACAGAATCTTGAGTAGTGGGCATAAAAGAGGCACTCGACTTTGTGAAAAATAAAATAAGTAGCTAAGAAGGCCCTCCCTGTATTTATTCAGATCAGTCATTGCCTGTGGTTTTTTTTTAGAAATTCTTCCCAGGAGCCGGGAGAGCAGCATTTCAGCCCGAACTTTGATCTTTCCCAGCGCTTCCGGCAAATAACTTTGGTTGCCCGGGACTCCTTTTGTCTCATCTCAAAAAGCAAGGAGAGCAACAGAAAAGATCCCCGCATTTAAGGGTCTGTGATGGGGTTTATGATTCTAAGTTCACCACAGTTAAAAGGGAGGGAAATGGGTAGGACAGAATTGCAACACTGAGCACGGAAACAAAGTGGGGGTGATGTCAGGAAGTCAAACGGGGTGTCCAGTAGGACGGATTGGGGCGGCCGGTCCTGTAACGACGCTGGCCCCATGAAGGCTGCTTCATCAGCTAATCGTCACTGTCTCAGAGGAACGACCAGGGGTCTTGAGTGATGCATGTAAAGAAAAAAAAAAGGGGGTCTGTTACCTAGAGCGCTGGTTCATTTCCGAGTCGTCTGCATTTTCCCTTGACAAGGACAGGCTTGCCCAGGAGGAGGGACTGGATGCTAAGTATCACTGAAACATTTAACTCGAAGGTTGATTGAATAAATGAAGGTCATTATTTCTAAAGGAAGGAGGGCCAGGTCAGAGTGAGAGCATCATGCGTCCCCTCAGATACCTGCAGAAAGGTCAGGTGGAACATAAACTCCTCTTCTTTCGGGCGCACCAAGGGAAGTCTGTTCATTTATTCCATGAATATTTATTGAGTGCATGTTATGTGTCAGACAGTAAACTGGATGCCACGGATCAGATATTGAGTCAAAACAAACACGGTACCGCCCTTTATGGAGAGTTCAGCCTAGAGGAAGACAGAAGATGTAAAATACGGCCAGGTGTAGGGGAGGGAGGTCAGGAAGTGCTGCCCAGGACAGAAGCCGAGGAACGAAAACCTTGGACGCGAATGAGGGAGAAGGACTTAAGTGAAGAGGCTGCGGTGCCTTCGCGTGCGTGGTGCCCGAGGGTAAGGCTGGACGGAAGGGGCGGCCTGCACCGAGGCCTTGTAATGGGAGGGCCACGGTCTTCTTGGGAAACCGGACCGGCTATGGGGACACAGGCTGAAGGGCATGTGGGGGCACCAGAGCTGTGAGAGGGGCTGAAACATTTAGGGTGTCCTGGGTCATATCAGTTGTGATGAGGATCCACTGAGGTGCTCAAGGGTGGGATGGAGCAGGGGACACGGTTACATATTTACTTAGATAAATGCCGCATGGGGACCCTTGTCACGGGCACAAAAGCGGCTGTTGACGATCAAGACACAGAGTCCCCTGTCCAGACGAATGACTGCAAACACCTGTCCTGATCTCTGAGAACAGCAGTGGAGGTGGCAGCGGTGCGCACTCGGGTGGAATATTTAGGGATGAATGCCAACAGGATTCTTTGTTGAGCCGCACACGCAGGAGGAGAGAGAGAGGAGAGAGAAAGAGAGAGAGAGGAAGGGCAGGTGCCAAGAACGTGGTTTCTGGCTGGATGAGGATGGACGGCGGAGCTTTTCTCTTTGATGATAAGATTCCGCGGGAGGAGACCGGGTTTGGAGAACTGCGTATAGAGGTTCAGGGTGGAATCCAGTCCTCCCGAGGCCCTGGCATGTGTAAAGTTTCTCGGTCACTGATGCTTACACACGTGACTAGAGTGAAGTCACAGGTCCTCGTCCGTGAGAGCCGGGGCTGCCGGGAAGTCTGGGGAGGAAGGACACGTGACGAGAGACCGCGGAAGCCCCCAATCTTGCTGTGAACCAAGGCGGACAGACCGTGAAGGGGAGCCCTGGGCAAGTGTCCAGCGAGGGTCCGTGGCGACGCGGCCCGAGGCCGGCAGTCGGGGCTGACAGGGCTCCGGACACACGTCTGCTCTCTGCGTCCTTCCCGGCCGGGCCCCACGCCTCAGTGCCCGCTGGCACGTCAGGCTGTGAGTGAGCACAAGGCAGCCTTCTCTCCGCACTAACACGGAATAAATAAACAAAGCCCCGTGTGAAGAAACACCTCGGACAGAGGAAGTAAAGAAACCGCTGAGAAAGGAGAAAGCGAAGTCAATCAGGGTGATCGATCGGGAGGCTTCTAGAATGGAAACATTCGATATGGAAGAAGAAACAGAAACAGAACCGGAGAGGCTGTTTGTATTTGCACAGCCCTCAGGAAAATGCTCACTGCAGTTGAAAACCCTGGAAGACTTCCTCTTCATAAATACGGGCGCCCGCAGTTCAATCAGCCCCCCTGTCTGCACCCCGGAATACATTATCTCCGAGCGCCCATGGACCGCGCGGACCTTTACAAGCTGTTTTATTGAAAACAGAAACCGCAGGACGTGGGCGAAGTATTACTGCTGGTCCACAATCCCACTTTTAATATCTTCAGGTTTTTAAAATGTTGGCGCTTGGCAGGACACAATGCTGGGGAAGAATTACGGCCAGTCCTCCCCGAACGTCCTGGGCTCCTGACGGACAGGCAGCGCGACGAGATCAATCATCCTCGGGTTCAGCGGCTCCGGCGTCGCTGCACAGGCGGGCAGCCATGTCACGCTTTTAAACTGATTATTTCTTTTGTAGCTTGTTTTATCTGGGGCGGTTAGATCATGCCAATAATTAATTGATGTAATTAAACACACAAAGCTACACTGGCAAAGTTTTGTGCGATAAAAATTAGCTGGAGTTTTACAGTAAACAGGCAATTAATGCAAAAGACAGAGAATCAAGAAGTACACGTGGAGATTCTCTTTACTGTGTGATGTCCCTGCCACCAGGGGCAGGTGTTGACTGTCGTTTTCAGGGGGCGGGAACGCAGAACAACATAAACAGAACCCTCATCGGCTTATGTAACGCCGAGAAAAACGATGAAGCCTGCTTTTCTGATGTTTCCGTAACTGAGAAGAGAGACCTGGCGGGCCGCAGAGGAAATGGGTTTGGTTGGAGAAAAAGGAGGTCACTGCGCCAAGGCGAGCTTTGCTCCAACCGCGGCGCCATCAGGAGTCAACTCCTCGTCCCCTCTGCAGGCCCCCGGGACCCCCTGTCCAAAGAGCTCCACCCCCGCCCCCCACCTGCACCTCGTCCTTCACGCCTGAGAACAGCCGCCCTGGTTGGCAGCAACCGTGTGCTTCCTACCTTCCAGCACCCCTTTTCCCAGCAGAGCTGCAACCCAATATCGTGACATTTCTGTCCTGTCTACTAGACAACAATTTCGGGGAAAAAACGTTCGCAACGGGCCAGGAACTGTGAAAAACGCTCTGTGTGCACTTCTGTCCTGACTCTTCAGTGAGCTTATTGGAAACAAACAATCGATAAGACTGTTAAAACGAAGCCAGTGACCCTGGGTGTCAAGTTTTGCTTAAATTCCAGCTAAGTCCAGCTCACTCTACCGGCTGAAACAGTTTCAGTGACTATTTATCAGTAATTGGTCATTTGGCCAAATCTGCTACATTTACAGCTGAGTCCGACCCAGCACGCCCTGAGTAACGGCCCGAGAGGCCGCGGTGTGTATTCACGCCGTCCCTGGTCTCCGAGCCGTGGGAGGTGCCGAGCGGGTGTTGGATGAAAGGAAAGCACTCCGAGGGGTTGGTGTGGGCAGCTGCCGTCACCGGTTACTGGGCCATGAGAGGAGAAAACCGTCCCGATGACGCCTGCGCCCGCTGCGTACGTCTGGGGGCGGCACTCTGCATGGACGCTTCTCGGGGACACCGATGTCACTCGACATGTCCATGAAAAATGGACAGTGCACGTGCAACGGGAGGGACACAGATACGTAACTTCCGTGAATGACAACCCTCTGACGTAGCCGCTAGGGGCTCAGTCGTGTCCCCACCCCCCAGTCACCTGTGAAAGCCCCCCCTCCAGCGCGACTGTGTCTGTTAGTTAAGCCGCTTTGGGATGTCGGCCGCAGACCACAAACACGGCAGGACTGTCGTTCTCCTTACGATGTCGGCGAGGAAGCGGAGGCCCAGGGAAGGTGCGGACGCCGCCTGAGGTCCCAGCTGGGGAGCGGCAAGGCCCGGAAGGAACACAGGGACGGGTACCCCCAGAGCCCCCCCTGCCAACCGCTGCTGCTGCTTCCAGGCATCGAGTGGTGAAGGTACCGATTCCAGGAAACCCGCCGTGTGGAGGGACCACAGAAGACTGTGTACAAGCCCAGGGAGGCAGGTAAAAGCCAAAGCAGCAGGGACTTCCGAGAAAAACGTCCTGTTTTCCCACGACACGGGGAGGCTTTGGCTGGGTCTCGCCGAGGGCGGCGATGGGAAGATGGGGTTCTCCCGTCAGCCCCCCATGAGATGTGGGCTCTCCAACTGCCTCTCTGGCTACAGCGTGTTCATGAAAAACATTGAAAAGACTTGATCTGGAAGGGACTAGAGAAAATCATTGGGATCCTCTTGAAGTTTTTATCTGTTCCACACATTAGCGCAGAGCGGCCACATCACTAGAAAGCCGGAGCTGCGCCCACAAGGCAGAGAGGAGCGATTCTGGTCGCTGCAGAGGCCAGAACCCTGAGCTTTGCCCAAGCGTCTCAGGTGTGGAAGGACATGGAGTGTCCTCCTGTGACTGTCGTAGCAAAGGGCCACTAAGTGGGCAGCTTAGGACCCCAGGAATGTCTCCGCTTACAGTTCGGTGGGGCCCCAAGTCCAGGCCCCACAGGGTGGTGTTCGTTCCATCACAGCCACACGGGCACAGGAAGGAGCCCCCATCTCACGGCTGGCTGTGTGACGTGGGCCATCCCCCGCTCCCAGAGGACACACGTCCAGGCTCCTGGCCCCCTTCCCAGCCAGCCGCGGCGGGCCCCCGCCTCTCTCTGCCGCGTCTCGTCTGCCCGCACCTTCTGCCACGGTCTTCCACTGTGAATGGCTTGGGTGATTACACCAGGTTCATCAAAATCATCTACAATAATCTCTTTAACTTAAGACAGTGGGTCGCTCATCCTAAATCCGTCTGCAAAACCTCCCCACAGCGCCACACGGGTGAGTGTTTGAGCAGCGGGCGCGCGTCCAGCAGGGACACCTTCAGACCTCTGCCCCCCGACCTGGTCTCCATTTCCTGCGCGCACACCACGGAGGACTGACTGCACGGCATGGAGGGCATCCCTGGACTGATTTTTTTTGGCTTAATTGTGGTCACTGCACACACATCTTATTTGTGTTCCTCCTTTAGTCATAAGACAACCATCAAGTATAACTGCAGTCTCCTGACAGAAGGAGAATCTCCAGTGTGATGCGCGGATGTGCCCTCCCATGTCCCACCGGTGCAGAGACAGAGGGATTGAAAGGCTGGAAGTAAATGTCTTCCTTTGATAAATCAAGATGGTGGACTCTCTCCAATTACCTTTCCAGCAACTCATCATTCCTTTTAGATTTCTTTTTGCTATTTCAGAAACAAATGATATGTTTTATTCTGCTAAGCCAGCATTAATAATTTCATTGCAAAATATAACCAGAACCTAGCTAGTGCCGTTTAGATGACAGATGATGGAACTTGGAAGGAGATACAAATTCTGGTTTCACTTACTGAACTGTCTGTGGGAACACCTTTAGCAATGGAGCGAACAAGGCTGCACCTTAAATGAGGTGAGTTATAATTAGCCAGTATTTTATGAGTCTTCATTTGTCATCAAAGTCACTCCTTGCACATGCGTTTGGTGTCTCAGACATACTGTAAGGCAGCTGCCCAATGATTCCCCTGGTTTTGGAGACGTTGAAGTGCATCCCTTAGAAAATAGCTTATCTGCAGTGACCTAAGGGACTTGAGAAAACATTGCTCTAAAATATGATAAATATACTAATTCCATCCAAGATGGAGGCCTAGACAGACACGCTGCCTCTCCCTCCACCACTAAGAAGGAACAAAACTGCCTCAGAACTAGAGACAGCCAGAAGTTCCAGAAAACTGAGCTGCATGGAAGTCCAGCAAACAGAGATATAAAGAAAAATACTCACCCAGAGAGGTAGGAGGGGCAGAGAGGACGCAGTGTGGTGGTGGCAGCAATGGTGGCAGTGACAGGCCAGCAGAAAGTGCAGTCACACATTTTAAAAAGTCAGGAGGGACACCTAGGAGCATTCCCGGCCCCAGACCAAACCACGCAGCTCATGGTCCCAGCGCCGGGAAATCAAGCCTCATTAGTTCAAACTGTGCAGACCAGTGGGAGAAACTGCGGGTCTCTCAGCAGAGTCCACTTGTTTAAAGGGCCCTCACGGTCCTAGAACACCCACAGACCCACCCACTCTGGGAACGACGGCCAGGGCAGCAGCTAAAGAGGCGCCAGTCCCATATAGAAGTGGGAGAAGTGCCTGGAAAGGGGTGAGTGCTGGGCAAGTGGCATTGTTCCCTCTCAGACCCCTCCCCCACATACAGCACCACAATGTGGTGAAACCGGTCGCCCTGTACTGATGAATCACTAAGGCTCCGCCCCTTACAACATAACAGGTGTGACAGCTCTGCCTAAGACACAGAGGCAAACACACACAGGAGCCTGTCAGAATGAGGAGACAGAGAAGTATGGCCCAAAAGAGGGAGAAGATCAAGGTTCCAGTGAGAGAACTGAGAGACGAGGAGATAGCCAACCTAACAGATGAAGAGTTCAAAACACTGGTGATAAAGATGCTCACAGGCTTGACAGATATGCTTGAGTACAGCAAACGCATAAGGGAAGAAGTGAAGACTATGTTAAGTGAAACAAAAGATAATCTACAGAAAACCAATGGTGAAGGGAAGGAAACCAGGGTTCAGATCAATGATTTGGAACATAAGGAAGGAAAAAACAGTCAACCAGTGCAGAATGAGGAAGCAAGAATTGAAAAAAATGAGGAGAGGCTTAGGAACCTCTGGGACAACTTTAAACGTGACAACATCCAAATCATAGAGTTGCCAGAAGGAGAAGAGGAAGAGCAAGAAATAGAAAGCTTATGTGAAAAAATAATGAAGGAAAACTTCCCAAATGTGGTGAAGGAAATAGACATACAAGTCCAGGAAGCACAGAGAGTCCCAAACAGGCTAGACCCAAATAGGACCACACCAAGACACATCATAATTAAAATGCCAAAGGTGAAAGATGAAGAGAGAATCTTAAAAGCAGCAAGAGAAAAGCAGAGTTACCTACAAAGGGGTACCTATTAAACTATCAACTTATTTCTCAAAGAAACTTTGCAGGCAAGAAGGGACTGGCAAGAAGTATTTAAGGTGATGAAAAGCAAGGACCTACAACCACAATGACTCTATCCAGCAAAGCTACCATGTGGAATGGAAGGGCAGATGAAATGCTTCCCAGACAAGGGGAAGCTAAAGGAGTTCGTCATCACCAAGCCATTATTATATGAAATGTCAAAGGGACTAACTTAAGAAAAAGATCAAAACTATGAACACTAAAATGACAACAAACTCACAACTATCAACAACTGAATCTAAAAAATAAAAACAATATCCAAAAAGCAAACCACAACAGGAAGAGAATCCCTCCATTTGGAGGGTTATCAGCTGGGAGGGGGAGGGGGAGAAATGGGGAAATGGTGCAGGGACTAAGAATCATAATCGGTTGGTACAAAATAGACAGGGGGATGTTAAGAATAATACAGGAAAGGGTGAAGCCAAAGAACTTACATGCACAACCCATGGACATGAACTGAGGGGGGTGGGATTGCTGGGGGTGAGGGGGTTACTGGGCAGAGGGGAGCAACCTCAACGACTCTGAATCCCCGTTTCCTGTCCTTACAACGCAAGTGTTTCATCCAAATAGCCGTGTGGTCTTACTTCTACCCTGGCAGGCTTAACATACCTTCCTGCATTCTGTTACATGGTCACGTGAACATGTGGACTAGCAGTGAGCTGACCGCAGGAGCCAAGGACGCAGGTGACAGGGGGGTGGGCACAAAGACAAAGCACGTGCCCGGAGGCACGCGTTCCCATGTCTGGCGCTGACACCTGCAGGCTCTGTGGGCGGGATCAGGTCACCGTGCGCTTTTCTTGAAAGCGGAGGAAAAGCGCGACCTCATTCACATCCCGCGCTATAAATCAAAGAAGGCGATTTATCACGGGGTTTTATTTTTAGCTATAACCTCCTTTTGCTCTCTGTCTATACTGCATTTTTTCAGGGAGCGTGTGCTGAGTGGCTGAGAGACAAATAGGGCCGGGGACAAACCCGAAGTGGCCACAGGGCTCCCTGGTGCTTCCTGAGCCTCGGCGGGCACGGGCCACGCGCTGGCTCAAACAGAGTGCAGGTCTCGGGGACAGAGACGCGGCCCCGCTGATGGAAAGTGACGGAAAGAGAGGACGGCAGGTCCGGGGTGGAGCGCCCGGAGGGGCATCAGGACCCGAGGAAAAGGCTGTGGGGGCCAGAGACAGGGACGAGGGCAGAAGCCACAGACCACTCGGAGGGCCCGGGCCTTCTGAGGCTCACTGCCGTCCTCGGTCACAGGCCCACGGGCCCGCGCTCCCTGCCCCTCCGGGCACACACGCCGCGCGTCACCAACGGGCCCCTGGCAGACACGGCGCGTTGACCTGGACCCACAACTTCTGTCTGCACGTCGGTAGCATGGCCCCCGTGCAATGGAACCAGCACGTCGGGGGACACTCATCGGCCCCCTTCCCCCAAGGTGGCCGCGAGGCCCGATGTACACAGCCGCACGCGTCTGCCGGGAGAATCGTGGCTCGGTCCTGTCTCGCATGAGCTGACGGGCGCTGTGCCTGTACTGCGCGGCGGCGCACCTATTTTAGGAACCAACGCACACCCACAAACTCGCCAGGCAAGGACCTGCCTTGTGAAGCACGTCACACTTACATCGCTTCTGATGTGTCCTCGGAGGGTTCGCTCTGAGAGCCCACTCCCAGGCAAGAGAGTGCTGTCCTGTCCCTCGCTGGTGACATGGCGATCACGCTGCCGGGGGCCAGGCCCAGGGAGGCAAACACAGGGCATTTCAAAGCAGGCGTTCACAGGAGCCGGGCTGCTGTCGGGACCGCCCCTCCCCCAGCCCCCCGATTCGCCCGCAGAACCGCCTTCAGGAGCTACACCCCCCACCCCCCGTCGTACTGAAGCCAAACCTCAAAGTTTAATCCCACGTGAGCTGGGAATGAAACGCTTTATAAGCATAGCTCCTGGCCACAACGCTCGACTTGGAGGAAAAAGGAAGGACCCAGGCAGACAGCAAACAGGAGAGCGAGCCGGCAGCAGACTAGCACCTGCTGTCCCGGCAGAATGGTCGCTGTCCCGGCAGAATGCGTAGCAGGGCAGACATGTCCCACGCGCTCACCCAGCACTCCCAGGAGCTCCACCGTCCCAGGGACACTGTGTTAGCGCGGGGAAGAGGAAGGTCCTTGGGAGTCTACGTGTCCCTTCCACTCTGTGGGAAGAAAGTCTCTGAAACTGTGCTTGTATCCCCAGGCCCGAAGAGCAGGAGACGGCCCACAGTGCCCGAAAAGAAGCCCATAAAACAACTTGGATTAACCGTCTGCCTCCCGGCACCCATGCAAAATGAATAAATAGAGCCCAGAGCAAGACGAGGAATCGGGCTAACAGACCCCCACGCATACCTACGTTTGGGTAATCACGCCCCCCTGAGAAAAGCTGGCTCTGCCTTTACCCGTCAATCAATATGTAACCTCATCACCCCCATCCTGCCCCGACATGCGTCCTCAGAACAAAAGACTCGCTCTCTTGGCGCCTGGCCTCTGGCCTACAGGCAGCCCTTGGCCCTCTGCCCCCCGCCTCTGGCCGCCCAAGGGTGAGCGTGTCACCCTCCTCGGCCCTCCTTGCTCTGGCTGTCCTGCCCACTAACAAACTTCGCGTGCACACGCATAGCCTGCTGACCTGTGACCCTTCGCAGCGTCCCTGAGAAGAGCCAGGGTTTCTCCGGGAACATGTCCTCGCACAGAAGGCCCCAGGGGCCCCGCAGGACGCTCTGGGCAGCCCAGCGCGAGCCCCCGGGGCCCAGAAGCAGAACCCACAGACCCAGTGCCCCCCAGCAAGGATTTACCGGGGGTGCTCCCGGGCCCTGCGGGGTCTCAGACTCCGTGGGAGGCAGCGAGGCCGCGCCCTGGAGCCTGGAGGTCTGCAAGCTTGTGGAGGACACCGGGGGGGCTGCCCCGCGGGCGGGAGAGGACGCGCGGCTGAAAACGCCCACGGCGGGAACCTAGCAGAGGCCGCTCCGGGAGCACCGCAGCCTCGGGCTTGTTTACCAATGAAACCAGCCCACAGCGGGTGGTGTCTCCGCCCTGGTTCGCGCTTCAGGGACCCCCTGTCTTCACTCCTTGCCCTTGCCCGGCAGGCTGGACAGCGGTCCTCCTGCCCTTCCCTGCGGACGCATCCTCCCCAGCGGCACTGGGGTGACGGGTGGCACACACGGGGGCAGTGGATCAGCGCGCACCCTGAGCGCAGGGGGAGGGGCGGGGAGGGTGCCGGGCGAGGGGCAGCGATGCGGACCCTGCAGGGACACAAGCGCCATTAATTTCAACAGTCTGGATGGGAGCAGGCTGAGAAAGGACTCCCGACTCCTCCACAGATGTCAAGTGTGGAAGCAGCTCCATCAAAAGCGCTCTCCACAAACTGATTTTTGTTAAACGCTCTCACGTGGTTCCAAGGAGCAGCGTAGGGATCCTGGGCTGGCAGAGCCCCTCACATCCCAACCGTGGCAGTGACACACGGACCCGTGCAGGCGACGGGGATGCCTGGAGCTCAGCGTGCGTGCATGAGTGCACACAGACACACGCATCTACATGAGCACACGCACACACGTGCACACACACGCACACCGATCCAAGTCCGCCTGGGCGCCGTGTGCTCTGGGTTACGGATATTACCCCGGGGTGCGGTGGGGGACCTCTGGGGACGGGGTACGCAGGGCCTCTGCTGTGTCTTTCAAACGCACGCGCCTCTGACATTATGTGGCTCTAAAGTCCTCTCTCAGACTTCAGTGGAAGTGCATTGTAAACGCTTTCTCAAAGAGCAACATTTTCGTGTGTTTACGGAATTACGGGAAAAAAACTCACCCTTTTCAAAAATGCCTTTCCAAAGGAGGGTCCTGGCAAACGAGGAACGGCGACCCTGACGCTCCCGTGAACAACTGACTCAAGCTCACGGCGGAGGAAAGGCTGTCGCGGGCGGACGCTGGCCGGGTCTAAGGACGTGGAAGGCCCTTTGGCACCGCGCTCACGCAGGGACGCTCGGCGTTGCTCTTCACGATGGCGGCGGGGGCCCTGAGAACCAGGCCCAGGAGGGCGCCCCAGCCTGGGGAGGCCCCGCAGCCGCGCTCCGCTCCACTTTGCCGCGGCGTGTTTTCCTGCGCGCTGAGGCCGCTCCAGGACGCGCTGGGACGGAAGAAACTGCGTCTCCCAGAGCAGGTGCTGAGCCCTGGCGCAGAGCCACGTCACGCGTACAGGGGCCAGGTGGGGGGGGTGGGGCACGGCCTGTCCCTGCTCAGACTGTCCAGGAATGACAGCCACGTCCACTCTCTCCTCGGGGCACCCGGCCAGGGTGTGACGCGGGGACCCACGCTAGCTTCCAAAATCCGTGTGTCCGGCCCCTCACTCCTCAATGCAAACAGAGAACTAGGACAGACGGCGTCTGTGTAAAAATGACAGTAAAACAGAAAAGAGCTGAACATTTCAACTTAGAAACCTGAGTTTTGAGATTTTATATTATCCATCCATTATCCATCCATCTAACATGTACCCACTGCTGTGTTTTAGTTTCAATAACGAAAGTGACAAAAAGTGTTCTGTACGCTGTCACGACCTCAAAAATTCAACACCTCGCCACGTCTCCTAAGCCACGGAGCCGCACGCGGCCCGGAAGGAAGGCGCCCGTCACCACTGAGCCGATCGGCACGCGCAGGGTGCCTTCCTCAGACCCTTCGTATCTGCTTCAGGTCTCTGATGTGAGAAGCATAAACACATCATCGGTGAGACACAGTCAAATAAATGGAACTTAAAGGTACAAAACAGAAGAAGATTAAACAATAAAATCATCTGTCACATTAAATATTTTCTACATGGATATAAAAACAGGGTTACAAAGTTGATAGGAGTCTGACCGTGACACTGATAAATACATAGAATATTCACGTGGCGGGAGATGTCATGAGCCGGGGGACTGCTATTGTTTCAGAATCAGTCACCACGAGTAGCAAGGCCCCCGGTTTTCCGACATGTGCTAGAAATCACCGTTTCAATTAAAAGACGCTCTGTGGCTCGCCCGCGTGATACATAAAATAATAATTACATATTCTCAGAAGAGAAGCAGAAGGTAGGAAACAAGAACATAGTGTTTTATGGATTTACCATTATTTCCATAATGTTCCCTGTTGAAAAACTGCTAAGTTGTAAAATACATTAAATTATGACATTGATCTGCACATATATTAATGTCTTTCCATTGACATCTGGGTTAATTCTTAAATTTATTTCAAAATTGATCATACCTCAGTGGTTCCGAGACACTGACTGATTTTGAATTTTAAAAAATCCTAAAGATTTTTATCTCTTTGGAAATAATGAAAATGGATTACACTCAAAAGTGCACATGGCACCCATAAAGCACTAAACATTTGTCCACGTTTGGGGGTGAAGATTAAGACGGAGTTTATTAATGATGGGATGGAGTCTGTCTAGGATATACACATCAATGCATGCATGTATAAATTTACACACATGTATATACACATAAACGAATTTCCCTGACGTGGGACAGTTAGTGCACAAAGCGTCCAGAAGAGAAAGCCTGGGAAGAAAACCATTGGCGATTATATTTCCAGCCATAAAGACAGCAACACCTGTCGGAGAGTCCCCATGTTCATCAAGTCTTACTGGAGAGTGTGGGACACGCGTTTGTTCTGCTGGCCTCTGTCCGTCCTGGAGCTCGGCGGGGGTGCGTTTGGGGGGCGGACCTGCAGGCCAGGCGCCCCAGCTTCAGCAGCAGGACGAACACGTGCTGGAAGGCGGGAGGCAGCCACCTCCGACTTCGGCCCCAGGAAAGTCTCTAGGCTCTGACGCGAGCTGCCTTTCACAGGAAAGAGCTTTTCCCTTCAGACCTTTGACCCCAGGTCAGTAGGTCAGCTTGCCTTTCTTCGCTCCCTAGTAAATTCTCTGGGCAGCAAACAAAGTGCCTCTCAGCCAAAAACGAAAAGATCACACGTGATCGAACGCGTTTCGGTAAAGTTTCCTATCCGCGCAGGGGCCTGTAGTTGGGGCGTAGCGTAACTGAGGCTGGGGGCACGTGATTCTACTCCGAATAGGTAAGACGCGCATGCATGGCACGCTACAGATGTGTATTTTCTTTGCTCACTCTGTTGTGTTTTATTCCCGTTCCTGCTTGGAAAACGTTCTACTTCACCTTAAAGCCCCGGCTCACACATCTGTTCCTGCCTTAGGTTCCCATAACCTTTCAGCGAGGACTCATTCTTTCCCCGCTGTTCTCACGCAAGTCCTTACAGCAAGCGTTACAGCACCTCATCTAGCCCAGTACATGCTCAGTACACTGTTCTTACATGGGTAAGGGGCGCTTACATGTCATAGTATTCACAGAAAGCGGTTAGGCTGGAAGTCTCCCAGCACACGAGACGTGCATTATACGGTACAGACACTGAGGCCAGGCTCTGCGGTCTCTGCCCGTGTGAACTGAATGTGTAAAATGAACCCTGAATCATTGAGCTGGATACCAAGTGCGTGCGAATCACTCAGCCCATTCTTGTCTGTTCCAGACATGGACCCCAGTCTTGGCTCACAAACGGAAACACCTCGGGCTTCCCTTCCTCATTTCTCTCACTTTAAAGTATTTGTCTTAAGCTACACAATGAACAAAAGGTGTAGCTTGCAGTAGAACATAATCTGGAAAAATGCAAAATGTTTCATAACTATCCGTAATGCATGAAAAATAATATGATTATTGCTAACCACAGAAAAGGTCAGAAGTGCCCACACCGCAGAATATTAGCAGGCGGCCCAAACCCGCGGCCGCCGGCCCGCCGGAAGCCGTCTACAGGGGCAGATGGGGTGGTCTCAGGAAATGGCTCTGTCAGCCGAAGGCTCTGTGAGACATTCCACGTTCCCCTGAACAGGCATTGAGAGAACTGCCCTTCCTGACGGGCCGGCCAGCAACCTAAACCAGCAGGCCCGCCCTGAGGCGGAAGACGCGGGGGCATCAAATGACAAATGACAGCATCTGCTCTCACCAAACACCATCACAGTTGACCTGAGAAGCCACAGGGGGCCGTGGTTTTCACCTCAGTCTAATCTGCATAAATTCTCTTCCCGGTACTCTGACCGCTTCGTTAAAAACGTAGGCACCCGAATGAGCCGTGTTTTCGGCCTCTTCCTATCCTACAGGATAATCAATAGAGCCCCATCGTTCTCTAATAGCAGAGAACGCCAGCATTATGTAATTACTCTACAACACATCTACCCGACGGCTCCAAGCGGGACACTCATGGCTACATGTGCCATACATATTGTTTCATATTTATATTACAGCTGATAATTTGACGAATAGATTTCCAATTCTATTCCAAGTAGTTTCCCTCATTCATATTAATAACATGTTATATATACACACATATTTGCATATGGATGCCTATTTTGCATGTATATGTGTATAAATATATATGTATATGTGTCTGTATGTGTTTTTGTCCCTGAAAATATCCCATCCCAATTCTTTCTGAAGTCTGTTGTGGAGGATTTGATTGTCTTGGGAGAGCAGGACCCTGTACCTGGAGTTGAAGCCTGGGTGTCATGACTGTAATCTTCTCACACTGGGCTCCCACCATCACACCCTGTGGACTTCCCTTTACACAGGAAAACTCCAGCCCCCACCCACCCCAACTCTGCCCTCACACCCGCTGAGCTCTAGGCCACCCCCCGGGGGACCATCTCGGGTGCCCTCCTCCTGGAAACCTCTGTTATCTCCCCAGTTAGAGTCAGTGTTCCCGCCTCTCACGTTCTCCACGCGCTAATCTCACTGAGCAGACGCGGAGCACCGCCTGCTTCACAGCACGTTCACGGCCATGTCGGACACGCCCTCGCGTTGACGTGAGAACTCCTCTGGGGCAGGTGTGTCTCATGCTGTCTGTCCCGGCGCGGGGCACGGTGCCTGTCCAGGGTGGGCATTCGAAAGAAGCTCAGTGAGTTGAACGGGACACAGCGTTTGATGCAAATTCTACAGCGAGCTCCTGTCGGCACGGAGCTGTGCAGAGACTGCCCTGAGCAAATCAGACATCACGTAATACATACGTCTTATGTGGAAAAAATTACAGTTAGAAATTACAACAGAGGATTTAATAATGTGTGACCGCGTATCTTATTTATCATTCCCTAATTCACTTCCCAGGATAAAGTCACTATTTCATACTCTGGGTTCGGAATCGTTCTTATTGTCAGAACAGATAATAAAAATGGATTCTTACCGGCGACGGCTGGGTGCTGTGACTTTGGGTGATTCATAGCAGAAGAGAAACCGCAAGGCCGTCTCAGGTGCTGGATTTCCACAGAAGCGCCGTGCCTTCGACGGTGCCTCTGTGTGCTCACCCATGACTCCCTGAGAGTTAACAGCTGAATTCTAAATCTGGACACAGCAGCAATGTCCTCCTGCCGGAGCAAAGGAGGCAGGCCAGAGCTTTGGAAGCTGAGTTGCTCTGACTGATCTTAGGGTTCAGCAAAGGCGCATCGTCAGTGATAAACCTACAGAAGACGGATTTAGGGCCGTCGTTCTCCTGCATGGCAGAATTCACCTCGCAGTCATCCCAATAATTATTTTTTGTGTTGTTGGAAAACAAAGAAGATTGCAATATGAACAAAGAATCCACAAAAGGCAGCGATTCTTTTAAAAACATACTTTCTCCTTATTGATGGGAAACAGCACATGCTCTACTAACCTTATATTAATACACGTTAAAGATGCTTAGGTGATGAGGTCTGTACGCACTCCGGAAGAACTGAAATCCCCCAGGACTGTGGCCACCGTGTAAGTAACGGAAGGTACGAATATCTCTAATGACAAGTCACTAGTCGTCGATCATAAGGTGAGCGAAACTGAGCAGCTAAGATGAGGCACGGAAGTGACTCAGTTCAAGGACTTTCTTTGTACGAAGATGATCTGAATGACTAATAACACGGTCCATTAACTGAGGAGGACATTTGCACAACCTGTAAAGGGCCTGATATTTGCTTTGCTTTGTTTTGTAAAGTCGTAGGTCAGATATCTTCAAGAGATGACCTGCAGGTAAACTGAATGACGACATCTTGTGAAATCATTCTAATCTGAAATGATGTGTGACCCGCGTGTCCTTGCGTGCCCAGGAGAAAGCCGCAGACGGTTAGTTAAAGCAGAGCATTTTACGGCAGGGACCCTTGTGCTTCATTCAGCGAGCTTTGCTCAGAGTCGGACCCAGTAACCGGAGGAACCGGGGAAAACCAGGCCACTCCTCACCTGTAAAAGGCAGCTGTTCCCGCTGCGTGCTCCACGGACGGACCTGGTCACGCGGACGAGCGCCGACTCACGGCACACCTCGGGGTCTGTGACGTTGCACCGGGTTAGCATCCGGCCTTCCCGACCTGGATTACCTCGGTTTTTATTGTTTCCTTCATCAGCACGTTGTGGTTTTTATCAGACAGACCCTACCCATCCCTGGCTATATTTACATTTAAAAGTTCCATTTTGAGGGACGATGGTAAGTGGTTTTCAACTTTTCTTGGTTAGTGTATAAAAAGATTAATTTTTTCTGTCAATTTTACATTCTGTAAACCTGCTGAAGTCACTTACTCGCCCTGTGCACTTTCCTTGTAGGGCCCTTGGGAATTTCTACCTAGACCGTGACCTCGTCCGTCACTGGGGACAGTTTCCTGTCTTCCTTTGCCGTGCAGGCCACGTAGGTGTTCTTCCGGCCCCTGCTCTTGCAGGACTGGGAGGGGGCGGCATTGGACGGGGTCCAGAGAGTAGGGCCCAGATCACTCGCACTAACGAGGGAGCACCCAGCGGCGCCCCATGAAGGGTGATGCTAGCGATAGTTGCTATACATATATAATACATATATGTGTGTGTGTGTGTATATGTACACATATATATATATTCAGATTGAGAAGGTCCCCTACTATTTCTAATTTGCTGAGAATATTTTTAAATCATGAGTGGATGTTAATAGTGTCAAATGCCTTTCCTTCATTTATGGATAAAATCACGTGTTGCGGTTTCCTACTTAGTCCGCTAATGGATGGGTTCCGCCAGCAGAGCGTGGGGTGGGGGACAGCCCCGCGGCCCAGAGTGGGGCCGTCTGTCTGGGGAGCACCCGCGCGTCAGGGGAGAGTGTGAGTTTGCTGGGGGCTGTTCCCCGACGATCCGCGGGGACGGGGTGGGGGCAGGGTTATATCTTCTCCGTCTTCTGCTCAACGGCGGCCCCAGACTCCACCGGGCCGCCCTTGACCGCGAGTTGGATGTCGCTGCCTGCGTGTTTGTGTTGTTCACATCGTCTACATAATGAAAAAGTAACTCAGCCTTTATCCATTTAAGCTTAATCCTTAAAGGATCAAGACACCAGGACTAAGAGTGAAGGGCTGGAGAAAGCACACAGATGTTGATAAATATCTGATAATAGATGCACGTTGTCACAGGTTTCCTACGATAATATAGATTTTATCAGATAAATGCCAATCAAAGAGTTGAAGTGACAGCCTTTCAATCATTAAGATACATATTTTTCTGTTTTAATCTCTGTTTTTGTGGGTGGGTAACTGACATGGAATCAGCTTTCAGCTTCTTGGGAATAAGGAAAGCAATTAACACGAAGGAACCAGGAAATTCTATGTGTTTCATTTTGTTATCTTCAAGGTATAATTTAAAGAATTACTAATATCATTGCCTAATGAGTGGTACAGAGTTTTTTTAAAATTTAAGCATTTTTGCCTAAGCATTGCCATGATTTTCCATGTTTAGAACATATACAACATGGACTGAGCCCCATGTATGAAGGGAGTTCTCTGTGTCTGGGGCTGGTCAAGCCTGGCAGAGGCAGAAGGGCTGTCGGAGGGGGGTTATCAGGAAGGAGGGGCCTCCAGCTCCCTGTCTGTTGAGTTTTGTGACTCGGTGGCATTCGGGTGAAATAAGGAAGCCTGAGGAGCTTTACTTCAAATAAACAGTGTGTGTGCACACACGTGTGTGTGTGTGTGTGTGTGTGTGTGTGTGTGTGTGTGTACAGTCGCATCTGAGGACGTCATGGACATCTCCCCTTTCATCTGGTGGGTGGGCACTCACACGAACACGGTCCCACTGCCACGGGAAATGCACGGTGTTACCGGGCGTGGGTCCTGCCCACGGGAGCTTAGATCCGGGGTCATGAGATCAGAGGGGTGGTCTGTCCACATCAGCTGTTATCGTCAGGAAGGTAAGTTATCAAGGCAACAGCGTCTCGCTTTTCAGAAGAAAACAGTCAACTACTCTGAGATCAAAAGACTTGAAATCCAAGAACATGAGACACTTGGAAAACCGGCACGAAAATCCATCACTGCTCGCGTCAGGTACATAGACGTCTGGTCGTTTATGCATCTGCACCTTTCTACAAAATGGAGGCACATTAAATATAAAACCACACAACTCGCTTTTCTTCACTGAGCAGAACGAGATGACAAGCTTCCCACACCGCTCGGTATTATCTCCAGCCAGGTCCTACGCCTTCTTCGGTTCAGTCCCGACTTATGTCACTAATCCGCGACGTCTGACGTTCCCATTACGATGGTTAAAGACTGGCACGCTGCAAACAGGACTGCATTGCCGTCAGACTGATTCGGTATTGGAAAGCAGACGATCATAGACACAATCTGTAATGTCCAAGGCCAAGGACAGCATGGTTGTGAGACCAGGACTCTTAGATGTGTTTGGTGGATTTGGTGAAAGAGGGGGACAAAGGACGCGGGGACGCGGGCAGCCTGCTCCAGCTGGTTTTACCGTGGAATTCCAGGTGCGGCATGGGATGGCGGGCGCTCCCCTAAACACAGACGTCAGCTTAATGGGCCCCTTGGAGGAGGGCGGGGGCGGGGTTCAGTCGTCTTCTACTGACAGGGCTCAGGGGAGGTGACCCGCGTGCCCTGGGCAGCTTGCAGATACGAAGGGGGGATGGGCACCTTCACGTTTCCTCTGGCCCTTGAGGTTGCTTTTGTCTGAAGTCGGGGAAGCTGACCGGTGAGCCCGCACCATCGGCCACCCCTGTCCCCCGCGCCCCGGAACCAGCCCGCTGCCCCTCCTCTGTCTTTGTTCCTCTCTGTGAAGACTTCATATCCGACGCGTTGGGAGAGTGATCTCTTCGGAAGGAGTGTTTTATCTATGTGTTGGAGAAATAAAACAGGAAATGTGTGCTGTTCAAAATATATATCGATATCTTCGAGGAGAATTGATACAAATAGAAAAAACGAGGAAGATAAATGTACTTTTAAAGGAACATGGTTGTCCTCCAAAGAAGAAAATTTAGAGTTAAAAACCCCACTACACATTTTTTATCGAGTCTGCCTGTGGAGCGGTTTCATGTTCTTTAATCCCTTTTCTTTTCCTTTTTATTGCTGGGCTTGTGAAAACTTAATTCTCTGTGCTGTACTTGGAGCCGTAAAAAGTGTATCCGGAATGAGAAAACTTCTTGAATTTTTCTTCTTATTGGAGCCAAGATCCGTGCATGGAACAAGAGAGAGACAAACTCTATGAGATTGATGGGGGGAGAGGCAGAGAACTGGAAGGAGCAGAGACGCTAATAATGAGGGTTTGCCGTCTCCCAGCCTAAGCCAGCAACATGCCGCGTCTCCTCGCAACACGCCTGCCGGGCCCTGGCTGTTAGGAATGCCGCTTCCCGTCAGTAGAAGAGGAAGGGATATTATTAGAAGTGAAATTTCTGATCAGTTTCCCTGAATTCTAAGAGAGGCTCTTGACACTTGGCTTCTCTTGGTAAACGCACCGCCCGTGTCTGAGTGTGTTTTCTGGAAGGACCCACCAGCATCGAAGGCGCGGAGGCTGAGGCGGGGCCCTCGGGAAGGAGAAACGGGAAAGAGGCACTAAAACCAGCTCCGGGGGGGTCCGATGACACCCGTTGTTTAAACAGTGTTTTGTCTCCAGAAAGGATCCCTTCCTCCTTTGCGTGTAATTCATCCCCTTCGCTCCTGTGTGGGTAAGTCCGCGGCCAGACGCTCACAGGACAAGCGAGTTGTCCAGACGGTGTTGGCATCAGCGTTGTAAGTGTGGGACGGAAGACAGGGAATTAAGACCCAGTGGAGGAACCCCAGCGTTGCCCATAGCAACAACGGCCATAAAAGGAAATGGGGAGACCAGTAAATACCCGGGGCGAAGGACACGGGACTGAGGGGGGCAACGGAAGCCTCCCCGTCAAGGGCACGCCCGGCCCCGCGGGCCTGACCCTCTGCCAGGGGACACGGCCGTCGCTGTCCCCTTAGTGCTGCTCGCAAGAGGGATGCCGGTCGGACGCCTGGCCCGGTTTCCTAAGACCGAACAACCACTCTGTTTCATCAGCTGTGCGGTCCTTTCCGCAAAGTCGCATCAGCAAAGAGAAGGCAGCCCTCTGCCGGTTGTACATCCTAGGAAAGAACGTTCTAGAATGTGAAAGAGAATGGGTAAGAGATACCGAAAGGAGTAAGAGGGCAGAGTTGCAGTTTGCTTTTTGCCCTCCTTGCGGGAGGCCTGGTTCGGGGGCAGGGACGGTGATGTGCTTTGCCATCCCGCGTCCATTCGGCCTCGTCGGTCTCGGGGCAGCCCGTAGCGTCCTGCTCCAGGACTGCGTCCCCTGGGCCCTGAGCGACCCGGCGGAACTGCCTGGCCAAGCGACGGCCCTGTCTGAGCTCGGGAGCGAACACCCGTGGGGGCCCGCCAGCACCCCCGCCTCCTGCTCGTCGGAGTCCGGGCGGGAGTCAGGAACAGGGGGGCCGGGCCCGACAGGGGTCAGCGGGCGATGCGTGTGTCACGTGGACACCAGAGTGCTGCTGGCCGGGCGACCGAGTGGCCGCCGTCCCCGCCCCGTCTAAGGGACCTCAGCCACCCCTTGCCACCGAGGGCCCAGCGTGACCCTGACTGACACGGAGCCCCAGGGGAGCTGGGAGGTGACCCGCCCTCCTGCGCCGCTCAGGCGGCAGCTCGGGTCGGTGCTGAAGCTCCTGCCACTGAGAGTCGGGCGAGTGTGGCCTGGGCAGGGCTCCGGACGCGGCCCTCACACACGTGTCGCGGGGCGTCAGCTTTAGGATGGCATCCCCCCGGGGCCCGTGGAACGCGTGACCCAGTATCTGCTGCATAACCGCCCCAGTTCCCAACCGTCGCTGTGAGGGGAAAGGAGCCTCCTGGGAGTTGTCCTGAGCAAACCCCTGACCGGCCTGGGCTCCGTTCTCCTCGGCGAGGACACGGGAGGCTGGGTCCCGGGGGAAAAACCCGGGGCTTCTTCAACCCCCCCTCCCCCACTGTAGCCGCAGTCACCCCCAATCTGCGCCAGGCCGCACCCCACTGTTACGTGCATTTCGGTTTGATCTTCACGACCCCTCAGGAGAAAGACATGCACTTGGCTACAGGAGGCCGGAAATCCTCCGTCCAAGCCCCGTGAATCTTTCTCACTTTACGAGGCATCGGAGCTGAAAGCTGCGCAGGGAACGTCAGAAGCGGACCTTCTCTTCACGTGGTCATGGGCCTGCCGACCCCGCTCCCGGCCGTGTGTCCCCTGCGAGGCAAGGAACACAGAGCGACACGGGGCAGTCCGGAAGCCGGGCCTCGTTTCTTTAGGAAGGAAAACAAGCTCCCTCGGGGCCACAGCTGCCTCACGCACCCCCTGTGGGCAGGTGAGCTCGTGGCAGCCGCAGCTTTGCGAGGAGGGCAGCGTGGCTCCGGGCTGGCTGCTGGACCTCCACTCGGGACGCTGGCAGCACTGAGGAAGGGTCGCGGGTGTCTGCGCGACGGTGGGCGTGGCCAGCTGCCGGTTCCAGTCCTTTCTTTGTTCGGTCGGGAATGGAGGCCCCAAGGAGAAGAGCAAGGTCACCGGCTGGGAGGTGGGGAGGGAAGGGGTCTGGAGCTCAGCGGGCGGCGGAGGACACAGCTCAACGAGGCTGACAAATTCCAGCTGAAAACCTCCAGGGTCACAGGGGCAGCCGAGACCGTTCAGACGTCCGGCTGTTTTAATGACCGCGCGTGCAGAGCCGGAGGGGGCCCGGGGGCCGGGCGTCAGCGACAGCTTGTGACTCTGGGTTACCTGCGGCCGAAGTCCCCTCCGCCTTCGCCTCGCCGTGGGCACGGGGTCTGGAGCACTTTCCGCCCGTGGAACGGCCCTCCGTCCTCCAGGCCGCCAGCCTCCGGGGCACACGGATCACGAGCTTCCAGAGGCAGCGCATCCTGCTGTCAAGGCCTCGCTGCGGAGGCCAGAGCCCAGGCCTGACGCTGTCATCGTCTCCTGTGACCTTGTGTTAGGAAATTACTGCGTGCATCCGCTTCAGTCAAGAAAATCACCTGTCATCCCTCAACAAAGCGATGAAGACAAATCAGATTTATTTTCATCCTCACCCGAGGACTTGCTTATTGATTTTAGAGAGAGGGGAAGGGAGGGAGGGACGGAGGGACACGCCGGTGTGAGACAGAAGCACCGATCGGCTGCCTCCTGTACGCGCCCGACCCAGTACCAAACCCACAGCCCAGGCCTGCGCCCGACTGGGAACTGAACCTGTGACCTTCCGGCTTGTGGGACGACACCGGCCCGGGCCCAGCAGGACTCCTACGCGTGCTACCAGTTCAAGCTTAGGAGACAAGGATGAAGGCGCTGCGACATGTCACGTCCCCGGTCTGCGGCGCAGTCCCCTCCCTCCGCCACCCACCCGGACTGGAACTCGGTCCGGCATCTCCCCACGGCGCAGTATCGCCCAGTGCCAACGCGACCTTGACTCACTACCAGCGCTGACGCCACATCTGGAATCTTAACATCCCTCAAACCGCCGTTTGGAAGAGCCCCGCCGGGCTCCGTGTGGGGGCGGCTGTCCGAGGCCCAAGCCCTGGGACTGCGCAGGACCACGCTCGGTTGGGTCGCTCTGCGTGATGACTGTTCGGGGCCCCACAGGCCCCAGGCCCTCGGCTGAGCTTCCTGTCGCGCGGCCCGGCCTCTGTGGGCCCGTATCCCAGGCAGGCTCCACATCCCGCAGGCCCTTTGCTCCGCGATGCGCAGCCTCTGCACGGCATCCGTTCCCCAAGCCCCTCTCATCTGTCGGGGAGTTTGTGGCTGCCATTGGGTTACACGTCACCTCCAATTACCTCCTGTTAGTACAGAATCCATCACTTTATATTCCAAAAAGTGCATCTCTTGAAAGAAAGCAAGACCCTGTGCGTGAGCTTCGGTTCCGGTGGAGGGGCCTCCTGGGAGCACCGTGGTCACCGTACAGAGGTGGCCGGGGCCTGGGTGCTCTGCGGACCGAGGGTAGCAGGCCCGCTCGCCACCTGCCCGGGGTGGGGCCTGGGCAGGGCACAGGGCTGGGAGACACGTGGCTGTACCGTGAACACCGCTGAGGGCTGTTCACACAACAAGCCGGGAGAACACTTATATCCAGGGGATGAAAAAACAATTAAAATCTAATCATCCTGCTTTGAGACCTACACGTTTTCTTCCGTGGCATATACACATATGTAGAGCAATTAATTGAGGTATTAATACATACTTCAACACGTGGGTACACCCCTGCTACACACACTCCTGTGACGTGTGTCCCGTGACACAGCGCATGTACTGCTGCTACACACACTCTTGTGACGTGTGTCCCGTGACACAGCACATGGACTGCTGGCCGCTCTGTGGGGAGTGCGTGGACTCCGGAACTTTCGGTCACTAACAGGAAAAGGAGGCCGTGCCAGGCCCGGGTCGTCTGCAGAGCCAACGCCCACCAGGGGCACAGACGAGCGCCGCTTCTCTGCGGCTCCGACAGGTGCAGAACTGGGACCGTGTGGGCCGGGGAGTGCCGTGACGCCCCCTGCAGATGCCGCGCCTGCCCCACTCGGCGCCGAGTCTCCCGTCACTGGGGGCGCTCAAGCAGGCACTGGGCGGCAGTGACCGGAGCTCCGTGACCCCAGCAGGTCTTCTAACTCTGAGTCCCTGCGTCTCTGTGAGTCGAGACCTGTGGCGCCAACACCATCTGTGTTCCTAGTTTTGTTCCTGTGGCTTTGCTGTGTGACATCCCACTGTGTTCGCGTAACATGTGCGGCACAGTGACTTCACAGGTGTGCAAATGCATAATTGATTGTAAAACAATCAGCACAAGGTTGGCCGACACCCGCCACCTCACGTGGTTACATATTTTTTCCTTCCGGGCGATGACAGCTTTTAAGATCTACTAATAACTCTAAGCCGCGCTTATTCCAGGGACGCCCACCTCTCTCCTGAGCACTCGGAGGGGAGGAGCCACATCTATCCTGTTCACCAACACACCGCCAAGTCCAGCCGTTTCCTGGGACACTGTGAACACGAAGAAATAGGTCTCCCTTTTTACTATTTAAAAAAAATGTCCCTAGATTTTCTGAGATATTCTTGGTCTGTAATATAGGTAATTCAACGTATGCAATGCAGTGATTCGATACATGTAGACACTGCGAAACGGTGACCACAACAGTTCGCTCCCCTCGCCATGTCGCCACATAATTGACTTGTGTGTGTGAGCACATGTATGAGCCACGCCCTGAAAGACTGCCAAGCACATGGCACAGCGCTGCTGCTCACAGCCAGCTCGCTGGGCACGAGACCCCCCAATCACGTACGTCTCGTCACCAGGCCCTCACGCCGTGGGCTGACATCTGACCTCCCGCCCGCTGCTCCGCTCTGTTGCGATGAGCCCAGATCCCACAGCTGTGAGCCCCGACAGCACTTCCCCGTGACTGTAACCGTCTGACAGATTCCACTGAGCGAAACGCCCTTGAAGACCACGTTGTCTCAAAAAACCCCGCCACCCAATTGAAGAAAACAGGTACATTTCATTACAGGAAAATGATTTTTAAACATCATCCCATTTGGCTGTCAAAAACATGCCAAAGAGTAAAGAGACACTCCCTGACCTTCCCGTCCCCGCGCCCCACCGCCCGCTCTGCCGCACAGGAAATAAGAAAGGTTAGGTCTACAGAGGACACAACAGCCGGGCCTCACGGCACCCACAGCAGCTCTCGGCCATCACCCAGAGTTTCAAGAAACAGAATACGGAGACGCCGTCCTCACCCTCAGCTTCTCGTGTGGGTGCGCACAGCTGCCTCGGGGATCCTACTTAGCTCCGCGGGGTCCCCGATGAGCTGGGACCAGTCCGCGTGTGGGGGCACCCATGTGACGGGGCCCACAGCAGCGCGGTTCTATCAGTGGGTGTCTGACTTCCCACACCGAGGCATCCCCCCCGCCTGCTTTAAAAAGCACCTTCCCCCAGGCCTTCCGTTTTCAAGCCAGCCTCTCTGAAGCACGGGTGAGGGACAATTACACCCTCGGGGGTAGGAATCCACAGGAAAAGCTTGAGATTGTCCTATTGCCATGTTTCCTGTTGTTTTTCTAGTCTCTAACCTAGGAAGTAGGGACAGGGATGAACAGTAAAACCACCCGAAGACAGTGAGGCCCTTCCTGGTGTGCGGGCCAGGCGGAGCTGCTTCGGTCTCCCGACTCTGCACAGGGTCCCTGTCACCTCCTTGCAGTTCCCACCTCTTCATCAGATCCCGCTGAGTATTTTATCGGGTGGAAAAGCAAGTATATGCAACGGGAAGGAGGGAACTCAACAAATTTAGAATCGACGTACCTTGCGGTTGGCATGTGTACACGTTCCAGTGAATAAGAAGAAGAATTCCTTGAATCATGGACTTGTTTATACTTTAAGATAAATGACTCTCCAGACAGGAGCTTTATTATGTTATCAGCTGAAACATGGTGTTTAATATATTTTTAAATTGTAACATTGTTTCAAGCATCACGATTAAAAGGCCCTTCAAAATGACACAGAGAAGCCATTAGTCTAGCAGAGTATATTTTTGTGTAATTGATGATAACTGTGTAATGATGCCGTGAGCTGGCAATTAGGCATAATTTGCTTATGGAAGTGGGTTGAAAGAATGGGGATCAATATTCCATCTACACCTATGTGAAAAGCAATTAGTTTAATTGATGGGGAAAACACTGAACAATGGCTAATTATTCCAAAATGATCTGAAACGCTCATGCAAATTAGTAGAATCAATTATACATGAAAGATTAGATTACATAAATCATTTTTAAGACCTTGAAGTTTCTGTCGTTAGTCATTCATAAAACGTAGGGGGAAAGGTGAGGAATAGAAAGGGGGTCGCCTGGCGCGTGGTCAGCGGGTTCTGCCCCCCACGGGCGGCCGCAGCGCCCTCTCGGACAGACAGTGATGGACGGGACACACATGCGCTCCGCGGGATCGCACTCAGGCATCAGGGACGCAGTTCGCCAACAGCACACTGTGATTATATTCTCGAGTCTCGGGGGCCCCTTAGTGCCTGCAGAATCCCCGAGGGAGCCGTAAACCCCCACACTCCCTTCAGGGGCGCAGGCCCCCTCACGGCCGCCCCTGGCTCGCGTGTGTGACGCGGACGAAGAGTCGCTCCGCATTTGGTCTCCATTCTGTTCTTGGCATAACCCCGCCGTCCCCGCCGTCCACTCTGCGCAAGGAGCCGCGTTTCAGGTGTCTCAGAAACAGCATGGGGACTGGGCCTCGCACCTTAGTTTAATTCAGGCTGATTCTCAATGTATCAATCGGTCCCCTGAACACATGCAGATGCGCTGTCTGAACTCCCGGTGATGTAACCGAATGTGAGTAAATCAGGGGCAATGCCGCTGCAGGAGCGAGGATCATCGGGCTGACGGTTCTCTGAGGTCAAGTCACAGAGGCGAGTCCTGTTGATACAAGATGTTTGTTTCCCTTGAAGCTGTCTCTGGCACAGACAGATACTTACTGTCAGGAGGGGACACACACACACACACACACACACACGAGTGACGTCTGTAGTCTCCCTCGGCGGGCAGGCTCGCCACCCTTTGGGATGTCTTTAGACGGATCTCAGTATCTTTTCTGGCAGGAAGTCAATGAACACCTCGCACAATTATTCATGTTTTTAAATCTTGCCTTCACCACGCTGCCTGAGGTTCATGCTGCGTTAAGCCGAAATGTTTTTTTTCTATGCATGATTTTTCAGCTCCTCTGTCCCCAGCTCATTAACGGCCGCTACACAACCTTGTGTCTGCCTTGCGGTCCGAGTCTCTGTCCCCGGGTGGCAGCCTGGGGAGTCGGGCAGGGATGTCACACAAGGTCCTCAGCACCCTGTGAGGGTTCTGCACCCGTCCCCCCATACCACGGTGAGGCTTCAGGCACGGTTCTCCAGAATGCTCCAGTGCGTTTTATTTTTAACACCTAAATTAAGATTTCTTTTTTCTTTCTTTTTAAAAAGCGTGTTGGGGTCCCCTTAGTGAGTGGGACCTCATGGGCTTTGAGCGTCCACTTCCATGACCTGTGACCTCTGCACCCCGGGCCCACCACCCACCGTCCACAGCCCAGTCGCCGTCCGTCAGGTGCGTTCACAGCAGCTCCGGTAGCTCTCGGAGCGGCAGGACGTTTCTGTCCCGACCCGGAGCCCCACAGACACAGGGAGAGGGTTTCGTGTGGTCCGAAGCCTTGAAGCGTGTCCAGCCGTGGGTGCCTCACACTGGAGAGCTGAGGACAGTCCTGCGTGGACAGCCCTGACCTCCTCCGGAGGGTGAACGGCATGGACAGAGACACGAGAGCCCCGGGCTCCGTGCTGCGCCCCAGCTCCTCACCAGTGTGGCCAGGTCGCGTGCCCTTGGCAGCCTTGATTGGCAGAGACCTGTCATCGGGACCCTGGAAGGTGGCCAGGGCCGGTGCTTTCCCCGGCGCATCGCAGCAAGAAGTCCAACCTTCTATCGCCTTTCTGAACGTAAGTGAGAAGTCAGCAGGTTTAAAATAACTCAGTTTATGTTTCTGTGGTAGGTGCATATTTTCATACACTTTTATTCTGGTTTTCTGCTGTGGTCTTCCCCACGGCTGTGTGACGCGGCTTAGGGCCGTATGTATGAACAGCTGAGCCGCAGATGAAAGACAAACTGAGACCTCGGATGAGCAAACGGCTCCCCCGGGTTACAC
This sequence comes from Furipterus horrens, assembly GCF_987537825.1. Lineage (NCBI taxonomy): Eukaryota > Metazoa > Chordata > Mammalia > Chiroptera > Furipteridae > Furipterus > Furipterus horrens. The sequence goes on from NW_028327177.1 coordinate 143,513,025, forward strand.
AGAACGCCGGCCCGGAGCTCGGCAAGATGCGCCTATGGTACCTCTCCTCTGCGTGTGGACGCGGTGCACTGGACTGGGTGGGTGTGGGCCCTTCAGCTCCACCCCAAACGTCCATGGTCAATAATATTCCTGCGTCGACCCCAGGTTTCCCAAACACAGCGGACGCGCCCTCTGCCAAGCCCTCAGCCTGCAGGCTAACGGAGCGCAGGACGGTAGGAGCCTGGGAGCTCCCAGGCTGGGGCAGGTCTCGGATAATATCTGAAGCCACGGGCCTCAGCCTGGCTGCGCGTGGGAAGCCCCGGGAAGCGCTCCACACTGATCCCGGGTTACCCCACAGACGTTTGGGTGCAGTTGGTCTGGAGAGGAGCCTGGACGTTGGGGTTTCCCGCAGTTCTCCTGAGGATTCCCACGAGTAGCCGAGGTTGCAGGGCTCACAAACTCACGGGCCTGCAGGAGCCTCGTCCACGGACGAGGACGGCAGGGCGGGGGTGAGAAAGACCAGTGTTTCCTGGTGACCGCTTACTTCTCCTGCCCCCGATGGAGGCGCGGGTGACAGTTTTCTTATCCGTAAGAAACCCGCAGGTCAGGCTCGCCGCCGGGGGGAGCGGGCAGTCACGCCTCGTGTGGGGAGGTCAGGGGCGTCCGGGACTGTGCTGGGCCAGGGCGCTCATGCCCGCCTGCAGGGGGAGCGGCCAAACACTCCGCCGACCGTGGGTCTAGAGTGTCCGGTCCACTGACTTCGTCCAGAGACTCTAAAAATTAGTTTCTCATTTTAAATTGCTTGATGTTTTAAATGTTGGCTGAATTCGTTAATTGAAATAAAAAGCAAGAGAGCTTAGGGTCGGTGTAGAGTGTCGAAGAGAAATGAAGGAAATAAGAGTCTGAGGAAGAGAAGCTCCCAGCCTATTTGATCCTTTTTTGTTTGTTTTTAATCAAAAAGCTGGGGTGGCAGTGCACAGCCGCCCAGCGGCAGAAGGTGTCCTAAGGGCCTGCAGAGCGTAAGCCGTGGACACATCCCATCTCAGGAAGACCGGCGTCACCTGATGGTAGGCAAATCCAAAACAATGCCAGCCTTCCACTTACAGGGGCCTCCGGTCACCAAGGAGATGCAAAGGGATCTGTCACAGACAGAGAAAGGGTCTTTTTGAGGAAGAGGAGAGAGACTCGTGGTGAACACTGTGCGAGGGCAGAGGCTGGGGCACAAACAGGAAGTCCCAGGGGGCACGCTGACAGGAGGCATTCTCGGCCCCAGGGAGCACTTTGTCACTGAACAAGGGGACTGGGAGGAGGGGCTCCCCCGGAAGGCAGTGAGTCCTGCCTCTGACGGGGCTGAAGTCTGACCAGGCGTCGAAGCCCAGCAGCAGAAGTTGGTCGCTTCCCAGGGGGGGGAGCCTCCGGCAGGAACTGGCAGACGCAGGTCAGCCCTGCTCCGCATACGGTGCTCTGGGATCCAAGCTCAGAGGCACCCAGACCGCCCGCGCTTGCCCGCGAGCTCTCACAGCAGCAAGGAAAGCGCTGAAGCCGAAATAACTGCAAACAGGCACCCACCGAGGTCACACGCGCCCCACGACTGATTGCTGGTGTGACCCTGCTCCAATTCCACGGCTGTGAACGTGACTTTGAAGTCTCCTGCCAAGCTGGCTACGTGCAGGGGCAGCTCACCACAGCTCTGCTGCAGACGACGCTTGGAGAGGACTTTGGCGCGTTCCTGGTGGCACCTGTCTGTCCTCCTTCCGCTGGGTGTGACCGACGCCGGTAGCGTTCTCAGGCGAGGCCGCCCGGATGAAGGAGGGCGTTGTCTGCAGAGAGGGAAGGAAACACTTTCCTCGTAATGAAATGCATTAGAGGATTAACTTCCTGTCCGTCCATCTTATGGGGGTGGGGGGTACCTCTAAGCCCTGCTGAGGTCGTTTTATGGACGTCCCACCTGCCATCACTGGCGAGGGGGCAGTCACACCAGGTGCTGCCTGCTGAGCCTCTCCAGACAGTCAGCAGTTTGAAGGAACCGTTCCAAGCACACGGCCAGCTCCCCAGCAGCCGGGAACACTACTTACAACTGCCGGGCCACAGCGTCCATCCAAACGAGGACGTCCATCCATGTGTGCTTCCTTGGAAGCCAAGCTAACAGGACGCCACTTGTCAAGATGAGCTCACAGTTATATTGTCCTCCACGGTCGGGGGAGTGGTGTTGGGGGTAAAACCTCAGACGGGTACAGATATTTGAATCACTTGTTGGTTTTGATTACCAGCATCTGTCACCGACATGCTGAAATCACAGGAACACTTATGATGTGAGAATGAACGTCGGAATAGCCGTCTCAGCAGACCGCTGTGGGACGGAGGCCACGCAGCCTTCACGCTGATGCTCTTGACAGAGTCCACTCGCCCCGGCATCGATGGAGGTTTTGCCCCCATAACCGCAGCCATCCGCCTCCAAGGGCCCTTCCCGCCTCCTTGATCCCCCTTCTGCTCTTCAGGCCCTCGGGTGGTCTTCGCCCACACTGCCCAGGCGTGGGTCCGTGTGAGCCCAGGACGCAGCAGAAGCACGTGTCCCCTGTAAGGTCAGGCTGTGCTCCCTCTCCCACCCGAGAGGCTCCTCCCAAGGGGCCGGCGTCCGTGCTGTGAGGGGCTCAGGCAGCCTCTGCGGAGGGTCGCACAGTGGGGGTTGTGGGATGTGGCCCAGCGACTGCAAAACCCAGGGACATCTGTGGTGTCAGGCACCCGCGTCAGTGGCGATGAGTAACTGAGTTCAGATGCTAGCACTTTAGAAATGGGACGCTCCGATACCAAAAAAACCCAAAAACAGGCGTGGCTTTGGAGCTAAGGAGTGGGCAGAAGCTGGAAAAGCTGTCCGTCTTCTGAGGGGAGCACTAGCAAAAGCTTGAAAGGTGTTGACCATGAGGACCGAAAGGGAAGAAAGTCTTCTGGAAAACTGGAACTTAGCAAGCTGGTGCCTGCCGTGACGTGAAGGGAAGACGTCCCTAACGCGCATTTTTCAGCCAAAATACCAGCACGGTCCCTTGGTTTCCCCTCGCTGCTTATAAACTCAAGGCGGAATTATTAAACACAGGGAGGTCATTATTATTCTAATAATATTGTTAATAAATAAGTAATGAAAAGAGAGGACATGACAAATGTATTAAAATATGTGAGAGAGAGAAGATTTAAACAGAATCATTAACATGAAATAAATTGAAATTTTGGTCAGAGACACGGTTTCCACTCCAGCAGCCTTCCCCCACCTAAATTAAAAAATAATGACCTGAGATGGAGCTGCAGATGAGAATAACCAGACTCTCCAGGACACGCTGTCCTGTGCTTATCAGTTTCCCGGGGTTGCTGTAGTGAACTCCGATAACAGGGGGCTCAGTCAACACAACAGAAATTTGTTCTTTGCAGATTCCCAAGGTCATGCTTTCTCTCCTTCCTCCCACTGGGCTTTTTTCTAAATAGACTTTTTACAGAGTAGTTTTAGGTTCATAGAGAAATGGAGTGAAAGGTACAGAGATTCCTCACACACCCGAACCCCCAAACATCACGGCCTCCTCCATTATCCACCCCCCCTGTAGAGAGGGGCGTTTACGCCACCTGATGAGCCGGCAGTGCCATCCGGAGCCCAGTTTAAGTTGGGGTTCACGGGCGGCGCCGCGCATCCCACGAGGTCAGAGAAAACGGCACGTTTCCGCCGCTCGGGCACCAGACAGAGCAGTTTCTCTACGGTTTTCACTCCCTGCGTCTGCGTGTTCCTGCCCCCCCGCCCTCGCCTCTGATAACTCCTGCTAAGTGTACGGTCTCCCCCCCCCCACAGTTCCAGCCGATTCAGGTTGGCGTCTTCCGATTCGTGGTGTGTGTTTAAGTTCCCCGCATGCCTCTCCCGGCTTAAGAGCTCATTTCATATCTGTGCTGAAAAACACGCCACTGTCCGGAGGCACCAGGGCGCTCTCGCCCGCCCGCCCGCCTGCAATGGGCCGTCTCGCTCGCCTGCCGGCGGGGGCCACGCTGAGCGGAGCTGCTGTGGCCGCCCACGCGCAGAGTTCCGAGTGGACACAGACGTCAGCTTCTCTGGGCAAACACCAAGGAGCCCGGCGGCGAGAGCGTACGGTTAAGAGCACGCTCAGTTTGTAAGAAACCACCGAGTCGTCCCCCGCCGTGGCTGCACCGGCCTGCGTTCCCGCCAGCAGTAGAGGGGGGTCTCGCTCGCCCCGCATCCCGGCCGGCACCGGGCACCGTGAGTGCTCCGGGTTTTGGCTGCCCCCGTAGGTGTGCTTCGTCCGCTTTTCACCGATGGCAGATGGTTTGGCGCGTCTTTCACGCGTCCCTTTGCCATCTGTGCCTCTTCTTTGGTGAGGCGGCTGTTGGGGTCTTGCCACATTTTTTTTTTTTCTTGCCACATTTTTAATCAGATTATTTGTTTTCTTATTTTGAGTTTTAAGAGTTCTTTGTATAGTTTCGATAATAATGTTTGATTAGCTCTGTCCTTCACAGTTTTCCTCCCAGCCGCTGACTTGTCCCTTCGTTCTGTCTTGAGTAGAGCCGTCATCTTCAATATTATGGAAGTCCAACTGGTAACTTCTTACGGATCGCGCTTTCCTTGTTGTCTGAAAAGTCATCACCAGACTCACGGTCATTTACATCTTCTCCTGTCGTCTTCCAGGACTTTTATCGTGTTTTCTTATGCATTCACGTCTTTGGTTCATTTTGAGTTCATCTCTGTGAAGTGTCCTGCCCTGTCCGCTGACCCCTCCTCTCCTGAGCTGCTGAAAAGCCACCCCGACGGCTTCTGTCCCTGTGACTCCTGGCCGTGGGGCCCGGGCGCTGGAGCCAACGAGGCTCCGTCACCGCGAGGCCAGTCCCAGTTCTCACTGTGAGGAATGGCCTTGCCCCTGAGTTAGAGGAAGTCACGGCCACTGACGTGTTTCCCCTGGAGGCTGCCGGGTCAGGAGATGGCTGCCGTCTCTCCTGCTGGAATATTTGGACAAGAGAAGTGTTCCTGACAGAGCTCGTGTGGAGCCACATGACCCACCAGGAATCAGTGGACTGGAGTTCCCAGGGGCCCCCTGGCTGTTTCCGCAGAGAGGTCGGTCTGCATGCGCGAGCCCAGGAACCCAGGAATGGGGTGGTCTTCCTCACCAGTGCAGCCACGGCGGACAGGTTCGAGCTCTAGTGAGGGATGCTCAGGACACTTTTGGCAGCCGGTCAGTTTAGAGACATTCTGCCACATCCTGTGCCTTTAGTGTAACGCGGGTATCGATGCAGCGTCTCCACATCTCCTGGGAAGGGTGCTGTGCTTGGAGCTGGGGAGCCCCGGCAGCCCACTGACTGCCTGCCGCACCCCAGAAGTCCAGCAACTTCCTTCCCTTCCTCCGTCCCTGTCTCAGGCGTCCGAGCGTTCCTGCTGAGAGAGGGGACGGATCGAGGGGCAGACACCTTGTCCCCCCAGCAGGCGTGTGACACTCAGCTGTTTGCTTCCGCGGCGGCATCTCGCTGCCTGGGAGCGCAGGCCGCGTCAGAGGCCGAGGGCTCCCGTAACAAACGGCCGCTCGCTGGCTGGCCCATCACAATGTCGACGTCCTCTCTCGCGGTTCTGCAAGTGACCCGTCCAAGACCAAGGCTGGCGAGGCCAGGCCGTGCCCCAGGCCTGGGAGGAGCCCCGATCCCGGGCTTCCTTAGGTGTGGGGCCACGTAACTCCGCCATCTTTCTCTGCTGTGCATCCTGTCGCCACACAGACGTCTCGCTCCCGGGTTTCCGTCTCTTCTCCTTTTCCTCTAAGGGCCCCGGTGACGCGGGTCAGGGGCTGCCCTAATGACCTCATCCCAAGAGACCCCATTTCCAAATAAGGTCATCGTGACAGGAACTGGGCTCAGAGCTTCAACATATATTCTTCTTCTTTTTCTAAATAATTTATTTATTTGTTTATTTATTTTTAGAGAGGGGGGAAAGGAGAAAGGGAGGGAGAGAAACATCACTGTGTGGTTGCCTCTCACTCGCACCCCCAACCGGGGATCTGACGTGCAACCTGGTCATGTGCCCTGACTGGGAATCAAACCAGCGACACTTGGCTCGCAGGCCGACGCTCAATCCACTGAGCCACAGCAGCCAGGGCTCAAAGTATCTTCTTGAAGGATAAAATTGAACCCAGGACAAGATGCATTTTATGTTTTTCTGGGAAAATTTTTAAAAAGAGTAAAAGCTGCCAAGATTACTTTATGAGTCTAATATAACTTATATTTAAAATTCATGACATGCACAATAAAGTAAAACTATTATCACTTATTTAAGAAAATGAAAATTTAGCCACATTTAGCTTATTGATATAAACGTTCCCATCAGCCATCACATGTCAGCAAACGCATGCACCGGGACACTGATATCACAAAAAGTGCATCCTGACGGTGAGGGTTTATCACCCGGCTCTAAAAATGTTATTCACCAGGATCAGGCTCAGCTGACGTCATCAGAAACCCTGCATTTCGGCGACTTAACTGGATGGGAGTTTAATTTTCCCTCCTGCAGGGTTCTGGCTGGGTCACGGTGGCGGGCTAGGTCTCCCGTGTGGCTTCCACAGCCGCGCCAGGCCGCGTCAGACCTGGTCGGCGGGGAGACGGGCGGAGTCAAGGGCCGGCCAGGGCAGCTGGTGGGTCCGGCATTGGCGTGAACCGGCGAGTCCCTCATCACAACTCACTGTCCTTCCCTGTCCCACATTTAGTCACACGGCCCCCACAGCTGCAACGAAGGCTGGAAATGCAGGCAGGCGGGCCAGGCAGCAGCCGCGGCGGCCCGGGAGGCACACGGTGTGGGCGGCCGTGTGCCCAGCAGCTCAGAGTGAGGACCTGGATGTCTGGACACAGGGCCCGCCGCGCGGCCAGTCTTCCTACGGGCACTGCCGTTGGGAAGAAACGAGTCCCAGACTCCCTGTCCTCTTCGGAGGAAAACAACCTACTGCCACCCGTCCGGGGCGCGCCACTGGGCCATTTTAGCGTTCAGGTGAAGCCACACGTGTGGGAGGGTTGTGCAAAGTCACAGCTGTTACGTCAGCACAAAGACAGCTGTCACTCTTACCTTGCGGCCGACGCACCTACAAAAGCACTAACAGTAAACCCCCAGCCCGGCCCGGCTTCCGGGGCGTCCCACCGCCCGCCCTTCGTCTGCAAAGCTGCCCAGGCGAAGGGGTGAAACGTCGTTCTTGCTTTGGCTTCCCCGCCGCTGGGCGGGAGTTCCGCCAGCCTCACCGCACGCACGCACGGGGCCAGGGTGAGAGTCTGCACAGAACTGCCCCTCCAAGTTGCCTAAAGATGTCACCTAATAGGGTGCGCCTTTTCCCCCGCAGTTCAAGCCTCTGATGGAACAGCGAGCGCAAAACACCCTCTTGCGCTCTTGAGCCCACGGCCAACACAGTGCGAAGCGCCAGGTGCCGCCACGCCTGACCCGGAGGTGGGCCAGCGCATCCCAGACGCAGATGACAGTGTCACCTCAAGAAACAATGAGGGCGTCTCGTCAGGCCAGACCTTTCAAACGCTGGAACTCCACAGACACCCGCAGGCCTGACAGACGAAACGTGACGCTTACCCGACTCTGCGTCGCCGCTGGTGCCGTATGATCCCTGGAAATAAGAACAGATGCGCCGTTAGGGGGTTTGGGTTTGGGTTTTTATTTTCCCAACCCATCTCGCGGCGGGAGGCTTCTCCATCGGGGGCTGGGGGAGGGGCTTTGTGTTCTCTGGCCGGCACGGCAGACAGGGAAGGGAGGCCACACTCCTCCCCATCCTGGTAAAAAGAGCTCCAAACGGTTCACAGAGTCGGACGTGCGCCTTAAGGACGGGCGAGTGGAGCTGGGCTATTGGGACGCATCTCCCAATCCTGACAGCGCGAGAAAAGCGTTACTTGCTTCTGAGACGTAACAAGGACGGGTTTCTGCTTCTCCCTGCATCACCCTGACAGCCACCTGCGAGTCAGGAACTCCCTGGGACAAAGAAACGGGGTCCCGGGCCTCCGTGGGCCTGCTGCGCCCGTAAGCACAGGCCTGCGCAGAAGCCGTGTTATACTTTAATGGGGCGATGTCTTCAGTCACATCTAGCAGGTCCGACGTCCACACGTATGAAACACACGATGTGCACGTTCCGCGTGTCCACTTCTGCCTGTGACGGTGTCAGGAGAGCCCCGCGAATCTAATTAAACGGTTCACAGACACGCACATGCCGTCACACGGCACGGCCCAGGGAGGAGGGCGGTGGCACCTTGCACCTCCGTGTATGCTTTACCCCAGAAGCCCCCGTGATGCGGGAGCTCGCGGGGCGCGTGCGTGAACAGGGCCGCGTCGGGAGGCCCCCCAGCGACCAGGGATGCAGCACCCAGAGCGCCCCTGTGGCCGATCCTGTCCCGAATAACCACACCGCGGTACGGACTCCTGTCCCCACGCTGAAAGGACAAGAGAAGCTCTGTGCCTCCGCCCAGAACGCCACGAGCAGGGAAAACGAAAGTTGTCACCCGGAACGGGTATGGTTCCTGCTCTGAGACAAAACGACATTTTAACATCGTACGATTTAAAATCCAAGCTCCAGTTTCTTTCGGGACAATGCGAGGGCAGCTGTTGTTTACATGTATACATTGCATTGAAAAGCATGTGTTTTTTTAAATAGCAAGAGCCCAAGACTGTGGGTGCAATACAACACAGCCAGGAATTAAGGCCGCGTTTCCGGCGGAGCTGTCCTTGCTGCCCGGGCGACCTCCCGGCGGAAGCGTCAGGCTGCGTCCCGAACGGGGCTGAGGGAAACATGGGCCGTGAGGCACTGAATTCAGACCACCAGCGAGGGACCTCAATGTCATTGCATTAGTTCCCATTATCATCCAGCAGCAGGACCACAGAAAAGCATCCCATGGGCCGTCGGTTTCCATGGCGACGCCATCACTGACGATGAGTCATCGGGCGGTCCGTGCTGTTCATACACGACATGAATTATGAGCCATAGTCCCATCTCTGAAGCCCTCGTTTCATGCAAAGCAGAACACGGTCACTAAATGCTCCAGACATACGTGCAGAGAGCCGATTCCACACGGCGGGGTGACGGTCAGGGGCAGGGACTGGACCTTGAAGAGGCCCGAGCTGAGACCACGGAGCAGCTGTGTGATGCTCGGCCCATGTGCTCGGTGCGCAGTGGTCGGGGCCGCAAGCTGCCGGACTGGCCTGTCCACGGCGCGGGGCTGCTGGGGGGGTGGAGCCGGCAGCCCACCTAAGGGCTCCGCACCGCAGACGTCGGCGGACGCGAGCAGCAGTGAAGCGTCACCGTTACTGGGTAGGTCCGCACCCAACAGTCCTCTGCTCATCCCATTGGGTTAACTGCTAGATTTCATAATTATTAATAACCTATCACCCACGGACCCTGGCATTCCCCGTGGAGGTCTGTCTCGGAAAGGGACCCACGTGTGAGGAGGTAAAAGGGTCATCGCATAAACACTCCTGCTGTCCCGGCTGCGGCTTTAGCCTGGAAAGCGGCATTTCCGAGAGGCCAGCGGAGGAGACTTTCCCGGCAGCGCAGGGGACAGAGTCGATTTGCCGTAGTAATTGCGTGCGCTGCCCGGCAGGGACGGGGACCGCCGGGGCGCACCCCGTAGAGTGCGTGATGCTTTACCACCATGTGGCCCACTGACCCCAATACAAAATAATACTGACTCTCAACTGTGATTGAAAAAATTAAAAAGATAAAGATTTTCCTTCAGAGGAACACTGAACCGACGCCTCTCTGATGTGTTGTTTACAGATCAGCAGTGGGCATACCCGGGCCCGAGCGAGTTTCTCCCTTTTCAGAGCAAGTTTTAAGCTTCACTGAAAACCGCGCAGCGGGCCCCTGGTCTCTGACCCGGGCGTGGCAACGAGGTGACACCGGCCTGTGCTCTGAGCTCGCAGTGGGACCCCGGGCTCTCCAGGCAGACCGCGAGGTTTGGGCAAACAGAGGAGCACTCTCCCGGTAAAAGCAATGATTGTCAGAAAGGATCCCAAATCATAGCAAAAAGAGCAGAAAACTGCATATTCAACTTTTAAAATGAATAATATTGCCCCACGGATCAAAGTAAAAACGGTCACAAAGGTGCCTGGAGAAAATTCCTCCCCCTCCTCGTCCCCCCGCCGCCCACGTCCACCCAGTGTAAGGACCCGCATGGCACCCGGGGCCGCTGCAGACGGGACAGGCAGAGGGGCACCTGCGCCCTCCTGGGGCCCTTCCGCAGACGGGACGCAGTCTGACTAACACTCGCGCGTGGCTTCCGCTCGTTTCAAACTCACCCCCTCTCTTCGCCTTTACCGCGCGCCCACGGGGCGGGCCTGGTTTTGTGCCATCGTGGAGATGACCTCCGCCTGCCCCCAAGTCATGCGTGACCCTCTCACTCTGCATGAGGGTCTCTGCCGCGTCCAGTCACAGGCTCCGAAGCCCGCAGGCGCAGCGTCAGGTCAGGTGCCCCCGCCTCTGACCGAAGGAACCACGTGTGCGGACCAGAGCTTTGCGCGCGCAGTAGCAGTATTAGTAAAATTTATCCTTAAAAATCTGAGACAGATGTGTGTCTACCAGACGCAGCAATCGGCCCCCTTCTAGGATAAATCTATCAGCTTACCTCCATATGGTATGTGATAAAAAATGAACTTGGGGGAAAAGCAAGAAGCACTTTGCTTTTAATCTTTAAAACTGTTACTGTATTTTTTCCATGAATGGTCACGGAAGACGCACTTTAGATGAGGATTTCCGTCTCCCCGGCTAAGCAGAGCTCCGTAAGCTCGTACCTGTTTGCCCTCAGGTGCAGCCCTCGGCGGCCAGGAAAGGGAAACCCACGCTCCTGGACGGGAGGCGGAGCCTGTACCCCCGGGCCGCGCGACAGGCAGTGACCTGTGACGTTCAATTCTATCTCACTCCGAACAAGAGAAAGGAAAATCAGCCCAGGGTGGTATCTGATGGAGTCTGGGGCGGAAATGGAAATGATGGTCATTAAATTGTTTGAAAATAAGTCCACGCATTAAAAAGAAGACCCTCACGAGGAGCTCGTGTCCCTGAGGCGCGCGCTGGATTCCAGCCCCAGGAGCCTCACCCCAGAGCTCAGGCCCCTAACGAGCCCGAAGCCGGGGAAGGGAGCTCGGAGAGCCTGCTCCGCTCCGGAACGGGGACCCGAGAGGCAGGAGGGCTGCCCAAGAAGTGAAGGTGTTGACGCAGGGACCGGCGCTGGGAGGAAATCACTGCGTGGCTTCTGGCCGGACACGAAGCTTCTGCACATGCTTCCGACATCCTGGGGAAGCCCATGAAGACGTCTGCTCACTGACACGCCAGAAAACATGACCGTGGGACCCCACGCAGGCTCAGAGCTCAGCCGCGTCACACGGAAGGATGAGAACTTTCTCTGCGGGCGTGGGTCTCGCAGCCGCGTGATAGGCAAAGTGCGGCCGCGGTGAAACAGACGTGTACGAGTCGGTTCCTGAGAAAACCTCAGACGTTCAGAGCTCTTACCGTGCCTTCCAGGCCAACATTTGTAACCTTTGTTAAAACACGTGAATTGATCGATGGACACACGCTGTGGGGTCTGCCGTCAGAAGAAGGAATGCCTTAAAACTACTAAGTGAAATGAGAAGCCAAGACCGTGCGCAAAGCCACCCTTAGAGTGTCTCTGTCGTTTGTGGGTGGAGATACACTCCGTCCCGTTTCGGTAAGACAATCCCCACCCCACGCTTCCATGTGCCCTGGGGGGACAGGAGCAGAGAGGGGACCCCAGAGTGCTGTCCCTCCCCGCACCCCTCCCCACACTCCGCCCGTCTCCCACACGTGGCCACCCCACTGTGACAGCCTCAGGGGGCAGAGCTCAGGGTGCCCTGCCCGGTGCCTGTCCCCGTGCATGATGGCCGGACGCTGGGCAAGCAGGTCCCTGTCCCCGCAGTCCCCGCCTGCTCCTCCCTGTGGGCTCCTGCTGCTGCCCCACACTTGCTCAGCCGTCGTGGCTTTGGCAAATCAACGCACGTCTCCAGGCTCTTCTCTGAGCCTCTGCCCCATCCCATCGCGGGAGTGGAATCCCAGCTCCGTCGTGGGGCCCAGCTTCCACCGGGGCCCTCTCTGAGCAGCGGCAGTTTTCCCTCCTGTACCTCCGTGCCCTGGGCCACAGGACAGAGCCCGCTCGCCCTCCCGAGCGTCTTTCTAACCGTGATTTCTCCCGCTCCCTCTCCGGATCTGGTCGCCCGGCTGTCCCCTCTGGGAACCCCCTGGGCTCCCGCCTCCACGTCCCTGAAGATGGCAGCACACGGGCCTCTGTTACGCTCCCCAACTCAGCCTCTGCCATGTTTCTGGGGGTGTCAACAGCGACCGGAACAGACCTTCCAGGACGCAGGCTTCTCCAGTCCTCGGCAGTCTGGACCCACAACGCCAACCCTCTCGGGGCCAGAACAACCAGGGCACCGTCTTGGGACCTGCTGCCAAGTTTGCTCATCGCCGTGATTCGGGGACCCCGCGGAGGTCCTGGTCACCCCGTTCTGCATCACCCGGGGCAATGCCTGAGGAGAGGGTCTGGGGGTTTCATTCAGCACATAAATGGCCCAGTACAATACCTGCCGCTTCTGCTGACAAGTTATCATAACGAAGGGGCCACGTCCCAGCGCAGCCACGGGACACCTGCCCGCGTGCCCTGCCACGTCCTTAAGAGGGCGGGGTCAGAAGGACCCGCCAAGCAGGACCGCTGCCACCAGACTCAGGCAGAGCTGCCAGCCGCTCCGGGCACACGCAGCCTTGCTGTGACAGGCCACTGTGACTTGGGCGCGTCCACTTGTTCCGGCAGGTCTCAGACATTCTCATGGAAACGGTCACAGACACAATGTAACTGTGAGGCGCGGCGGGCGTCTTTAACCTTATCGCGGCCATCGCTGGACGGCATGAATATTTCCGGTCATCACGTACAGCTTAGGGTGATACAGTGCCCGTGTCAACTATATCGCCATAAAGCTAGAAAAAAAAGACCGAAGCACCAGTCATTTGGCTAAAAAAAAACGACCTGCCTTCGTGAGACATTCTGCAACTGACTCTCAGGAGCGTGCACTCGGAGGAACGCTGACGGAGATAATGTGGAAGCGTATCTGAGCATTAAAAATAAATAGCATTTTAACAAGTGCTGATTTTTCAAACAGTGACAGTCCATTGCTACAGGAAAGTCACTAATGTTTTCCTTTCAATAATGGGTCACAGGCCATTTTTTATTTACAACAATTATAAAGTGTTTGCTATCGTCTTCCCAAGGGCTGATTGCCGCCACAGGTGCGTCGCAGCCGCCGGCGGAAACTGAACGGCCCAGTAAGCACTAAAACACACGTTTCTGTTAAAAATGAAGCATCCAGTTTTCCCACTGGCCGTAAGACTGAGAGGAAAAGGAGAGAGTTTCTGACCAGCTAGCAATGCATTCCAAATAATTAAAGATGCATAACACCAAGGGGGCGGGGGGGTGGCGCAGAGATCCAAACTATTTATCCCTGAAAGAAGCCCAATCGGTACGTCATTTCAAGCCCTGTGGTCAGGCCACAGCGGCCTCCACGCACCGTCGGGGGTCAGGACCGAACACCAAGTTTCACGCCGACCCGCCCCTGCAGGGTGTCCAGGCGCGAGGCTTCACCGCGGGCACCGGCTGTCTTGCTGTCAGATTTATTTTACTCACCCAGGGCGGCTCATCGCCGAGCTCATCTCTAAATTAGCTCAGAGATGTCACCTCACTCGGGGCTAAGACCGCTCCCGTCCACCCGCTTGCGTTTTGAGGGCCCCTTGTGAGCACGGACAATCGTGAGCAGGGAGGACGTTGCTGACGTCGGGAGATTTAGAGACAAGGAACCGGTCTGAAGTGTACCGTGAGCTCTCATCCAGACATTTTATTTTATTTTTAAATATTTTACTTATTTATTTTTAGAGAACGGGGAAAGAAGGAAGAAAGAGGGAGAGAAACATCACTGTGTGGTTGCCTCTTGTGCACCCCCAACTGGGGACCTGGCCTGCAACCCAGGCCTGTGCCCTGAGTGGGAATCAAACCGGCGACCCTTTGGTTTGCAGGCCGGTGCTCAATCCACTGAGCCACAGCAGCCAGGGTCTTATTCAAACATTTTAAAACATGATGATTGAGTTTTTGTTTTCACAAATATTTGTGATGTCTACTTTTTATTTAGTTTACCAGGGCCATTGAAGTCTTGCCTGTTACAGAAGATATATAATAATCAACATTTTGATATTTATTATTTAAGCTAAAAGCCCCCTCTGGGACGTAAATATTAAACTTCGTAATTCTTCACTTTGTTGGTTATATCGGTCCATTTCTGATTAGTTTGGATAGATTCAGTGATCCCCTAAAGCAAGAAATATCCATAAATCTGTACATTTTTTGAGAAAAAAGTTATTTGATTTTGAAAATAACTTTCTTGCTGAGGCTAAATGCAAATTACGCACAAAAGACTCTCCATATCAGGAAGAAACCATTCCAACCTCAAGGAGTGTTAGATGTCATTAGTCCCACAACTGACTTTAGAACTTAGAACTCTCCGTCTTCTTCTTCAACATCCACAGAAACTCGGAAACATACTCCTGAGCGTTTTAACCTTCATGAGTGACATGCTCATTAGTGACTGTGCTGGGGGAGAACCAATTTTCTTGACACGCTTTCGGGTTACCTTTCCTGTCTGCCATCGGTACAATGATGCTCGGCTTTGAGGGTCAGGGACCCAGTGCACGCTTGGCTCTCGGAGGCCATGAGAGCTGGGTCCGCTGAGCTGTGGGCATGGCTTTGGCTCAGCTTCGGCACGTGCCAGCGGCCAGCCCCGGTCCTCGGCTTCTCTGACGTGGCGTGATGGGACCCAGATGGCCGTGCCCTGGGCAGGGTTCCTCATGGTTACATAGCAAACACATTTCGAGCACCTCGGAGACGCGGAACACTTCGGAAGGGCTTTGTGCCGGTTTCCAGCGCAGGCCGCACGGAGCACAGACGGTGGGGGCTGCTTCTCCCAGAAGACACACCCCCGGCGCAACAAGTTCCGCTCACTGGCTAACGCAGAGACACCCTTTAAACCCCCAGATCTCGTCGCCCACAAAACACACTTCTGGTCTACACTTTGATAAATGAAATGGATTTTCCCACCAGAAAAATTATGTCCCGTGAAGACAAATAGTCCTGGGCTAGAGGCCACATATATGTCCGATTTTAAGCCTGTTGCCACTTTTTTTTTTTTTTTTGAGACAGCCTGGAGAGACTGCCCACGTCCTACCCCCCCGTCTTCTGACCAAACCGACAGCACAGAGCTTCCCGGGGTGCCGTCGCGTCATCAAACCACGGCGTCATTCCCCGCAACGCTGCGCAGGGAAACAGCATTCCTCATGCTGGGCAAGCTCCCAGACACGAGGAGGGTCCGTCCCCGGCCATCACCCACGAGCTTCCAGCACAGAGACCACGAGGGGCGTGGGGTGTGCTTCCCCGTCTGTAAACGGTGAGTCTCCGAGGAACAGGAGCGCGCCCTGCAGGGGAAGACGGGCACGGAGGGTCACGTGGGACCCAGTGACCTTGGCGACGGCCCGCAGTGTCGGCCTTTATAACACTTTCTGTTGGTTTTGTCGTCTTGATGAACCGGAGGCAGACGGACAGTTGTCCCTGACAGTCTCCTGCCCAGATGTCACTGCTGGTCAGGAAGGAAGCAGACACCCAAGCAAATGGGTAACCCAGACAGTAGGGTCCCCTCTGCAGTACTTTCTTCAGAGTCTCCTCTGTGTTTTGAATGGAAGAGTCCCCTGCCTCTGGCATTTTGGAAGATTTCAGTAGAGATTACATGGGTCTCAATACTTTTTCTGAGATTAATACCAGACTTTTGACCCAAAAAGAATTTTAAAATCCAGCAAAGTGGCCCCCTTTTATTCTTGTACATGCAGAGCTTTGGTAAATACACATTTATATCAAATCGATTCATGCCAATTTCTCCCGCTGAACGATGAGCCCAGGAAGCCAGCCCTCGGGACCGCATACGGAGCAGGGGACACATCACAGGGCAGCGCTCAGCCACCAGTCACCAGCGAATGGATGCGCGAGTGGGCGAATGAATGAAGACGGCCCTGGCGTGTGTTGTAACCCCGTCGGGATAATGCGCGGGGCTCCGTTCTGCCACAGAACTCCCTTTGCTGCGTCTCTCTGAGAAACCGCTTCCTTTCTGCCTCTGTGAGCCCACGAACCTCGCCCAAATTAAGAAAGGAAAAGTGCCATTCGAAGCAGCAGTCGCAGCTTGCCCTTGTGCCGCTCGAATGATCAGTAAGTGACGTCCACGTGTGACAAGCCCAGAGACCGCACCAGAACCTGTGAAAAGGGGTGTCCGTGTTTGGGTTTTATATACATTTAAAGATGAGCAAGGCAGAAGTTAAACCTGCTTCCCTTTTACGCAACACTAAACATGAGTCTTCCGACGGCCCCTTTCCCCTTACGTGACGGCCGCCACAGACAGAGGAACACCCACGTGTAACCGACCACGTGGGCACCCGACACTCCTCACCCAACTCTACCAGCATCGCCGTGACGACCACTCCCTCCTCGTCTCTCGCGGGGAAAGAGCGAGTTGTCCAGCATCACACAACGAGCGTGTCCCCGGGTCAGCCGCGGGGTCCGGGGCCCGGTTCCTTCCGTGACCCCAGGCATCCCAAGGCCCCACGGCCGGTGAGGACCCTCGGAGCTCGTCTCCAGTCCCGTCCCTCCCAGTTCAAGGGCAAGTTCACGACTGTCTGCAGCCTCACACCTCACGGTCACGTACGATAGCTTCCGCCTCTTAGCAGAGGTTGGTTGTTAAACATCCGCCCTAAACAAGGACGTTCGAGTTCTTTCTCCTCCTCTCAGAACGGGGGCGGAAACGAGGTTCGCCTGGTTTTGAAAGTAACTTTATTTGTAACTATAATACAGATTTGAAGTTGCCCCCCCAAATGAAAAATACAAAAGAAAAATGTTGAATTGCTGTAGAGAAACTTCGGAGGGAAGGAAGGAAGGAAGGAAGGAGGGAGGGAGGGAGGGAAGGAGGGAGGGAGGGAGGGAGGGAGGGAAGGAAGGAAGGAAGGAAGGAAGGAAGGAAGGAGGGAGGGAAGGAAGGATGGAGGGAAGGAAGGAAGGAGGGAGGGAGGGAGGGAAGGAGGGAAAGGAAGAAAAGAGAAAAAGGGAAGATTTCAAGGCAGGCCCGGCGCTGTAACAACTCTGAGGCGCCCCCCGCCCCTCGCTGCCGCGGTAGCAAGCGCAGCTGTTCCCGATGGCTACATGTTGTATTTTTATGTAATAAAATCAAGACCGCCCTGAGGCCGCCACTGTATCTAAAAGTGTGTTTGCTGTAGTATTTCTGTTGCGGAAAGGAGATTTGTAATAATTTGAATGCTTTTGAGTAAGAAATGGTCGAACAACTGGTAGCATATATTTTTCATGGACTAGAAACCAATTTGCTTTCGGAAGTAAGAGCCCTGGGTCCGGACCGGGGACACCGGCGGGACTGGAGCGCCGCGTCAGAGCGTGAAAGCAGGCGCGGACCAATGGGCTGAGCGCACTCACACCCGTGCGCGGAGCGCTTACAACGAACCAAAGTGCACTTGTGCTCCTAGAACCAAGAGAGAGGCGGGCAGGGTGTGCGCCAACCTGTCCAGACCAGTTATTTTCACAGACTTAGGTTTGGGGCAGAGAAGGAAGGTCTGTCCTATTTTATTCCCTTTACAGACCTCTGTATTGTTTAAATTAGTGGAATGTACCTTAAAATTAAAGAGCAAACTCCCATACTCTATTTTTAAGTTTCTACTGACGCTGAACCTCCGCTGTCACGGCCTCACAAGGCACACTTGCTCCGTGGTGACGTCGGCACAAGGGGCTCAAACGACCGTCTGAGAGCATGTCCTAGGAAAGCCCCAGACGGTCAGGCGCTGACGCACATACGAAACCACGACAGTGCGCACGGGCCGTGGTCTGTAACAGGAAATCAGTCTGCATGGGATCAGGACACAAGCGAATCCTCTCTCAGGGTCCCCACAGCGGCCCCTCGGCAGGCAGACAGTCAGCCTGGAAGCCCAGCCTCCGTCGGAGGGAGCCGACACCCAGCCCCGCAGGAGTCGCGGGTGATGCACTGAAACAAAGAAGGTTTCCCGTCTACTTCCGTTCCGCAGAGAAACGTCTGTGACTGAACGTCACCCCGTCTCCAAGGCTTGGAAAAACATACGGATGCGCTTTTGCAATTTCCTTTTGGAAATTTCGTTAATTGTAGATTTTTTTAATGTTAAAAATAGCTAGAGACCACAAAAACCTCAAAACACCATGAAGGGGCTCATAAAAAGTCAAGTGTTGCTCTTGGGAGGTCAACTATCACTTTAATTAAGAATAGCACAATTTCTGAGCCACTGGGAAGGTAGGAAAAATACCGATATTTAGACGTGGTCACCCACCTGTCCCTGCACATCTGCCGTGTCCTCTGTCACTGGTGTCCTGATACCGCACTGTCATTTATGGGAGAGAGGAAGCAAAAGGGACGCCAAGGCAGACGCGGAGCTGGAGAGCCGGGGTGGGGGCCGGGAGTGACCGAGGAAGGGGCGGGAGGGGGGGGGTCACGCTGCGGAGCCGAGGGGCACCCACAGAAACGGACACCTCGCCAGGGAGCGGCCAGCGCACGGGGGAGTCTCTCGAGCGTAAATGCCTCAGCATCTCCTTCTCTGGGTCGTCCGTCTCAGCAGACGAGAGCTGCTTTCACAAACACCTCCCGGTGGTGTTTCCAGCCGCTGCAAACCACGTCACGGAAGCGCGTGGACAGACAGAAGACAGTCACTGTACTGAAGGGAAAAAGTGCGTTTCTAACCTCGGCAGCATGACCTCGCTTGCTTTAATCTGCGGTTTGAAGGATAGGAATAAAACTATCAACAGTTGCTTCTAGCTTCTGCTCACGGCCCACCTGCATTTCTGGATTACGTGCATTTCTTATTAGAACAACATACAATTATAATGTTGTTACTTAAGATACACAGTGTCCACTCGGGTCGGCAGAGTGGGCGTGTCTACACGGGGACAGGAGTGGGGACAGAGGGGCAGGCGGCACGCTCCCTGTGAGGTCACTGACTGTGGCACTAACTCAGAAAGAGGCGGAGAGTCAGGCTCTCGTCCTCCAGAGACCTGACCCGTTTCCGCGTGAGCTGGGGCCAGAGCCGGGACCTTGCCAGGGATTCTGCGCGAGGCCTCTCTCCCCACTGAAACAGGGGCGCGTAGGAAGGGCCCTCCATTTACTAGATGCCACTGCGCCCTGCTCTGAGGCAGCTTCCCCTGGTGTGAGCTCATGTCCTGACTCACATTCTGCATTTTTCTAGAACTACTTCATGTTGTAATATCACAAAACCCTGTGAGTACCGCCTACAATGCTAGTTGGCCAGTAACTAGCCTCGTGTTATATTCATACATGAAGAGGAGTGGCCCTGCTCTCCCACACGAGTGACACAGGCGGTCCAAAGCCACCAGGACACAAGCCCACCCGCCCCAGCACCCAGAGACACAGTCCCCTCCGACGGGCGGGCGGAGGCCGGGTCCGCCATCAGCTGTGTCCCCCTCAAACGCACACGCGCCAGTCCAGCGCGGACACATGACTTCAGGTGGAGCCCCACCTGCGTGGACGACAAAGCTTACATTCCGCTGGCCTTCCCGCGACCCCGCGACCCTGCAGTCACCCTGGTCACCCAGTCAGCCACGAAGTCAATGAAGAAATAATAGCTCTGCCCCGTCCCAGGGCCGGGCTGAGCTGAGATGCCCAGCTCGCTTCCTCTTGTAATGTCTTGGCCTCTGGTAGACGGACACCGAAGGCGACCGCCCCTCTGTGTCACGGCGAGGACGAGGACAGGACCTAGGATTCAGGTAGCGCTTGCGTTCAAAGCACCGCAAGCGCCTTACACACGGACTTATTTCAGGAAGTGTCTCCCGTGGGGCCCCCAGGTGGCGATTAGTGTCGCCCCCCAACAGAGGGGCATGAACTCGGCCAGGGTCACGCCTCACGCAACTGAACTTTTTGCAGCCCATACTGTGCGGATTATACTCACGTCTTACTCTTGCTTTCTACTTTACCGGTAAAAAGCTCTAATGAGTCATCATCCGGAACAGCGCTCCAGGGGCCAGGGACGTCATTCTTTTATGTTCACTAGAAGTCCTTGGTCATTTACTGATTTCAGATTAGACCTGCCGGGCAGTTTTCCTTATTTCTGTCCGCTCTAAGGTATCACACCGGCTGCTAGCATGTAATGCCGCGTGTGCTGAGTACGCCACTGCCCCATGCATACATCCGGGGGCCTCACCAGTCACGGTGCATGTTTAAAAAGCGATTTGTAGGATTCATTGCGTGCTTCATAGCTTCCAGAATAATTATATTTCACCATGAGAATTTTCACCAAGTTGTAGCCCGACATAAACTTTTCTTTTCCTTACAGAGGCAAAGATGAATCACTAGCCTTCCCTGTTTTCATGGGATAATATTAGCAAAAAAGGGAAATGCTGGTACCCTCTGTTCCAGTGCCTCACCCTGTAAAAGCGCACCGTGCAAATTCAGAGTGGCTGGCGCTCGAGCCGGTGCCCGGGCGACTCTCTGAACCCCCGCGTTGACTGCGTTAGAGGTAACTCAGTGGCTTCAAGTTCATCCGGTGGAAATATTGGATTGTGTTTCCGAACTCCCAGAGCCGTTCAAAGCCGGAAATGCACCATGCGATGCACACGCATATACGTCTATACAAAACGTCCGCGTAGCTTAATGGTCCGAGAAGAGAGCGATACTATAATAAACTACATTTAACCGTATCTTATCAATCAGATAATTTTAAAACTACAGCTTAATATCAAGTACGATCTTCATTATAGATTTCATTACCTTATGGCGACAAGAGCTTGTCCGTTCCACATATCAAGGAGCCTACCTAATTTCCTTTTCATCTTTAGAATCTTGCCATGATCTGGCGGTATGTCATGTCCAGCTTTTTCTGTGTTTGATAACGTCCCCTGGACAAATAAAAGCACGAGTGAGCGGATGACCAGGGAAGACAGGCAGCTGAAGAATGAGACACGTTCTGTGACCGCGAGGGAGCGGAGTCCTGAACCACGCGGGAAGGCGGGGGCGAGGGGAGCGCTGCTCCCCGGTACCTGCTGTCCGTGCACAAGGAGAGGACTCTGTGAGATGAAAGGAGGACATACTCCTCAGGCAGCACAATTAGGGAGAGCAGAAAATTTGAGTTTTGAAACCTATTTTATGTAAAAAAAAATGAACACAGACTGAGAAAATAATGGGTGAGTGTCGACAGCCCTCTGAGCCCTGACCACACAACCCAGCACCAAAGTGCTAACCATCTCAGCCCATCGATGGGGCAGGGGCGGGAAAGGTCGTTCCAGAGACGGCGCCCCTTACAAGTGTCTGTCTGCCTGCCAACCGCATTATACACACACGTGCGCCTGGGTATTTCATTCACTCATTATTCGTTTACTTACCTGTTTATCCACACGCTCGATGTGTGCCTACTGCACGTTTATCACTCAGTTTCTGTCCTCACTGAACTTGGGTCTTCTCAGGGGGCTGGTGCTCCGTCGATGACCATGAACATGGATCAGAAGCCTTGCGTTTGGCGTGAGTGACGAGGGAGGAGGCTCAGAGGATGGAGCGCAGAGGTCCGACCCATCCGGAGGCCGACACGGGACAGGTGTGTCTCCGTCCTCGTGTCCTCCCAGCGACCTCGCCGCTGGACGGGCTGGAGCCACCCTGCGACTGCAGACACTTCACAAACAAGGAAAAATAAGCGTATTGCTGCTACTCCCTTTTTTACTTCCTTCACAAAAATAAATCAGTTCCCCCCCGCAGAGCTAAATGTACAGACCGAAAAAAGGTGGGTGCGATGGGTACGTGAGGAGAAGTAATAAGCGGCCCTATAACAGCAGTTTTTATATTAACATAAAAATATGTTTCCACTGGTTTCAGACCTGAATCGAAACTTGAAAGGCATAATAATTTGAACTTGAACTTCATGCATCCATCGACATATTTTTTTTAATTGGAAGAAATTGATTCAAGGCTACAAGACACAGGCGATGAGTTTTTATTGTGTATCTATGCACGGGTCCAAGAAAAAAGGGTACATCTCTTTGTAGTACTTGTAAAATGTTCTGAGGGCAGAAGCAAAAGCTGGTTATCTGGACTCTGTAATTCATAGGCCATTGTAATGGTAAGAAGCCTTAGCGATTATAAACGATCTTTCCTCCATTCCCAGAAGGCTGTTTCTTAAACCAGGGCCGTGTGATCAGACAATTCATGGCGGCTGCTAGCCATTCAAGTCTCCTGAAAAGGATGGGAAGAGCAGAGCGTGATGGGAAACTCCTCCCCTGCCACTCAGAGGCACTTCCACACCCGGGACGCCCTTCCCAACCGCTGGCTCTGCCTTCGTCTCCAGCTGAGCCTGTATCACGACAGCGGGTCTGCACGGTCCCGGCGCTGCTCTCAGGACCGACGGCCGCCGCCCGGTGGGTCGGGGGACTGAGCGTCCCGCTGCCCAGCACTGACACGCCGGGCGGGCCCGCTCCTTGTCTCGCTGCGCGGTCATCGTCTTCAGACTCATTCGTAATCTCGGGCAAATATAAAGCGTCTCAAAGGCTGCGTTCAGTCCATTAATTAATGAGAAAACGAGAAAGATGTTAAAGCTGATTCCAAGAACATTTGAAGAAATGGGTATTTATAGACAATTTAATGGAAGAACGTTCGGATAAAAACGCCGAGGTAAATACAGACCTGACTAATACCCAAGAGAGCAATAAACCCCAGCCCCCCCACTGACGGGTGGTCTGCGTCGCCCTAACACACAAGCGCGCACCGTTTAACGGGTCAGCTCGGCAAGCGGGGCCTCCATTTAACGACAACAAGAGGCAAACAGAATGCATGGCTTCATGCTCGGGTGAGCTTACACGCACGTGCATGGAAAACATTGGAAAACATGCCGTCCACATGTTGCCTTATTGTGGAGGCTAAGATGTTTTCCTTATTATCCAAGAGTCCGAGAAGTTGTACCCCAGTAAGATTATTTGTCAGAGGGATGAATGAAACAACAAGTCTCCAAAGGGCAGCACACCGTGTGGCCAAACATCAGTTCCCTGGTGCGTCGTAGGTGGGACTCTCACGCCGTGGGGACAGCGACGGGCTCGCACCTGCGTCCCGTGGGCTCGGGCCCGGGGCTCTCCTTCTCCCTGCACGGCCCTTACTCAGGGACACCCACGTCGGCACGGCCAGGGAAGTCCAGACGCGTCACCCTCTGCGGTTGCCAAAGCCACTGCAGGATGAACTGCGTGAGGCAGGACTGCGGCCCCGCCGGGCTCAGTGCCGCGCCATCCCGGCGCCTGGTTCTCCCGCTTCTCCTCTCCCCTGCGCCAGGCTGCCCAGGCCCTGCCCCGCCACCGCCCCGCCTGGGGGTCCCCTCACGTGCCCCCCAGGTCTCCGTCTCAGCACGTCCTACTCTCTCCGTTTCTCGTGCCCCCAGCTGTGGAACATCAGGTTCCTCCAGGGCACACGGGAGGAAATGAGTTTCTCCCTGTTCGTCGGGGGCAGACGGAGCCTCCCGTCGTTCCCCGCTGGGCACTGGGGTGCTGGCCACCACTCCCAGCGCCCCTGCCCGTGGCCGGGGGCGGGCGGCGGGGCGGAGACCGCGCACCAGGCATCGCCCCGGCGGTCGGCCCCTCTCTGCGTCTGAGCCAGTGCCTGGGAGGGCGGAGCGGGCGGCAGGACGGGGCGCGGCGCCTGGGAACGAGGAGGAACGGACCGGACGACGCTTCACTTAGGACTGTTTTGTGCGCCAAAAAGATGGGAAGGAGGGAAAGAGAATCATGAAATTATCTCATGGCCGAGTCCATCTAAAAACGGCCTTATGTACTCTGTGGCCTTTTTAACCTGAACCACTTGCTGCTTAAGGACAGATCAGCGCTGCTGACCGAACAGAGCGGAACGAAAAGCAAAAGACACAAACGGCAGACCTATCGACTCCCTTCCCTTAGTAGTGATGCGCGGAGACTTTAAATGACGAGTTTTGGAAATGGTGTTACTTTCGGGTAATTTTGTGATTACCTAAAATTGTCCTGGGCGGGGTACATAGTTAAATACCAGGATAGGCAGCTGTGATAAAGGCACAGATAAAATAATTCAGTTAATAAACCACTGGGCTGTTTTGGGGGGATTAAAAAAGTCAAGCATGAGGAACAGCTTACTGCAGGGGGAGGGTCTAAGTTCTTTCAATTATTTGGTGAAATTCAGGCGTGATGTGAAAAACAGAGCACATGGGCCTAAGGACTCAGAAAACGCAGAAGCAGCACTGGTTTCCCTTGTTCCGAGGGTGCACAGCGGATGGAGATGCTTTGGGAAGCCTGTGCGTCACGCAGACTTTTACAGGAGATATTTAAGTTGCTCTCCTCCTCTCCTCTGCAACAAACCAGTGCCTTGTTGGTTATCATAAGATGAATCTTCCCCGTACTTGGCAACAGTCCAGGATCCCCCTCGCTTCCGTTCTGCAGCGTAACATTTCCCGCACGCTAACGTGTGACGCACGCACACGCTTTCAGAACAAGCCCATGCACACACTAAGTCTCCCTTGGGGAACAGACTTACATGTTCCCTTAAAACATACGTGACCCACTCCACGTAGGCAACATTTCTCGGCCACCGTGCGTGGGGAGCCTTTCGGGCGCCTCCCTGGGCCGCTCTGTTTCCCTTCCGCGCCTTTCTTTGTACAAGGAGGGCAGCCCCTTCAGAGACACACCCTTACACCTGCTCTGGAAGAGGGGAGAGACGCTCTGCCGCTCTGAGACAGCGCCGCTGCGCTCTGTCGTGGGTTCCCACGCACCTGCACTCGGGGCTGGCGTCCACTGGGGAAAAGGGGAAGAGAAGGAAGCAAAGGGAGGGAAGGAAACAAAGGGAACGGAACCACAACCTCACGTCCAAAGACCAAGTGAGACTCGCCGTCGTAAATGCTGGCCGTGAGCTGCCGCCCCCGCGCGCACTTCTTTCCTACAGTCAGACAGTGGCCGTGGGGTGGGGCTCGCAGGGCTCAAACACAGGGTGTGCCCTCGGTACGCACCTCGGACACGTTTCCAGAAGCCACTCCTCTGTGCCCTGCCCAGGCCGTGCGCATCCCCGGCACCTGCGACCAGGCCTCCTGCACCACATTAGGGTTCCTTTGTCACCACCACAGAGACGTCACCAGGCTGTGCCGGCCACAGCATCACAACGGTCAGCGCGTCGCTCCCCCTGCTGATTTTAACAACTACCCACCCAGCCGGTCCCCGTGCCTTCTGCCCTGGCTGATAACAAAGCCCCCAGCCACCCAGACACAAAGGCGGGGCCGCGGGAGCTGCAGCGCGGGCGCCTGGCCTTGCTTTTCTGGGCTTTGTTCTCTGTTGTTCTCTGCGCGGTGGGTGCACATGTGTGGGACCCGAGACCAGTCTGGCAGACGCAGTTCACCGTAGGTGTGGGAACAAATCGTAAATCCGCCTGCGAAACGCTTACTCAGCTGGACAAGAGAAAGACTCCCACTCGGCCACCGAAGTGGGGCTCCAACACCACCCACAGGCACCCTGGGTCTTAGCCACGCCCCACGCCATGGCCGGAGAGACTCGGGACCCCTCCCCGCAGGGACGCGTGCATCTGCTTCCCGAGAGATGCGCAGGCCGCGCCGCCCCCACCGTCTTGGGGAGACCAGCGGGGCCCCTGGCCGCCTTCCAAGCCAGGTGTGACCCGTCAGCGCCCCGCCCCCCCTCGTCCTATAACTGGAGGTTATAAATCATTCAGTTAAAGGGAATCTTTCTTCTCGGAGCCTAAATGGTCCAGGAGTATCGGAGAAACCCTCGAAGTTATGAATATATAAAACCTCAAAGCCAGTCTTTTATAAATAAGAAATAGTTAATTTTTCATCCAAAGATTTCATCAGTGCCGGCTCGTAAATGATTTACACCCGACATTCAGTGAAGGGTGCGCAGTGCGTGGGGGCCGCGCCCTGGACGTGGGCCGTGCGCTCACCTGCCGCCCCGACGCGGTGCCCGGCGGGGGCCCCTTGTGCCCAGCCCGACACCCGTCAAGCCCAGCGGCCCCATCATCCCACTTCCTGTTTCTAATGCCCCTTTGTCTGCACTGTGTTGAGAACACCTCCTCGGAGCTCTGAGGAGAATTCCTGAAAGGGTATCCTGAGATGAGGTTCTCCTTTAAAACCTTTCCCTGGTCGAAGACACCCCCTAATTTTCCGGGGCTTTCTAGTTCGGGCAGTGAAATGCCAAATGAGCTTCTATCTTTCGGAAGAAAGCCCTTTCCTTACTAAGAACGAAGGGACCTCATTTCTATCAAAGGTGCGTCCGGGGCGCTCTCCTGGCCCGTCACACTCCCTGCGCCCCGTCCGGCTGCCTAAGGAGTCTGCGCCCAGCCCCGCCTCCTCCCAGCGGAGCAAACCTGGCAGCTCCCCTCGCTCCCCAAAGCCTGGCTTCCAATCGGCCCAGGAAGTAAGATACCATCTCGTCGACCGTTGGGAGGACTCCCCAGGAGAGACCAAGCTCAGCGCACGCCCTGGTCTGATGGAGGGGCCCCCAGTACGGGCAGCGCACCATTGCGCCCTTCACGACGTGACTGATGTTGGCGACTCCGGAGGGCGCTAAGGGGAACCGGGATGGGGCAGAGTCGCCGTAGAAAACTCCTTAAGATGCAGAGGAAACACGCACCGTAGTTCTCACAACACAGCCGCCTCGCAGCCTGGCTGCTGATGGGCGAGGACGCTACGAACAGATGCTAAACGCGGCCGGTCAGACGGCAATGACCCCGTGTCTGTGGGAACAGGGAACGGCCTCATTAGTGGACGCTGGCACCGGCCATCTCGCTTCTCCTGGAAACCAGGGGAAAGGGCTCACTTAGTGGTTTCTGCCCGCACGGAAGGATCTGTTTTTCCCTCTCTGATGGATGGCGTGGCTCCGAGGTCAGTAATGGGCCCATACATCACCGCCCCTCCTGCGCCTCTCAGGGCCCGCGGGCGCCCGTCCTAATGTGATCTGTCGGCGCGACCTAACGGGTTTAGCACTTACTTGTAATATATTAATAGCTTCATTTCTAGATTTTGCTTTCTCCCGCGCCGCACTAAGAAACCGATTGCCGGCTCCCTGCGTCAGGCATGGAAGCAGATGGTTGAACATGAATTACGATCCCAAAAATAGCATCCGGATCGCAGATTTGAGTACGATAAAGAAGAGATAAGTTATAAAGGATCTGGGGAGCCAACCAGGTGGCTTTAACATTAGAAATGGAAGCGATGGGGCTTTCTAATATGTTTTAAGCGTCAGAAAGAGTTGCCAAGGCAAATAACAAAAAATTTCCATCCACCTCCACGCTCGGGAACATTTATTTTGCCTTTGTGCTAAAGCATGGTTTCCACAGGTTTTAAAAATGCATAGCAAACAAATGGGTTCTCATTTAACGTGCATTAACCGAAAGAGTGGGATATATATCAGGCACGGAGAAAAGACCTGTATTCGTGTACCGCCGCCGTGACGGCACCAACACACCAGGAGGCGCGGCTGTCACGCGAGGCGTCTGAATTACCAAGTCTTCCACCGTCCGCATCACAAGGCCTTTGTGAGTTCAGACCAATCTGGGAAGGAAAGAACCGATCAGCTGGACCTCATTAAGATAAAAAACTCCGCTCTGTGAGAGACGCTGTCGAAAGAATGAGAAAACGAGCCTCACGTGGGCAGGAAATATTTCCAAAAGACGTATCCGATAAGGGGCTGTTCCCCCAGGTGCACGAAAACGATCTTAAAACTCAACAATCACCAGACGGACAACTTGATGAAAAAATGGGCAAAGACCACGAGCAGACACCTCACCGAAGAAGATAAAGGACGGCGAACAAGCGCGTGAGAAGATGCTGCCCGTCCGATGCCATCGGGGCCGCGCACATTAAAACCACCGTTTGACACCACGGCGCAGCTGTCAGAGCGGAGAAAGCCCGGAGCAGGGGCCACGCCCAGCGCAGGCGAGGTCGCGGGGCGGCAGGAGGCCAGGCGCCCTCACTGCTGGGGGACAGCCCCAGGGCGCAGCCGCTCCGGAGGGCGGTTTGGTGGTTTCCGACAGAATTCCACATACTCGCACCATATGATCCAGCATTTGCTCTCCGTGATATTTACCCAAAGTTGTGGAAAACATATGGCCATACAAAATCCTACACGCCACAGGGGAAAGCCGCCTTGTGCGTAACTGTCAAAGCTCGGAAGCAGCCACGGTGTCCCTGAGCAGGTGCGTGGGCAACTCAGGCCCATCCGGACGGCGGGCTAGCGCTCGGCTCTGATAGGACACGAGCCACGACGCCGCAGAGAGATGCGGCGGAGCCCGCAATGCCCGTCACTCCTCGCCGTTAGCCAGTGTGAAAAGGCTGCACACCATGTGATTCCAATTACGTGATGTTCTAGGCAAGACAGAACCACGCAGAAGTCACGGGAGCAGCGGTGGCCGCGCCTGGGGCGGGGGAGGGGGAGACAGGAGCGCAGAGGACCGTTCGGGCCGTGAGGCTGTTCTGCAGAAACAGTGGGTACCTGTCATTGCACATTCGCCCAAGCGTATGGGATGTACAACCCCCCAGTGACCCCTCGTGTAAACCAGAGACTCGGGGTGATAATGAGGTGTCCGTGGAGGATCCTCAATGGTAGCAAATACACCGTTTTGGGTGGAAATTGCTGGTAGCTGGAGGGGGAGGGGCCTGTGTGTGGAGGGCCCAGGTGTATGGGAGTCTCTGCAGCTTCTCAAGTTTGCTGGGAACGTAACACTTTCCTAAAACCTAGAGCACGTTTTTAGAAACCACAGCGTGCGGATGACCTGCACTAACGTCGCCGCGGGGCCGTGGGGTTTGCGTCCACTGCCGTCCCCCAGGTCTCATGTCGGACCGACAGGAATTTAACCCTCGGCCACGCAGCCAGAATCTGAATCGCCAAAGGGGCGCGCAGATGAGTCTTATGATGAGAGGGCCACAGAGCCTGTGGTCTAAGGTGGAGATGCTGAGCGGAGGGAGGAGCCCCACGACGCATCACCCCCGGTCTCCTGCGGGCGCACCTGCACACACGGGGGGCCCACGCAAGGGCTCTCCCCTGAGAGCTGCTGCTGCTGCTGAGGGCCGTTCCCATTCCCAGACGCACACCCCAACTGTCCCGGGCACTTTTAAAAACACCGATGACCAACACCCCCCGAAAAAAAAGTATTAAATCAGGCGCCGGCACCTCAACACCGTGTCCCTGATGGTGCTCATGGGACCCTCTGATCCCCATTAAATCCGTAAAGTTCTTTACAAAAATAGGGGAAAAAACCTTTGTTAGAAAAATAAAGATGACATTGTTAAATGTTTAAAATCTGGGATGATTTTACGCCGTGATAGCAAGAGTGTCCGAGTGCTCCCGGCCCCACGTGAGCAGACTTCGGGTGCATGTGGCCCAGCGAGCATCGCTACCTGAGTTTGGCGGTGACCCTGCATCCCTGGGGCGAGAGGAGGAGACCAGGGAGCGGCAGCAGAGGCCGGCGAGGGCCGTGCGCTCCCGGGAGCCGCTGCCTCCAGCCGATGGAGAGACCGGGAGCGGAGGAGGCGGGAAGGGCCGCAGAGGGCAGGTGCCTAAGGTAAAGTGAGGCAGGCAGGCAGCTGCGCTCAGGTGGGGGAGGGACAGGCTCCTCCTGGGAGGGGCACGCCTCGGAGGCAGGGCTGGGGGGTGGGGTGGGCCAGAGACCGGGCCCCCCAGGGCGCTCCGGACCTGATGCTGGGCCCCCGACTCAGAAAACAAACGCCCCGCGAGCTGAGTAAGTACAGCGGCTCTCGGGTCTGACGTTGCGTTTGGCAATGGCCTTCCCACGTCCTCCTTCGTCCTGAGCACTGACTTCTGTTCCTCAATAACACCTCCTTCTTCTCCCATCTCCCCGGAGTCCATTCCCAGAACCCGGCTAAAGCCTTTGGTAGTTTTGTGGTTTCATGATGGGGAACAGAGAGGGCAAGGAAGTTGGCAAAGGACCGTCACGTGAAAACACAGCTTTGGAGCCAAGCAAGGAGGGTTTGAGCCTTGGCTCTCCCGGATGCCAGCTGTGGAGTCTTCACTCCTTCGTCCTCCCTTCGGCAAAACTGAAGAGATGTCACCTGCCTCGGGGCTGGGCGGTCGGAGATGAGAGGGAACGAGTGAGCAGAATGTCGTCTGCCTTCCAGGGGCGCCTCCGGGCTTTGGTGACGGTTTCCTCTGCTCTGAGCAATCTGTTCGGCTGGATGTAGCCCCGTTGGTTTGTTTTTCCTTTTGTTCCCCTTGCCCTTTGTCAGAAGAAAACATCGCTACAAGGAACGTCTGAGATTTAACTGCCCATGGTGTCTCCTAGGACTTTTGTGGATCTGGGCCTTACGATGAGGTCTTTAATTCATTCTGAGTTCGTTCTTGAATAGGGGGAAGGAAGGTTGTCTGGTTTTATTGTTTTACATGTTACCTGTTCAGTTTTCCTAATAGACACTAGTTAGTGCTATTTAAGGACACAAAATAGGGTAAAGAGAGTCTGTCAAAAAAATAGCTGCCATTTATTGAACGTTCTTGCCAGCTTGTCACAGTTCACTTGACCATGAAGGCATGGATTTATTTCTGGACTTCCGATTCAGTTCCACTGATCTGTGTGTGTTGTTACGCCGGCACCAGGCTGCTTTGATTACCATGACCTTGCGGTTTAGTTTGATATCAGGTCGGGTGGTGCTTCCTACCTTGTTCTTCTTTGTCACCGGTCCTGCCACTGCTGGAGGGCTTTTGTGCTTCCGGGCACATTTTTAGGTTATTTGTTCTAGTTCTGTGAGAAACACCGCTGGTGTTTTGAAAGGAATTCTGTTGAACTCACACCGGTCAGAATGCCATCATCAACAAATCCACAAACAACACAGGCTGGCAAGGCCGTGGGGAAAGGGGACCCTCGTGCCCTGCTGGTGGGAACGCAGATGGGGGCCCCTCCGTGGAAGACAGGGGAGGTGCCTGAAAACATGTTAAAATGGAGCTGCCTTATGACCCGGGAATTACACTTCTGGGGATACATCTGAAGAAACACAAAACCCTAACCCTAAAGACCACGCGCACCCCTGTGCTCACCGCAGCGTTACGTCCAGCAGGCAGGACGTGGAAGCACCCGGTGTCCTCAGACGTCGTCAATAAGCCCCGGGCCTGGGGGGCCAAGCTCTCCTCCTACATTCGCCGTTACCGAGTTATATCGGCCGTACACCTGGGATCGGGAGAACGTGTTCTGTAAAAAGCAAACTGATTTTTAAAGATTATTTTCCGATAGGTCGGAAGAAATAAAGCTCTAGAAACTGAGGCAGGCTTCTTGCTCTGTGGCTTGCCCAATCCCTACTAGCTGACACACAAAGTAAACACTCAAGAAGGAATCCCAATAAGCAGGGATTCTGCCTCATTATCAAGTGCTTTCCACCCGTAAAACAGCTTGGAGGTTTCGAATGGAACTAACGCCCCAAGAAACAGACTGTGAGCCACAGACCCCAGGCCGCCCTGGCCGGGCCCCCCGCCCGGAGCCCCTGTGCCCTGCTGACCGGCGAGGGGCTTACGGCGGGGGCAGCGGGCGTCTGTTCACAGGCCCTCGGTGGTACCAGCAGCCTGTGGACGCCCGTCTCGGGAACAACATAAAGTCCCACGTCCATGAGCAGCAGTAAAATTTTATCTGTTTACTTAACCATAAAAGTCTGAGAACCCGACTCCCCGCCATCCTTCCTCACCCCGGTGGTCTGTAATGAGTCCTGCTCATCACCCGGTACTGAGGCCTGGGTATCACGTGAAGAGCAAGAACTAAGGGAACAGGCATAATTTTGAGAAAATACAAGCAAGAAAAATAGAAAAGTCAAGCTGAAATTCGACTGCAGAGACTGCTTTCTCCCTGAGAGGAAATAGAGGTCACGCCGGTAGGCCTCCTGGCCGTGGGACACGACGTGATGACTGGCTGATCACCACGCACTGCACGGGGCGCCTACTCTCTGTGGGGACTCCGACTTAGTCTTTGCTAGCGTTACCTCAGTGATTCTTACGACAGTCCCATAAACCTGGTAATAGTGCCACCAATTGACAAGTTTGCTACAGAAAAGCAAGGCTCGTGGATTTATTAAAAGTCACGCAACTGCTAAGTCATTGAGCTGGGCTTTAAATGTGCGTCTTTCACTGGTATGAACCCACCCAGCCCCGTGAGAGGCTGGGCGTCCCCCCCTACTGTTGGGAGCCACAGGGGCCCCCGCAGCGACTCAGAGGAGGGTTCAGGTTACGAATTAAGGGGAAGAGTCCACAGGCAAGGCCAACCCAATACGCCGTCCCCCGGAGAGGAAGGAAGAAAGGCTGAGAGGTGAGGCAAACCCACTGCTCAAGCCTCGGTTGTGCCGAAGGGCTGCTGTGTCAGGGCGCGAGACCCTCAGTGACCCACTCTGCAGAATGGGGACTGAAGTGGACCCCCAAATGGGCAGACACAGGAGGGAGAGGGGACTGGGCAGACCATCATGGAGACCTTTGCACAAAACCCGCTGAGGGAGCACACCACGTGGTGCCCCGGCGCGGGGCTCGCTACACAGCTTGCGGCCACGGCTATCCTTGGGGACCCGACACGGAGCCATGGGCTCTGTGGCCTGCTGTCCCGCGTGGATGCGGCCACTGCCCGCCCCGCCCCCGTCCCGCAGCGGAGTCTCAGCCGGCCCCACGGTTTCGGCTTCTGCACCGCCGCCGCCTGATTCAACCCCGGGTTGGAAGCGCCTCACTGGCTGCCCAGCCTCAGTTGCAAGACAGGAAGCAAACGCTGGTGCCCGCTGCTTCTAATTTCTAAAGAGAGAAGGTCTCTCACCTCCCACCGAGACGCTTACATGGTGGGTCACGTGTGCAGACCCAGGACAGAGAGTGCAGGTCCCCAGTTTTAAGAGCGGTGACAGACACCCTCCTCCGCTGACAATGTCACATGACCTCTCCATCCATGAAACCCAGTGAAGGACCCATGGAGCCACCTGAGGGCCATGCGTGATTCAGTCTCTACAGTTAATATTGCCTGTCTCCTGCTCTATGCTTAGAAATCGGCAATTTTTAAACGAGGGTCATTACTAAGTAGCTAAGAATACAGTGAAAGCAAAGTTACAGATTTTGTTAAAAGGGCTTGTGGAGGCAAACCGTTTAAATAAGCGCAAATACGGTTTAAGCAAATTAATATAAATATGACAGGCTTTTAATTGAATGTTTGAAACATTTTACGAAAAACGAGCAAATGGCTAATGATATCGGGATCACCAGAAGGATGTCTGATGGCTCTTTTCAGGCTGACATGTCTGCCTTTTACAAACGGCGACCACATGGCCAATGAGTAACTTCTATACGGAAACCCTGCAGTGGCCCGCGGGAGAGGCAGGAATGAGGGAGACCATCGAATGCTTCTCCTAAAGGGCGTACCATGAGGGCCCCTGAAAAACGGGACGCGACCAGGGAACAAGAAAGATTCAAACACAATAAGGCAGAGACACTGGCTTTGTCGTAGAGTCAGGAAAGGCTTCGCAGAATGTTTCCTACGACGCAGACGCGGAAAGCCACATGGGGTTCCAACGAGAGACAGAGCGCGTCCGCTGTGCCGAGGGCGGCGGCGGGAGGCGGGGAGTGGGGACGGGCATCAGGGACGAGGTGCGTCCCCGGGGAGCCAGAGGGGGCCGGGGCCGGGGGCCGTGGCTGGGAGTGAGGGCACGGGCGCCTGGCCTTGGTCCTGGAAGCGACCCTCTGACCAGGGGCGAGGCTGGCCCGAGGTGTGCCTCCCACTGGGGCACCGGATTCGGGTTCTTCCCAAAGAAAAGGAACAGACGTGAGACGACTATTAAAACCCCCAGTAGTTTTAATAGGTGCTATTGTTATGTTCTTAATACAGACCGATACAATCATTGTGAATTTTTTAAAAACAACATGCTCAAAACCCAGAACAACAAACCAAGAATAATGTCATTATTTGTTTCCTTCGCCCCTTTTCTCTCATCTCTCCGTCCCTCGCCTCACCTGTTTACCCAGCTGTCTGTCTGTCTGTCTGTCTGTCTGTTGAGCTACCCAAATATGCAACTACCTTCTGAAATTAGCAGCTAAAGCGTTAACAGACTCCATTTTTCACCTAAACTGCATGGCCAGCGTTTTCCTCCGTGATTCTGTATTCTTCTATCGCAACGAACCCTTCATAGCGTTTCACTGATTAGCGATCCCACGGCTGTTATTAAACCTCATGCTTTGACCTTTGATTTGTGTCACCTGGGGTGGGATGTCAGGCGTCTCATTGAATCATTAATGTTTCACAGCCAGAGGCTCCGCTCGCCGGTCGGTCGTTTGGGACCAGAGGCCGAAAGGGAAGTCTAAGAGCGGTGGCATCGCCATGCCAGAGACCGAAGTCCATCTGAGGGACAGAACACCCCCATCGGTGTCCGTGAAAGTGAGCGGCTCAGCGTTCACCGATGGTCCCCACAGCGACACCACCGCACGCCGCAGCCGGAGAGGACCTGGGACGACGCAGAGGCCGGATGCCGCGTGCAGTCACGTTCGGGGAAGAGCGGTCCTGTCCTGCGGTTCCCCGGGACTGTGCTGCCCGTCACAGGTTCTGCTTTAGCTGCGAAGTTGCTGAGCTGCTATCTCCTGAACCTGTAATGTCTCGGTGAGCCGCGGTCGAGACCGATAGCTATCGAGTCAGCTGAAAAATACACGCTAAACACTTTTAATTCTACCGGCGGCCTGTTCTCTAACTCTGATCCTTTTAAAATGGTCACCAGCTGTGATCATACTGTCGCTGAGCACAAGCCATTTAAAGCCATTTAAGTCTCTGCAGAATTCGCAGGCTTACAATGGGGTTGTCAGAGGAGTCAGTGCCATGAATTTATCTGAGATTTATTGTAGAGCAATGGGAATTGCAGGCGGGAAGGAAATGAAAACCATTATTAACATGGAATTTAGCCAAAGGGCACCATTCTCATTCAAAATGAAAGGGTGCAGAGTGGTCCTTCCTTCATTTCCTGTACGCAACTCTGATGCCGGCACGGCTGGGCTCACGTGTCTTGGGGGGGGGGGCATGCCTCATCAGGGCCGCTGTGTTTGGAAACTTGTAAAACTGCCCGGAGTCTTATGAATTCTTTAGTGCCTCTTATAAGTGCATTTAATTATAATTAAAAACGCCGTGACTGTTAAAGTCCACCCACGCCACCGCGCTGCCGGGCTGCTACGCCGGCCACGATATCACCGTCAAGTCTCTCAGTTGCTGTGAACTTCGTTAGGCAGTTAGACCGAGTACAATGGATGCAGCGAAAATAGAAAACAGTGCAGACTCCAAGAGATCACAAACGGGAAGCTTTCAATTAGGTACGAAACACTGTGTACATTTCATCAACAGGTTTTTAAAAACATCTCCCCCCTCTTCTGGCAGCCTCGCTCAAAGTGTCGGAAATCCCTCCCAGGGCCTGCCGAGGGGACACGGAAACTCCTCCTCTGTCCGTGGAGGTCGTGACTCACCCACCACCGGCCATTTTCCGAGTCTAAGTGCGGATGTGTTTTCAGGTGCCCAAGGACACGTGGCCGGACCAGCATGGAACCTTGGGTGCTTCATCGGTGATCAGATTAAACCACGCCGCTGCCATTCTATAAAAATTGCAATAAAATTACTCTCTACAGCTGAAAGCTTTAGAAGCTATGGGTCTTTCGGGTTTCACTGCACACGTTGTTTTAACCTTCACATAACATTTAAATACATGATACCGACCTCACAGCTGCCCCCCAGTGTCCCTGGAGTGGGACTAGACCACATTTCCTGGCCCACCCTTCACCGCTGTGGAACCTTAAAAATCATTTAATTCTGTGAGCTCGGTGGTCGGTTAATGATAACACATGCACCCGTGAAACATGCAAGCCACTCAGAACAGCGTTTTCGCACAGTGAGGGGTCAGCAAATACGAGTCACACGTGTTTAGCTCAGCTCTCCTCCTTAGACCCGTACACGGGACTCCAACCTCGATTTAGGCCCGGTCTCTCCGTCACGGTAACATGAACGCGCAGACGCGGCCAAGTAGGCTTTCCTGAAACGCGTTCGCCAGATATTCAAAAGCAGTGTTATCTTCTGAGACGGGCATCAAGCCAAATGTAAAACAGTAAAGAAAAGATGCGAAAACTTCGTTCAAATGAGGTAGGTGCTCCGCCCTCAGAGAGGAGGGGCACAGCTCCCCTGCCCTGGGAGTGTGGGCTGTGCACGTGACCGCCCCCCAAGTTACCCCAGGGAGTTAGCTAAGTGTTAATAAATCGGGGCGCAGGAGCCTGTTTGCTTCCTAGGGAAGCTACACCCTCACATCCCAGGGGTCACAACACTGCTCTTCCAAGGGGATGAACTAACTCCTCCTTCCCCCCTCCAGTAACTGGTTGTTGGGGTGCAGGGGAAGGATCTCGGCCATAGAGACCTATCAGTCTGACTAAGGGGCGGGTCCCTCAAACACCCACAAAGGCTTGGGAAGTGGATCGGTCATTAGAAACAGCACCTGGCTCATCCAAAGGCAACTAATATAATCCCAGGGGCGCAAAGAGCCCCCTCCCTCTCTCTTCTTCTCCTCTATCTCTCCCTCCCTTCCCCCCCTCCCAACTAGTAATGCACTTCGCCCCACGCTCACCCAGGAGCACGCGGCCGCGTGACCTGCGGCAGACCGACGGCATGGGCGACGAAGGACTGGGCTTCACTATGAAGCGGACACCCTGGACACTGGCTCTTGTCTCAGCCTCCTGAGGGCACAGCTGGGCCTTTTCTGTGGTGGGACAGAGGGCGATGGGACCCTGGGGACCCAGGGACGGCTTCCGTTTCTGCCAGGATAAACCATCTTGTAGCCCACACCCTCCTGAGCGTGGGTGCTCAGACACTCTCCTTGCCATTCCCTGGAAGAGACTTGTCTCCACCAGTAGCAGGTGACGAGGACCAAGCCATCAGCCCCACTGAGTGTGCGTGTGCGTGACACAGCGTGTGAAGATGGCACTTCATCTCTGCCCCTTCCTCCCCCAAACCCTCACCCCCACTGTCATCGTGAAGAAAACGTGACAGATTGCAACGGAGGGAAAGCCAACAAAAACCTATCCAGTACTCAAAAAAATAAACTTAAAAATGCCAGAGTGATCCCAGGAAAGAAAGCCGGGGAAACTGTGACAACCTGGAATACCTAAGACAGCTTGTCAACCAAATGAAACTAGATGAGATCCTGGAATTACAAAAATAGAAAGGGACATTGAGTTAAAACCGAGGGCCTGTGACTGGGTGACGGAATTTAGTTAATAAGAACGGATCCGTGCCGGTTAGTTAGTTGTAGCCAATGCACACCAGCCTCCTGCACGGTGTGAATAACGGGGAAGCGGGGTATGAGACACATGGGACAGCGTTTACTATTTCTGAGTCTTCTGGAAATCTAAAACAGTCCTAAAAAATAATATTAAAAAAAAAAACCCACCTCTGCTCAACCCCAAACCAGAACTGGCAGCTGTCCGAGTGAATGAGCATATTCCCCAGGCTCAGCCGCGCGCCAGGAGTATGTCCTGAAACTGCAGGCGACCCTGTTGTGGAGATCAGTCCCCACATTAAACAGCACGTGCGGCCAAGTATCAAACTGCATTCAGGAAAAAATGCAATTATGTGGGGTTTAAAGTGTAAAACCAAAATTAACATTCAAAATCAGAAAGATTAATATGGTCTTCACTACGCTGCGCACTCCAGGGCCGTTTTAATGACTTTTCCTGGTAACGCTTCAATCATCTTACCTGTCGGAGAGCGGGCCACATCCGTAGCTCGAAGCCTGCTAAGTAGCATGGGGGTGAAAGTTGGGAGCATGTTAACAATGATCATGGACTTGGATGAATCCTCAGAGTTCAGTGAGATGACCCAGCTGTTGGAAAAGCCGTGATGGGAGTTTATAAAAGAATTCACTTTGTTCCCTGTGTCTACTTTGTGTCATTACAGATGTGGCATGAAGGGACTGACGGAGAGGCGGTCAATTTCCGGTATTATATCAACCACGCGATCGCAATAATAATAATAAAAAACGTAACAGAGTGGCTTCCATTTCCCTTCCCACAGCGCAGTCCACAGTTGGCTCAGCAGCTGGCTTCCTCGCCTTTTAATGCAGTTTCCTTCTTCGGGCCCAATTTAGGTCCTTAAATTGTCACCACCTACCAGGCGGCAACATGTGACAGGAACCCGGGCTGACATGTCTTCACTTTCCAGGCACCACCTGGACATCACAGACGCAATTCCACTCGCATGTCCTTGGTTAGAACCTCGTCCCGTAGCTGCACCCACGTGCAGGAGAGGCTGAGGTCTTCTCGCGACGGTTGACCAGGTAACCAGCCAAAGCGAAGCACTGCCGCTGTGACAGAAGAAGGGGGCAGTTGTTGGCGGACGTCTCGCCCCTCGTTACAGCCACGCCAGGTGCCACCCGTCCCCCACGCGGCCACGAGGCGCGGGGGGGCTTGGGAAGGCGCGGACGGCGGTTTATTCCACCTGAGCTGGAGCTGGGGGTTCTGCTTCTACGATGCTCCCAAGTCGTCCTGTGGCTAAGGACCCAAGGACCCAACTCTGACCTTCAGGCCTCTGCCCCGTTTCTTACCTAAAGAACCAACTGCCTTTGACCAGACTTGGCAGCAGCCAGCGTTCAGGCTAAAGGGCCCTTTTCCTCTTTGGTTCGGCTTCCTTTCCTTTCCTCGTGTGTGGGATGCTGGTGGTGAGAGAAATCGCCGGAATGCACCAGCTTTGGACATAAAATTAGAAATAAGTGGACCCTCTGTAAGAAAACGTTGCAATATATGAGTATTTTCATTATTAACGTAGCGTATTTATCACTGAGACAGGTAATCTCAGGAAGACCTGAGAAACGGGACGGTGGCGAGGCGGCGTGTGGGAGAACGCATTCTAGAGGGTGCGATGAAAAATTTACGCCCCTGCGCACCGAGAAAGTGAAGCAGGTTTCAAGGGCAGAGGAGGAACTGTGGAGAGTGAATTTCTATTCAGTAATAACAGAGCAGATTTTACATTGGGCTTTTGTCTGTGCAGGTGAAAACTCTTATTTTTGCCATCAGTAAATAGAGTGGCGACAGAAGGATGAGATGTTTTGTCTCTGTTTTACAAACATATTCCTGGCCCCAGTCAGGCGGAGCTGGGGTGGGTACAAACACACCCAGAGGAGGACCCCGGGAGTTTATTCTCAGGGAAATTCTGGATCATGGGGGGGTGGCGGATTTCAGCAATGGAGAAGGTGCCATTATAGTTGTCTTTGGAATACCACCCTCCCTTCAGACTCTAGATGAGATTGAGTCTAGGCAGAGCGGGCGCAGGGACCCCACCTAGGGGTCCCCTGGGCTCCTGCCGTCTCTGTGATAAGAGCTGACTGGAGCCTGGCACTTGAGCAAGACCGCACCTTGGCTGGCGACAAGGATGTCTAAGCTTTTCTCACAGCAGGACGACACTCGTCAGGACTCACCCCTGGCTCTTCCTTGGTGCCAACACTCGCGTTATTTCCTTTTGCCTCGAAGGGCGCATCGTGCAGCTCCCGGGGACACCGTGAGCTCCTGAGGGTGGCGGGCGGAAGGGACATGCAGACCTGCTCCGTGAGACGCGCGCACAGGTGCCCATCCGTTCCTTCGTGGCGTTGCGACCTGGTGGCTCAACCGATGCTTCCAGCGACCGCTCATTCAATGGAACGGCCCGTGTGGTAGGAGTGACGGGACAGGCTTATTAAGCTAATCAGGCGCGGCAGCACCCCCTTTAAGCTTGAAATACTCTTAAAGGAGGCGGCGACGGAGCAGCTCTGACGGGGCTTCAGCGCGGCCCACAGCTGGTGTGGACGGTGTGCGGGTCGGAGTGTGAGTGCGTGGGACAATTCCAAGTGTCCTTGCTTGACTGACAAAATTTCCCAGGAGCTTTATTCCCCGACGATGCTAAGAAAGAATGTGGCGCCGTGCCAGCAGGTCCAGGCGTGTCACGCGTGGGAAGGCCTGGACGTGGTTGTCGGCCACTCGCGCGCTCAGCCCGCACGCGCCATCCCGCGTGGGCAGCGTTCCAGTCTCAGCTCCGACGTGGTCCGACCGTGCGGCCTTGACTGCGTTCCTTCAGCTTCCTTGGCTCCTGACAAGGGTTTCTGAGCACCAACGAGGTCTGTGAGCGTATTTCGTTAAACAGTGATGATCTCCCCGTCCCCACGTGCCGCATCCTGCTCGTCGTCGTGAGAGACGTCAGCGCTCTCGGAACTTCTCTCCCATCTACCGCCGCTTCCGCCGGAGGGACCTCAGGGGCGTGGTCCGTGAACCGCGCCATACGACCCACGGAGCAAAGCCCGCCGAACACAAATGTGCCCTGCAGCTGCGCACGCACGCTCGGCATCTCCTGGGTCATTCCTGTCACACGGGTCCTACTCCCGCAGCCACGTCCTGGCCGAGGACTGACACAGCAGGGCCTCCCGGTCTTTCAGGGGAGCACGTTCCTGGGTGTCACCGCGCACACTGGACAGTGCTTCCTCCTACCATGTTGTGACACATGAACACGTCAGCACGTGAGCGTGACAGCTCCTTCAGCCCCGGCCCCAGGAAGAACAGGTGAATAGAGGTGAGAGGGTCACCGTCTGACCATGTAAATGAGCTGCCACTCCGCCTGCACGCAGACGGCCCCGCGGAGAGACAGTTTGACATAATAAATGTTGTTCCCTCTCTCTCTCTCACTCTCATTTTTGCCAACACACAGAAAAAGATATCATTCCTCCAGTGAAACATAAATTGATTTTTTGGCTTCAAAGGAGGACCTCCTAGTAAAAGCTGCGCATTCAAGTGGATAATGAGATAGATTCTGTGCTCTAAGAATAAAAATGCGTGGCATTTAAATTTGGCTCTTGCAAGGATGAGCGGAGGATGATGGGTACATGTGTTGGAGAAGCAAGTTAAAGTGGGAGCGTTGACGAGAAATGCCATGACGTGTCCAACAGCCAAAATGTCACTTAGGGATGTGACCGCACGTGCAGGTTTTTATCTGCTGTCCAGGGGAGATCGGAGCCGGCAAAACCAAGTTCAAGTTCTCCAGGGCTTGGCCAGCGTCCCTAACCCACACTGATCCGCGCTGACCCCACGCACGGCACCATGGACTGTAAGTGAATCAGGGACAAAGGGGCCGGGGCGCGCTTCTCGTGTTCTTTGGTAAGTGGGTCACGGCAGGCTCATCAGAGAGCTGTGCTTTTCCGTCACAGAAATTCTGGTATCGTGAGCAGTCAGAATTTTACAACAATGAAATCACCCATAGCTAAGATTAAAACAAAAATTTCTTTATATTCGACTAAGTAGACCTAGTCTCCTTCCCTTCATGTATGTTGTTATGCATAGTCCACGTTTATTAATATTTATTACTCCTTTCTCTTCACTGAGGACAGGTACTGGCAACTGGAGAATTAATATACACCTGAGACCTACATAATTTTATGCACCAGTGTCACCCCAATAAATTCAATTAAAAATGTGAAATAGGAAAAAACATTAGAGTGACAAAAAGTTAATAAAAGCATGGCCTTACCTCCGAAAGGGCTGCTCTCTAGTGGACAAATCACAGTTTATCAGCAGGTATGTGCCTGCCTTATTCAATTGCATCACAAACACTATTCCTTATGAGCTCACACTCTTAAAGAAAAGAGTTTCGTTGCAAAATGTACGCATGTGCATTATGAAAATCTCAACCAGGGTTATTTGCATAGAAAATAAACTCCATCTTTCTCTGCGGTGCCCAGCCTCAAAGTCAGGGCAGTGAGCACTGATCATCGGAGGGTTTCGGTCCAGCTGAACCTCCTCAGCCCCGGGCCGGACCCCCCCGGCCCGTCTGGTCTGACAAAGGGCTGACCTGCCTGGGCGTGACCCTCGAGACTTGGTATTGATCCGTTTGCTTCCTCGGAAGCTACTTCCTAAATGTGACTGGCCCGCATCGGCGTTGTGTGTGTGCGCGTGTGTGCGTGTGTGCGTGTGTGTGCGTGTGCGTGTGTGTGTGTGTGCGTGTGTGCGTGTGTATGTGTGTGTGCGGGATAAGACACTCTCACACCTAAGAACATCACGAGCCATTAGCTAGTCCATATTAAGTCAATTTGCCAAAGTGGCAATCAATTTACATTTCTTGTGAAAACTCTTGGGAGAAAGTCAGGGTGCAGTGTTGCCAATTAACTTAATTAGCATTTTCATTTGGAGACAACCGTGAAGTCACATGCAGCTGTAAGAGATACCACGGAAAGACCTCATACCCCCGTGACGCCATCACTCAGCCTCCCAACGTTACTGGAATCCAGTCCCACAAACGGGTCATCGGCGGTGGCACACCCACTGGTCTTATTCAGCTTTTCCAGTTAACTTGTGCTCGGTAACGTGTATTTACTCCCATAAAGTTGTCTCCCCTAATTAGGTTTGCGTCTACCACCACGGGCAGGAGGCAGGGATACCCCCTCTTCTCCGGGATCGCCCATGTTGTCTGCTACAACCCTACCCCCCTTCAGCCTGCCACCCCTCCTTCCTGAACCCCCATTAACCCCCAGTCTGTTCTTTGTCTCTAAAAGTTTGTCTGTTCAAATGTGATCTAAAGAGCTGTATGCAGCCTGTTGCCTTTGGAGTGCACTTGGCTTCTTTTTCACTCCTGCTCATTCTCTGGAGAGTCGCACAAGCTGTTGCATGTATC
The DNA here is from genome assembly GCF_987537825.1 of Furipterus horrens. Taxonomy (NCBI): domain Eukaryota; kingdom Metazoa; phylum Chordata; class Mammalia; order Chiroptera; family Furipteridae; genus Furipterus; species Furipterus horrens. The sequence continues at coordinate 143,555,773 of NW_028327177.1, forward strand.
AGTGCTCGGTTCCTTTGATTGCTCGGTCCTAGTCCACGCTAAGGACATCCAGCTGTCTGTCACCAGGGGGAGGCTATCCAGGCTGTTTGCAGTTCGGGGCTATTATTAGTGAAGCTGATAGGAACATGGGGAGCACATCTTCATGTGCTCACTTACCATCTGTCCACCCTCTCTGGGGTGCCTTTACATCATCTGCCCCCTTTCTAACCAGATTACTTGTATTCTTCACTGTCGCATTTGGAAGGTTCTCTATATATTTTAGGTATCAGTCTTCTTTGGGATATTTGATCTGCAGGTATTTCCTCTCTGTCTGTATCTGGTCTTTTTATCTCTTTAACAGCTTCTTTCCTAGAACCCACATTTTAAATTTTGATGTGGTTCCATTTATCAATCTTTTCTCTGATGGGCTGTTTTGAGGTCAGTCAAAACACTTTTTGGCTATCTGTAGATCCCAAAGATTTTTGCTTGTTATTTTATAAAGTTTTATCATTTTTCTTCTTATATTTAAGTTCTATAATCCATTTTGAGTTAATTTTCTATGAGGTATGAGGCTCAGGCCAAGGTTTGATTTTTATTGCCATGTTGTTCAGTCCCCATTCACTGAAAGAGTCATCCCTCCCCCATGGAAGTGCTCCGACACCGTTGTCAAAGACTCGTTGGACATCGTTCAGTGGGTCTAATGCTGGCTTCCACCTGAGTCTTCCTACTTAAAGTGGCTTCAGACACTTCAGTCTTGTGACTTTCCATGGAAATGTTAGAAAAAGTTTCTCTCTGTTTATAAAATACCTTGCTGAGATTTTGAAAGGAATTATAGCAATGATCACTGAAGCACAGAAGCTTTAGTGAAAATAGAGAAATGCCTAAATAGTTAAGCGAATTGGAAAAATTGACATTCTTGTATGTTTAATCATGCAGTCCATGAACATGGTATACCTCTCCATTTATTTATCTATTCCTTAATTTTTCATCATTGTTTTATCATTTTTAACATACAAATCTTGTAAGTGTTCTATCAAACTGATTCCTAGTTACCATTTTTCTTGGCTCCATTGTCACACAGAGTCACAGAATCGGGTACATGTCTGTTGTTACTGGGAAGGAAAGGAGAGCATGTGGAACACGTGGGACCGGAAGGGCACATCTGGTGGTCACAAGGAATCACAGCAAACATTTCAGTTTTTCTCTTTTCTAACCACATCGTGGGATTGTGTTTGACTGGCCCCTTTGTACGCAGGCTCTGGCCGCTGCCATTGGAACAAAAGGTGCAGGCGTCATTTTCCAGGTGGCAGCAGGAAGACCAGTATCGATTAAACACCTGTCCTTCCTCTTTCCATATTGATTGTGGGAGAGACGTTCTTGCCGTCTGGCTCCCTGAGCAACAGCAATGAGAACAGACTAGTTTCCCGCCCTTGCTGGACGTGGCGCTTGAGAAGGGAAAACTGTTAGGGTTTCGAACCATTGAGATTCCGTGGATTGTTTGTTTCCGCAGCACAGCCCAGCTGCACTGACTGACACATCATGTTTCCACCATGTGTCTTCTTCTTCAATCATTTAACAGCAAAGTTAAGCACTGAGTTAAGATTTATATAAATGGTAGGAAATTTAATAAAAACCAAATGGGATTTTTTATGTATACCAGTTTTCCTCTTATTTGATTTTTAAGAGTTGAAAAAGCTCTACCAAGCCTAACTATCAGACTCCGGTTTTCCCTGAAACCAGACCAAATAGCGCGTGGTCGCACTGAACTGTCTAGGTAATGAGGTGTGGCAAAGGCTGCTTTGTAACCCAAGGCAACACGTACACGCAATCTCATTTCAATCTAATTTGCTCTAATTGTGGGGGGTGGCCTTGAATTAGTTAAAAGCCTTAATCACTGGACCTCGAAGCAAAGGGATATTTATCACGCTTAAGAACACACTGCAATTGAAACTGGGGAAAAGAAAGCGAGGGCTGGTTCCGAGCCTATTCCGCTGAACCGACAGCAGGTCTGTGGGCAGAGAAGGCCCCGGGCTCAGCGGAGGGTTTACTGCACTGGGGACAGAAGACACCTCCGTGTTCCACGCACTGCATGTCACCTGGGGAGCAAACTTGTGCTTGGGCCTTGGTTCCCATGTCACGTGTTTCGGCTTAAAACGCCTCACGTCTCCTTTCTGATCATATTGGGACATTTCAAATCGGGGCAGCACTGTAACTCAACGGAGCGGAAGTTAAGCTGTGCCTCTTCATAAATCCCTGCAAATTCTCAAGACCCAAACCGAATGGCACGCATTTCTACCCCCGCAGCGAGAGGGAAGTGATGGGGAGAAAATGTGGTCCAAGCCAAAAAGAGGTTTTCAGTTTCCACGAGGTTAAGGATTTGGCTCTAATCCTGAGAACGTTTGACTTCTGCCTGGACAGTGTCTATTGAAAGGGCAAAATCTGTATCCGCCTTTGGGACATTTAGGAATGAAAAGGGTCTGTAAATGCTGCTCAGCAACAAAAATGTTTGCGTTTTAAGATCAGGAGGGGGTGAAGCGGGCCAGGCCATTACGGGGGTGTGGTAAGGGCGGCCCTCAGGCCTGCCTGTCACGTCAGTGCCCACTGGCCGTGTGCAGGGCTCTGTACTGTACACGCCTAAAGCATGTTCACCAGACCTCACTAGCGTGTCTCACCTCCCCCGCAGGAAACTGGGGCCCCGCTCTGGCCTGCCTGCTCCTGTTCCCCGGATTCCTGTGTTGGAATCCTACCCCCAGAGTGATGGTCTTAGTCAACGGGGCCTCTGGGAGGTGATCAGGTCGTGGGCGGGCCCATCACGCGGGGCAGGTGTGGTTACAAGAGCCCCACGGAGCCCCCACACCCCCCTACCAAGGGAGGGTCTGGGGGCAGAGCTCCGGCCGGGACAGGGTGAGGCCCGCCCTCGCCCCCGCTGGCACCCGGCCCGCGTGCTGTCCGGCCTCCAGACCGTGTGGAACGTCGTCCAGTCTCCAGTGGGCCGGGACCGCCGCCCGCCCGAGTGAAGGCCGGCGAGGGGGAAGCCACGGCCCCTGGCCACACCGCAGCGCACGGGGCCTTCGGGATGAGCCCCAGGCTCTGGCCCAGCACCGCAGTGGCAGCGGCCACACTTCCGACTGGAATTTGGGGAGGAGGGGACACCGTTGGGAGCAGCCAGGTCACTGCGTCCCCCTCCCTCAAAAAGCGTGTGATCACGGAAGCGAGAGGAAGCCAGACTGTCAGAGGCTGAGGGCCCCGGCGCTGTCCTGGTCGGACGGAAAGGACGGCACACGGGAGTGATGGTTACCGCTGCTTTGGGGAGCAGGCTGGCTAGACGGGGGACACGGAGAAGAGGGTGAGGGTCTGGCTGCCAGCGGGGTGGCGTGTTAGGGCCGCACGTGGGGAGGGAGGGGAGCGAGCGGGAGGCCGTCCGAGAGGCGCGCGTGGAGGCTGCGGTGGGCGCCGTCACCCGGCGGGCCCTCGCGGGTCTGGGAGGCCACGCAGCAAGTGGGTACTGTCCGCCGACGGGCCCCGGGAAGCGCAGTGGGGCCGTCCGGGGGCAACATCAGCAGAAGGTGATCACGTCGGTGAACCCCTTGTCTTCACTGTGACGACAGAAATAATAACCCTGTGCCCCTCGAATGGCTAAGACTTAGAATAAAAAAGAAGATTAAAGCACGGGGTTGTTTTTGCTATTTTTGTGAAATGCTATGGGAAACTATTTTTAAACGAAATCCCTGATGGTTTACTTTTTGTCGTAGCGATAAAACACCCCGAGAATATGATTTTTTTTCTGGTTGATGGGGACAGTATATAAAGTACGTCTGTCTAATTAGCAGCGGAAACACACAGACCCAAAATTAATTACGAATGTACATTTGCCACCTCTATCTAAACAATCAGGCATTCCATCAAACAAAATAAGGTCAGCCGCAAAGGCAGCATATGAACACGTGTCTAAGTAATAAAAAGGCATAAACATAATCCCGGCATCCCGAGCATGGCCATGGGCGGGGCGTTACGTGGTCGAACAATGGCCCCCCCATACCAGCACCCTTTCCCTTTCATGGTGAGCCCCCGAGTGCAGCCGCCGTTCCGGGCGCGGCGAGCAGAAATCCCATCCCACCACGCCGGCTCCGGAGCCCCATGCATATTTAATAGCGAGTAATCAGTACTTTCCCAATATAAATGTGTGTTCCGGTGCAAGCAGCGGTTTGCAGCAGCTGATGCAAGATTTTTAAATTACAAAGGCCTTAATCTTCATGACATGTAAAAAAGTAAGTGATAAAACGTAACAAAAATAAAAACACTTTGCAAACGGCTTTGTCTGCACAAATGAACACCCTGAATGTTCTCTGAGGGGGTGACAGAGCGGGAACCCCGCCCCCCACGACATTCTCAAATTGTGTCAGGAAAGGGTCTTGCAAAATAACGAAAGAGACGAGCAGCGCCCTTCCTTCCGGGCTTATGACCGTCACACGACGGCCCGAGCACACGCCCGGGGACAGTGGCGTTTGTGCGCAGCAGACAGGCTACCGTTCTGTCGTGTAAAGGCGTTTCCCCCGGGGACGTGTGGAAGAGGCTAAGATGACACCCTCTTCGCCTGAGCTCCGGCCGGGCCCCCACTGCTCTGAGCCGAGCGCGTAGCCCAAGTCCCTGGCCCCGCGGGGGCCTTGGTGTCCCCATCTGCAGAGAAGACGAAACCACAGCTGCCGCGATCAGACCACGGCCGCTCTGATGCTTTCCGTGAGCGGCCCCTGCCTTCCCTCATCACGTGTGTCTTACCGGTAAGAGCCTGGCTGCAGGCGATGTCATGACCAAGGAGAAGCCCGGTCACCGTGGACATGAAGATTCTAGTCCCTGGCAACCTGTAAAAGACATTTTTGGAGGAAAACTCAAAGCATGTTCTATGAGTATGTTGTAAGCGCTACCTTTTACGGGCAAGACGTGTCCGAGATCTGAGGACAACGATCACGCATACGCCCCCTGCTCTGGGAGGGGAAGCCTGCGTCCTGCGACCGTCTCCCACCGAATGCCAGGCTCCCAGTAACCCCCGCACAGATGCAGGGGCGACTGGCCTTCCAGCTCATTCAAAACCAAAGACAAAGGTAAAGAAAAGAGAAAGCAACGCCAGAAGGAGAGCTTCCATCCCGGTTTTGGAACGGCTCTTGTGCGCGCACACGGATGGCGGAAGGGGCAGGAAGTTCAGGCTTCGCTGTGTGGTCAAGAGCAAACACTTCAGAGACGGCACTAAAGGAAAAACAAAACTCTGATACTGAACGTTTCTCTTGCTGGCCAAGGCCATCGCGCGTCCTTCACCGCGCGCCTTCTTTACCAAACAAGACCGCGCCCGGGCCCCCCTTCGTTTGCTGCGCGAGGCGGGAGGAGCCCCCCCACTCCCATTCAGCTCGTGCTCTGTGAGGACCTGCAGACCCAGCTGTGCTGCATGAAAAGCTCCTCTGGTTTCAAGAGGAAATTCTCCACAGCCCGGTCTGTGAGGCGTGAATGCTAATGATGTGTAATTGAATGTCTTATTTAAGCTTTTAAATGGCACGGGGACAATGACGGCTGTGTCAAGGGGACGGTTTCCAGCAAAGTCTTCTTTTCCAAGGGACTTGGGCTGCAAGCACCTGGGTCAGGTTCCAGCCTCATTCTCCCCTCGTTGCACGACTTCGAACGAGTTGTTCCGCCGTTCTGCATCACAGGCGCCCGCCTTGCAACGCACACACGTGAATTAAATTGATGGTGGCGAGTAGGTGACCTTCTGGTGTCAAACTCCAACTCCTAAAACACACAATCTTTGCTCACGGTCCGCGCTACACTCCCCCGCAGATGTCTGGCTCCTTCTCCACCTGGGGCTCAGAAAGCCACGGCGAGTGAGCGGGAGTCAGCGTGGCTGGGGGCTCCCGCCAACGTGTGTGCAGGGAAGCCCTGACCCCCAACGGGACGGTGTTTGGAGGTGATGCCTTTGGTGGGTGGTTTGGTCACGAGGGTGGAGCCCTCCTGGGTGGGATTAGCGTCCTTAGGAGTGAGACCCCGGAGCTCCCTGGCAGCCACCGAGGAACCAAGAGGCCGGCTCTGACCACATAGAATCAGCCAAGGCTTTGATCTCCGATTCCGCTACGTTTCCTTCCGAGTGGGAGCGCTTCCTGTGTCCGTGAGTGCGGCTGGCGGCCTCGGGTCAGACGGTCCCACGGCTGAGCCTGCTCTGCCTCGGCGCTGCCCACGCTGGCCCTCTGCCTCCACACGCGTCCCCCGCTGCTGGCACCAGGGCTGACTTCCCGGGGGACCTCCTCCTCGGCCCCGACTTGGTTCATAATGAGGGGCGTGCGCTCGAGTGAGAGGCCCTCTGGCCGTGGCGCGGCTCTGGGCTGGGACGAGAGCGGGAGGCCCCAGCCTGCGGGTCACACCGGTACCTGTCGTGTCAATGTGCTCAGTGCGCTCAGTCCCCACGTGGGTGACAGGAGCGCGTTTCAAAGTCGCTGACACGTCCCAGGGGAGGGGCGGAGGACGGGCACGCGGATGTTTCCCAGAGGGGCCCCGGCCCCCCGCTCCCCTGCCCCTCCACCCGCAGGCACGCCCGGGGGACTGACCGGGGGCCCCAGGGCCTGACGTGAACCCAGCGGGTACTGCAGTGTCATCAGTCGGCAGCAGGCAGCATGCCGGGAAGCCGTTCCCCAAGAGGGTGTCACAAACACCGTCCTGGGGAGGAGCCTACGTTTCTCTAACAGATGAAAGTATCAGGGACCCTCGGCATCCTGTGTGTCTCCCGAAGGCCGGTCATGCGTGTGGACGCAGCTCTAAGGAGCCCTGCGGTAAGGAAACCCCCTGCTCTTGGTTTAAGCGGCCTCCCCGATTTCCCTGCAGCGTGTTTTCTCATATCACCTTCTAACGTGACGCAGGACTGACCCTCTGGCCAATGCGCGGTGGCGGACAGGCCGCTGTGGGAAGGGCGTGGATGCAGCACCCGCACAGCGGGCGGCGGGGCCCGCAGGGAAAGGCACCCCAAGCGGTCCGCTTGCAGGATGCAGGTCAGCTCACCTGGGGCGGGCCCTTCTGGGACCCGAGGAGACAACCCGAGGGCCACAAGATGCCACCCAGGAGTCTGACCTGTTAGGTGATGAATTCTTTGTACACCCTAACAGTGGGGGCAACTCCGAAGAGAATTCCACCCACGTTCCACGGGGGAGAACAAAGCAGAGCAGGGACGGGGGAGCCTTCTGTCAGCGTGGATCACAGTCTGTTCGTAAAGGGAAGCTAGTCTCGGGCGGCCTCGCTGACGGGACAGCCGTCTCAGTTCCCCCCCGACGTGCCCAGGCAGACAGAGCGCATCGCTTGGTCTGCATCCCGTGGCCTCTGGGACGCCGCGGAGCTCCCAGGGACCTCTTCACGCCTGAGTGGGAGTCAGTCCCAGCTCCTGTCGGGGGGGCGTCTCACAGGGCGCTGGGATTGGACCCCGGACACACGGTTGGCCGATCGCTCCCCGATGTCACGTCAGGACCTTGTGTGTTCATCCCTGTGGCCTTTCACGGATCCTCCGCAATAAGGAGGCCCACGCCGGGACCTTTCTACAGCGTCGGCTTTACTCAAAATGCACACCCTGCTGGGTGGGCTCCGGTCGTTACCCTTGTTTCCAGCCAGGAGGAGAGTCTGGCCCTCTGTGGGAGGCGAGTGGAGGGCTGGGCGCGTTTCAGGTCTCCCTGAATTAGCCAGCGATGCGGGCACCTGGATGCATGGTGACGCACGGCAGCAAACCTTTTGAGAGAACGATAGCAAAAATAAAAGCAGAAAGGCTTATTTGTGGTGAGGCGAGGGAGAGCGAATATCCAAACTCGGCGGGTTCCCCACCCATCTGCACCCAGAGGTTCCAAAACCCCCCAGCGTGCGGTGTGGCCGATACAGGCAAATCCTCGTAGTTTTTCATTTCAGTCGCTTAGATGACACTTGCTACATGGCAGGCAGTCCTCAACGCTTTACGGATAGTCAGTCGGCTTGTCCTCCCGGAGCCCCAAGCCCTGGGCACTGCTAATGAGCCCGGGTTACAGACGTGGGGACCGTGGAACGGAGGGGCTCCGGTCTCTCTCCCAGCGGCCTCAGCTGGTGGCTCCGAAGTCTGTGCTCCTAACCGACCCGTTACACGGTTCAGGCATTGACTTCTTAGGTTATACCGTCCCTTTAAAATACTCTGTGTGTGCATGTGCGCACATGTGTGCTTGTGTGTGTGCATGGGAACATGCCTGTGTGCACGTGTGAATACGTGTGTGTGTGCACATACGTGTGTGTGGCATCCAGGAAAACCCCCAGGACTGGGGGGAGCGAGAAGGCCGGGCACGGAGCTGAGAGGCCAAGCCCGGCCGCCCGCTCGTTACCCGGCAGCCAGAGAACGCGGCTCTCGGTACGTTGACGCATTGCTGTTCGGAACAGACACGCTTGTTCCTACGACGCCTGTAAGGAAGTCACTTCAGCTGGAACTAAAACCGCACGTGAGTGTTTGGGGAGACCGGCCGGCCGACTGCTCACCCAGCACAAGGTTTCACGCGCCGCTCGTCCCCTGAATAAAGCACAAAGTGATCGCTGTTTCTGAAACTTGTATCTGCAAGGTAAAAATTTCAGAACACACGAAAGGACGATGCAAACCCAGTTTTCAGTGCTGGCGTGAAACAGCTTCTGTGTTTCCTGGAAAACCGGCGTAGCGACTGGGCTACCTTCAGTCACGCACCTGACGGGCGGGCGGACCCTGACCTGTGCGTGCGTGACAGTCAGCATTTAATCAGGCAGAACAGAGAGGCAGCCCTGCAGAACGCCACGGAAGACTGTGACTTTAAATAATTTTTCCATGGAAAAACTTGTCTTCACTGATGTGTCTTGCAATCTGCTAACCTGACTGATTTCCTAGTGTGAATAAAGGGTCAACACTTAGGAATAGGTTCTCAGTGTATCTAGGCCACTCACCCTCGTTCACACCCACACACACTCAGTCACGCATTCACACTCACGGACACTCACAGTCACGCATTCACACTCAGACACTCACAGTCACGCATTCACACTCACAGACACAGTCACGCATTCACACTCACGGACACTCACAGTCACGCATTCACACTCAGACACTCACAGTCACGCATTCACACTCACAGACACAGTCACGCATTCACACTCACGCACACTCTCAGTCACGCATTCACACCCACACACACTCACAGTCACGCATTCACACCCACGGACACTCACAGTCACGCATTCACACCCACGGACACTCACAGTCACGCATTCACACTCACGGACACTCACAGTCACGCATTCACACTCAGACACAGTCACGCATTCACACTCACGCACACTCTCAGTCACGCATTCACACCCACACACACTCACAGTCACGCATTCACACTCACGCAACTCACAGTCACGCATTCACACCCACACACACTCACAGTCACGCATAAACACCCATACACACATGCACTCTCACCTACTGTCACGCACACATAGCATGCACCTGTATGCTCATGCACATGTACACTTGTACATATACACTCATACATATACATGCACTCACACATGCATGCTCGCACACAATCACACATGTACACTCATACATGCACACTCATACACACATATACATGTACTCACACATGCATGCTCACACACAATCACACATCCGCACTCATACACACAAACATGCATGCACACGGTCACCTACACTCACATACACAATCACACATACACTCATACACACACACACAAATGCACATTCCCCTTCCATCTGAGCCGTGTCTGCTCCTTTTCCAAACGCCACAGCCATCCTACGTTATGTGTGGGATGGGATGTGGTCAGCCCCATCTTTATTTCCATTTTTACATCGATGTTTCTATAATAGAGTAAAAATGAACAGCTGATCTTGCTGTAAAAAATTACCTATAATTCCTACCACATTAATGCAACTTACAGTTAATTCTAATTTTCAGTGCTTTCCGTGATCCAGAGTTTACTTAATATCCTACACTTCGGTGTCCAGATCTAGTTTTGCCCGAAGAACAATGTGAAACAATGTGGCCGTGAAGATAGTTAGTGTAACTCTAAGGACAGATCTTCAGTGGAAAGTGGTCTGGGACTTTCCGAGACCCTCGGCGGCTGCTGTGTTAACACTCCCGCAGTGAGGAGCCTTCGCAGAATTACACGCACACCACGCGCGTCATTTTTCTCTCCACGCACTTCAGTCCTTTCATGTTTCCGTTTAAGGCCGGCCTCCTCACTTCTGCCTGTGGCTTTGCTCACAAACAGTCACCCCGCTTAGCTGGAGCTAACAATGCTCTCTGATACTGGTCTGTGCATGTCAAAGTATAACTGTCTAACAGCTAAAAGTATGGTTTTCATATAAATACAGCCAGACCGATTCGGCTCATTTATGGGGTCAAAGTTGATTCATTGGGGAATTATCAGAGCGGCGCTTACACAGGCCTTGGGAAAACAATGTGGGATAAGACTGCTCGGTTAGACACCAAGCTGGCCAGTGCTCCACCGGGCAGCGAATTCATAGCCACCGAGTCATTTTCTGCCACAAACTAATGATCTGCACGTCTGCCACACACAAGCCTAAGCGTTAGCGCGCACCTGACAGAACCTGAGCCCGGGACCCGCAGGGACTATGGAGTCAGACAGCGGTGTGTCCCTCAGGGCGGGCAGGGAAGCAGTCCCGGGCGGGCCTGGTGGACGTGCCGTGGTTCACATCTCGGGGGGCTGGGCCTCTGCCTGACTCCCTGGTTTGGGGCACCTCCTTCAGGAAACTCTGCCTGACTAGCGGCGCATGCCAGCACACAGCCAGGGGGACATCGGGAACTGTCTGCACGTCCCCGGGGCCACCTGGAGGCAAGCACCTGGCCGCCGTTCCTCACCTCGGTGCAAAGGGAAGTTGTTGGAGGGAGCCTGGGGCACCGGAAACAAGAAGGAGGAGCCCCACGGGTTACACTGGGGAGTAAGCCGGGAGCAGGGGTCTCGGGGTTCCGAGCCAGAGAGGCAGACGGAAGGAACGCACTCTCTTCCGCTGATGCCACAGGGGCCCACAAACTGAGGGACTTAAAACAACAGGTTCACTTCCTCGGTTCTTAGGCCTAAAAGTCCAAATAAAGGTGGAGGCAGAACCCCGCTGCCCCCCAAGGCTCCACGGGTGGATCCTTCCCTGCATCATCCACGTCCCGTTCCCTGGTCACCCCTCGGCTCCCGACCGCACAGCAGCGGCCAGGCTCTGCCCCGTCCTCACCCGGCTGTCTCGTCCCTCTGTCTGTCCTCATTTCTATTGGATCAGGGCTGACTGACTCAGTGGGACCCCATCCGGACTTGATTGTATCTACAAGGACCTTATTTCTGTATTTTTCTTTTTAGTTATTGTTTTGAGAAAGGGAAAGAAACATTGATTTGTTGTTCCACTTACTGATGCATTCATCGGTTGCTTCTTGTATGTGCCCTGACCGGGGATCGAACCCACAACCTTGGCGTATAGGGATGGCCGTCCAACCAGCTGAGCAACCCGGCCAAGACCTTATTTCTCAATAAGAACACATTCACCGCTGCTGGGGGTTAGGACCTGAATGTGGGAAGTGATTCAATCCATCACAAGGCCTTTTCATTGCAACAATGAATGGGCACCAACCATCTCCCTTCCTACCCTATGTGACTCAGTTTCAGACTCAAAATCCTCAGAGAAAAATTCAGATGACATGTTTGGGTGACAGCTTCCACGTTTCACAGAATGCCACCTGGCCGGGTTGTTGGCATTTTACAAAGTATGACCCCCTTGGCACCCAAAGAGAAACGTGCCCAAGTGTCCCCTGCAATCCGTCCTTCCCACCCTCCAGCCCCGCCCCATCCGCCATCACAGACGCTGCAGTCAGTCACCTCCACCGCCTCGGCCCCGCCCTGGTTGAGGCCCAAGGAACGTGTCACGTGAAAACCAAGGCTGCCTTTTCCACCCGCTTTTTCCATTATCTTTTGAGAAGAAAGTTCGCCGTCACACAATCACGCTGGCAACAGAGTTTGCAGCCAACCGCCGGCTGGTTTCCTCCTTGTCGGCCAGCAAAGAGGTTCGCATAAAAAGTGACGCGCAGCTGCCGTGGGTTGGGCGCCTCTCCCTGCCTTTGTGTGGGAAAGAAGCAGATGCCACGGCTTCGGTGGTGGCGAGGCCACCGCGCACGTGGGCGGCCTCCTCCCGACCCCCGAGGCCGAGGGAGGTAACCGAAACATTAATGTCCGACCGCAAGCCACAGACCCGGGGAAGCACCAGGCAGGACACGTAACAGAATTCCGTCGGGCACAGAGTCTTCTCTTCCCCCCTCGGTCTTACTGACGGATAACTTACCGAAAAACCGTAACAATTCAACACGAACAACGCAGGGATTCGACAGGCGCACACCGTGTGAAGGGAGGGACCCCGGAGTCACGTTCATGGACAGATCCAGCAGCTCACACAGGTGCCTTCCTTGGGGGGTGAGGTGGCTTCAGACCTGCTCTGTCCGCAAAGCGTGGTGACAGATACACTCTCGTCAGCTGCAGTCACGGCCACATACACCGAGGTTCCCAGACGTCACCCAGCGTAGACTTGAGTGTCTGCCCTTTACCAGCCTCTGCGTATTCCTCCCAGAGGCCCCACCCTGGCAACCACCTCGACTCTCGGCTTCTCTGAGTTCGACGGTTTTGTCTTTTTCAAGATCACACATGGAGGGTAACGGGCAGCATCCGTCTTCTCTGTCCGGTTTGTCCCCTTGCCATGACGTCCTCAGGTCCCCCCATCTTGTCTCAAAGGGCAGCACTCCCTTGTCACGGCGAGTGACACGCCATGGCACGCACAGACCACGTGGGCTTTATCCTCCATCGGCCGATGCAGCTCAGGGGGTCTCCATGCCGTGGCTGCCGGAACCGCGCGCACACAAGGGGGCGGGGTGGATACCTCTCCGAGGCGGCGACTTTGTCTCCCCTGGGAGTCCGCTCAGAAGAGAGGCTGCTGGGTCGTGGGTTCCATTGTTAATTTCCGGAGGGAGTTACGTGAGGCTTTGCCGTGGGCGGGGACGCGCCCTGGGCTGCGGGGGGCCGCGGGGAGAGCGCACACGCTGAGCCCTCCCTGTGCGCGTTTCCATTTCATTCCCGCCGCTCAGCTGCCAACGGAGGCAAAGCGGAAGGTCCGCGATCCGCACTGAGCGTTTGCGTTAGGAGCTGGGGTTTGAATTCTGAAACCCTTTCTGCGCCCCAAGCGGGGGCTGTGGACCACGAGAAGCGTTGAGGAAGGTGGCTGGAGGCGCGGAGGGCGGGGCGCGCGCAGAGGGGGGCGTGGTGTCCGCGCAGAAGGAAAAGGCACGAAAGGAAAAGCGGGTGCCTTTGCCTGCGGAAGGAAGAGCTGTGCGTGGCTCCTTTCCTTCATGGGCCGTTTTCTGTGTGTCCTTATGAGTTTCCACGCGTCACGTTTGGGTGCGTTTCAATGCGTTGCCATTGTTACTATTTTTAATGTTGTTAGTCCCCATATTCTCTGGGTTGGGAATGTCCTCACAGCGGTCGGGGCTTCCCTGGTTGAGGGTTCAGGAAATATTTCAGGCCCACGTCACAGTTTTCTGCCCTAAACCCGGGCTCGGCCCCCTGGCCGAGTGCCCTACTTTAGTTTATAAGAAAAGTCACCCGCAGGCTCGTCTGCGCACTGAGACGGTCCGCGGTCGCCCGGCGCGCTGGGGCACAGACCTAGAAAACAGCGCGGGGGTGAGACGCGTTGTGAGCTCCTCTGACCGTTTCAGTCCGAATGTGGGAAAACAGAGCTTTTGCTTAACTTCTTCGACTTTATATTTTTCTTTTAACATTTAAAGTCATGTTTTCTAATGACATAAAAACTTGGTATGTGCTTTATCCCAAAATCGGTGGGTAATAATTCAAAAGTAACGGTCAAAATTACAATATTATTACAGAGAACACTTTAAGTTTTTTAACCATATCTTTGTCACTGAGGGGTAGTCCTGAGCTGTGCCAGGCACTGGAACTCAAAGTTTCTTGAAATAAGGCTTCTCGGCACCATTAAGCCCCTAACTTGACACGTAGGGTCTTTTGTTTCGTTTTCCTTTGGAGTTTAAGGTTTTGTTTTGTTTTTCTTTCTCCACATTACATGGGTATATAAAGCTTCTCTCTGTTTGCAAATCCAGAACCAAACTAAGTCGATCAAGGCTGTTTCTCCTTCCTCGGGCCCTCCCTCCTGCCTCCTGTAGGTGACCACCGTGACCCGCCTTTATTTCACCTTCTCAGGCTTTCTCGTCTAAATGTAACGTGCCGTCCACGCTGTCCCGCCCCCGCCCCGGAAGGCTGACGGCGCTGCTGTACATCACACGGGTTAACGCGAGTGACGCTTCCCTGGCCCCGTAGGGATGAGGTTGGAGGCTCTCTTCTCTTCGCTACCCACGAAGGCCGTGGGGAAGGGTTTCGTACGTCGGCTTCAGCTGTCCCCTCACCGTGGCTTTGGAAGGCAGCCCCAGAAACATAGTTTCTGATTTGAGGTGAGTATTTTCAGCTCGGTCAGCGAAGTGCCGTCCGTGCGCCTTGGCCCAGATCTGGCAACCGGGAGCGCTGCCTGCGTGAGTGAGTCCCACGGGAACGTGAAAGTCATTGTGTTATAGCCCATTTCCGTAACATTCCTGTCCTCGGTGAGTTTCAGCCAGTTAAAGGTAATGAAACTCTGTATGAACTTCCGAATCATTCAAATCAATACTATAATGCAGAGTGTCTCATATGTAAACCCATAAAACGTCTGCATGAAGCCTTGCCACTTCCAGAGCAAGGAGGTTTTATCTCCGACCTGCCTGCTCTTCCCAGTCCTCCAGCACAGAGCGCTCACCGGGGAAAGGCCCTACTGTGCGCAGCAGCGTCCCCTGCACCTGAGGACCCACTCAGCGCTGACGCTGCGCCTCTGCTCCCACACGCCCGCCCCAGCAGAGGGCCCCTGTCCTGCGTCAGCTCCCTGGGGACCTTCAGGAATGAAAAGTAGCCAATCTGATAAGTAGACGAGAAACACACCATCTGTCCGCCGTGGGGGGCATCCGTGCTCCAAGCTGACGCGATGACGTGGTCGCTGCGATGCCCGATGCCGTGGTCAGGGGCAGCCCCGTGTCTGAAGTCCTTACCAATGCAGCAGCCGTTCCGTGCCAGGCAGACCCCAGGGGTGGTGACAGGACGCTGCGCGGAGACGGCCCAGGAAGCTGCTCAGACCGGCGCCTCCCAGCAGAGCACACGGTCAGTCTGGGGAAGGTACGGACGAATGCCCTGCAAATGGGCCCCATGTTTGGTTTGCGTCCCAAGCACTAGGGGACACGGGCCAGCCGGTACGTATGCAAAGCGTGACCACCGTCGTGAGGGTGACTCAGCCAATTCTTATGAGAAAAAGCCAAGGAAACAGGATAGTCAGCCCCAGAACTGGGTGGACTAGGATCGTTCCTCAGAGTTACATGTTCCAGTAATCGGTCTTCTGCTGGAAACCATGTCTTCGCCAGCAGCAGACAGTCGTGTCCTTCTAACCTTTGTCTAATGGGGGCCATGGAGGTCACCCTCGCTGCAGGGTGCCAGGCCCACTGAAGCCCACGCCCACCAGCGGGACGAGGGGACAGCTCAGAGGGCGCGCATGCAGCAGGGCCTGCCCACGGACGTGCGTTCTCACGGCGCCGCGCAGCATGGGGACTGACCGGGCTCCGGTGGGGAAGGAGCGTATGAGTGAGTCCCGTGCCTCGGCCCCTCCTCTCCTCCCAGGGCACATTGGTGCCCGAAGTCACCTGGGAGGCCCTGTGGCGCACAGAGCACCACGTGAAAACTAACGCAAGGACTTCAGGAGGGAGAGCTCTGCTGTCTCCCCACTGTCGTGCGGCCGTCCCCTGAGCTCAGAAAGCAGCCTGATTGGTGCTCCAGACGCTGACGATTCGGCCCGTCATCTTTCGGAAGGACGCCCAGCCACAGCCTGCTCAGCCTCCTGGGACCTCGGCCCCCTGAGTCACCCCACAGTGGGCGTGACCCACCCGTGAGAGCTTTGGTTTAGTATCTGTCTCTTGCCTCTAGGCTGGAAATTCCGTGACGACAGATTCAACGGTGACGGTGGTTCGACTGATCTTCATTCTGTCCGAAGTGTCGATAAACAGGTGCTCACTGAGTACGACTGTTGGGGGAATGAAACTGCGTCAGGAAGGAGA
The DNA here is from genome assembly GCF_987537825.1 of Furipterus horrens. Taxonomy (NCBI): domain Eukaryota; kingdom Metazoa; phylum Chordata; class Mammalia; order Chiroptera; family Furipteridae; genus Furipterus; species Furipterus horrens. The sequence continues at coordinate 143,571,945 of NW_028327177.1, forward strand.
GCGGGGGAAGAAAGGAAGGGATAGGGAGGGAGGGGGGACATAACTAGTCGCCTGGCTCTCAGATGCTATCACTGAACTCACAGAAGAGGGAACAGTGTTGACCGCTTTCGGGGTGCAGATGACGTCTGGGACAGCTGCCACTGCTGTTGCTTCTGCCTGCGACTCTGTGGGATGGACGCCCCAGGGGAAAGCCGTCCCCAAGTTTCATCTTGGCTCAGCAATGACCTTGGGAGCTCTCCGTGGGCCACGTCAGGGAGCAGCTAATAAAATGCTCCTGATCCTATTGGGAACTTGCCACATTTTGACAGTTCCGTAGAAGCTTCCCATGTCCTGAAATAAACGCAGCTCTTGGCAGGGCGCTGCTTGGCCTTGTGCGTCACGGATTTCAGACACCATTTTGGGCTGGAGTGGTAGGTTTGGAAAAGGCGTAGTTCTCACTCCAAAACCACCCCACTTCCCCTTCTGTCTACGTATGTACAGACCACACCCCGGAGCCCAGAAGGTGGCCCCCGCTGCGGGTGACAAGGCCACCAAGCCACGCTGTGTCCCCTTTCCACCCCAGTGGCTGAGAAAGCAGGCGGGCAGGTGTTTGCCTTCCATCAGCCTCGTTTGCCCAAAGGGAGGAGCCACGTCCAGTGAAGCATGACAAAGGCCTTTGAGGCCTGGGTAGAAAAAGCCACTCGAGACGTTTCACGGGAGTCGGGAGAGGTTTTGCGCCCTCCTGGAAGGGCACCCACGTCCCCCTTTCATAGGCGCGTGCTTTGAAAGAGTAAAGAACACCCCACGGAAAACAAAACCTTATAATTGAATCTTTTCTGTTTCGGGGGACACGGGCAGCTACTTGGGGACTGCCACTACGTTGCCTTTCACGGTGAACTCTGACGCGCTCTACCCGCTGTGGGCCTCCTGACGTAAGACAAGCGCTCCCGGGAAGAACACGGAAGCCAATGCTTCCTGACAAATCTTCATTAACAAAACTCACAGCGCAGGGCCCCCGCGGAGCCTGGCGTGATGCGTCGACGGGGAGAGCAGATGCTGCCGTGCCACACCTGCAGAGCCGAGCCTCGCCCCCCTTAAGTGTGTCTGCAAAAATATTTTCTGCTGCTGCTGCGCCCCAGGAGGGCAAGTGCTAGGCAGTCCCATCGCCCGCGCTTCTATTTCTGTGGCAGCAGCCTTGGAGTTCAGTGTTATTATAATCGTTCTTTTAAGTACGGTAAGTGCAGGCGGAATCTTTGGGGACCTCTGTGCAATGCTCTCTCCGAGCACAGGGGCACCCACTGTAGCATCTGCGTCCTGGCATGAAGTGTGTTTTATGTGCATGTGAAATAGGTTTCATCCCCAAAATAACTCTGGAGTCTATTAAACGGGAGAGGCCCCTCGTCACCACCGAGCTCAAGGAGACTAGAGGGAACAAAGGCCTCCCCGCTACAGAGGCGCTGCCCCACGGCTGCCCCTGCTCCCGCATTTAACGCCTCCGCGTGCATCATGGGACGGGACGGGCTCCACACTCTCCATCCTGACACCTGTGCGCCCGTCACCAGTCCCACGGCTGCTCCGTGCACACCTGCTCCCTGGCACCAGGCTGCCGAGGGACTGGGGGGAGGGCAGCAGCCCCAAGAGGACCCCCCGGGAGACGGGCCGCTCGCGACGCCTCTATGATTGGAGAAAAGGCCTCTTAGGGGCCTGGCCGCACAGCAGGAGGTGAGTGAGCGGCCGGCCCCTGGTGCCAAAAAGGTTGGGGACCCCTGCCCCAGGTGACAGAGACAGTGCCTATCTGCTCCTTACTTTCCCAGCACCTGTGGCAAACAGGTGTGTGACCACTCTGGGCCGTGGTGGCGGCGCTGGCGATGACCCAGCACCACGCTGATGAGCAGAGAGGCCGGGCCCCCAGCGGCCGGAGCCGCACCCCCCGCTCAGAGGCGCCGGCCCGGCCTGCCTCGGCCCCCCTCATGGGACAGGGCCCTCAGCTCTTCAGCCCGAGCCCACCTGCTTTTGTGTTTGCACGACAGCCGTCCTGTTTTCCCTGGAGGGGCACGTGAGGCAGCTTCTCCAGGAACACACCCTAATTAGGATGTTTTCAAAGTGTAGGAACACGCGTATCCTGCTTTCCCACACCTCCCGAGCGCTTTGCAATTCACATTGATTAGCCCGCCCGGGGGGCGCTCCTGCAGGCCCCTCCATCTGCTCTTCTTGGGGGCAAGTCCCGAAATGAGACGAAGGTTGAGGTCAGAGTGGCCGGGACTCGGGTTCCAGCTCTGCGTGACCGACCTCTCCCCCCCAGGCCTCTGCGGAACCAGGGTGGTCCTGGGCACGGGGGTGTGAGCTCCGAACCCTGCGACTCCGCGTCGCCGCGGGGACAGGGATCGCGTGGTGTAATCATCTGCTGTCCGGGGTGGGAGAGTAAGAGCGTGGCGATCCGATTTCCAAGAAAGGCTGCGTCAGGGACCCTTCCCTCGGGAAGTCCGCGCTGAGCACCGCCCGCACGCGCCCGGTCCCTGCAGTTCACGGAGGCAGCCGAGCGTCTAGCACCTGCCGCGGCGTCTCCCGGCATCGAGGACTGAGTTACGTGACCGCAACCTTTCGTCACTTTCAGCACAAGTTCATCGACTTAAAACTCCCCCCAATTTTAAATCCTCGCTGTTCAACACTGAAACGAAAATCTAGACCCGAGCCAGCGCCGAGGGGCGGACGTCAGAGGCAGACGGCCGCCCTGGCGAAGAATGAGGCTCTGCACAGATGGCAGGTGACAGGACCAGCCCTGGACTCATGGCCAGGCCGCCTCGGGCCACTTCCTGGAGTCTCCATCCTCCTCTGCAGGAGCGGTGGCCACGCCCAGCCAGTCCCACTGAGGCTGCGGGAAGGATCATGTCCTGAAGGCAGAGAGAGTGACCTCGTGGGAACTGAGAGGACACGCCCAGCGGTCAGTGGCCTCGGGGTCTTACCGAACCAGCAGCTCAGCCAGTCTGGGTCTCATCCCGGGACTGGGTAACATCCGTCTCCTCACGGGGGTGGCGCTTGGTGTGGCCTGCTCCGCTAAACAGACTGACTCCCGTCATCGGCACCAGCAGAGCTCTTACTCCCAACACAGTGGAAGAAGCGTCATCCCTCCCTCCTGGGCCCCGATGCCCAGTGAGGCTTCTTCCCCACATCCCGCAGGGCACAGGCCTTTGACGCGGTGACAGGTGACAGCGGAAGTCCTTAGGTGCCCCCTGGTGGCGTCTTCCCGACTGTGCACCTGCGTGTCCATGGCCAGGACGTCACAGGTCCCGGAAAGACCCCGCAGAAGGACGTCTCGGCCCGCTAAGGTAATGCAGCGCCACGGGGCTTCATGGTGTCTGTGACCACGTTCCAGTGCCCACGATCCAAACCGCGGCTGCGTGTAGGGGACCGTCCCTCCTCTCGCTGGGAAGTGCGTCACGGCCGGACGTCTACTGGGAAGGTTTTAGATGATGTGATTCCCAGGGCAGACGCTCCGAAATTAACTTACAAATCGAACGGTCACGTAAGCTAAACCACTAAGCCCCGTTCGTTAAACCGTAAATAAGACTTTCCCTGCACGCCCGCCCTGCGCCAGAAGACGCGCTCCACTTGCTCGTGAGCGTCTGTCGTAAAGCACGCGCTGCAGGGCGCTGGGTGCTCGGCTTTGCTCCTCTTCCTCACTCTCCTCCCCAGTTTTCAGGGCCTGCATGTCCCATGGCAGCTCTTCTCTGCGCTGCCAGCAGGGGGCACAGTGACAAGCTGCAGCCGCGTGGGTCGGTCACAGTAAGAACCCAGCCACCACGTGGCAGGAGTCACGGGTGTCATGGAAGTCAGGGGCCACGTGTGCCCCTGTGCGGCGTGGCTGTGTGTCTGGGACGCACAGTGTGGCCGCAGGTCTGGGACGCGCAGGGTGGCTGTGTGGCCGCTGCTGCAGGGGAGCCCACCAGCTCGGGGGTGAGAGCAGCTAGCTCAGAGGTTCCCGTGTGCAGACGGGGTACGCCCAGGACCGATGCGAGCGTTGTCCGTGAGAGAGGGAGCCGTGACGGCATGTGGCCGCAGGTGGGCTGCGCTCGTGGGGCTGCAGCGGGCGCCTCCTTCACGGCCACTTGCTGAGCAGGCCCTTCAGTCCCTGCAGGAGACCCTGAGCGGTTCCAGAGCGAGGAGGCCCATGAGCCACCAAGAATCACGCTCTGGGGTGTCACTGGGGCCACTGACATTGGTCATCGGAACTGTTCGTGCGTTACGGCCCAGCTCCGGCCCGTGCACCCCTTCCTCTCCGTTCCCAAGGCCGCCGCCCTGATTCAAATGCACCGCTTCTCGTCTGAGCCATTCCCAGACCCCCTTAACGGTGCCCCGGCCTCAGCTCTCGACCCCGAGCCTTCTCGCAAAGTGCAGCCCCGACAACCGCCCCGTAGCAGACGCCTTCTGTCTCCGTCTCCCCGCGCAAAGCTGCCGTCGCCTGACAGCAAAGCGCACTGCTTTCTGATGCTCAGGGTCTGCTGTCGCTCGGTCCTGTCTGTCCCCGCAGCGCAGAGGCTCTGCCTGACGCCCCGGTGACACCGTCCCAGCCGCGGTCAGACTCGGCCGTTGCTCCCAGACTGATGCACGATACTCTTGGGGAGAGAGTGGCCTCGCACCAGGCCAGCTTGGATTTGAACAGCGACCCACCAGCAAAGCAGTGAGGTTGTGTCCGGAAGCTCCTCACTGTCCCCAGAAATCTGCCTCCTCGTTAGTGAGCAGCAATGATCATCCATTGTCACGGCGCGGTTGTCAAGACAGAATGATGTTAACCACATCAGCGGACAGCCTGACAGGTGTCCTTATTTAACAAGACTCCATTCTGAACCCATGAAAAGGAAGCATTTAGAAAGTGAAGGAACAGTAAGAAGTTAAGGTCAAAAGAAAATGCCAGATCCGAGCCGGGAAAGGACAGGGTCCCGAGACAGTGAGAGAGGGGACTTGGGGCCAGGAGTCATGTCAACGGGCCCATCAGCCCGGCCACGGCCACTCAGTGGCCTCGGCGGGGACCCCTGGGAAGACGCTCGGGTCTTTTCGCCTTGAGAACGTCAGCCCGTGCAATGAGCCCCCCTTTTCCTGGGAAACTAAATGGGATCCTTCTCAAAAACTCGGAGACCTGTGAAACACCGTTCCTCTTTTAGAACAGGCGTCGGTTCTAGCAGCTTTCCTCAGCCCACAGTTCATCTTTCTTCACTCCTCCCACATACTTGGGGAACTTTCCTTTTTCTGGGGCAAGAACAAAACCATCACTCCTCCTCCAGGCATGTTTTTGGAGCGCGGAGAGCCACGGCCTTCCAGACTCACTAGCGCGGTGAGGCGTCCCTCACCCCCGTCCCTAGTTTAACGCGAGGACATTGGACCCGTGGTCTCTGCCGTCCAAAGCTGAGTTCTCAGCACCCTCACGTGCCCCGGGCGCACCAGGACGCCTGTCCCTGGCTCACAGCCCAGTGCCGCTGCTGACGTCCCGGCGAGGCCGTGCGTGTGTGTGTGGAGGAGCAGGCACTTTAGTTAAGTCGGGCAGTTGAAGGCTATCGACTCTTTAAGCCATAAAGCCCTCCTCTGGCGTCCTGAGGCAGCAGATTCCTAAACGGCCTCCTAAGTGGCCTGGAAAATTTAACGGAGCCTCTGAAAAATGACCGAAGGCTCTGGACCGGAAACTGTCCTTAAGCTGTCCCACATAAAACCACGTTGGCGCAAAGACGGCCGCCATTAACCGCGTTTTACATGTAACATATAGACAGCCACAGACATTTTGATGATCTATGCCCAACAAATACGCACTTGCTGACACACAAGAGCTGTCTTCAGGGGAAATGGCCCCGTGATGTATGCTCACTGAGCCTTCCCAGTCCAGCTGCCCTGAAGGTAGGAGGGTTTGTCCACACAGAGCAATCAAATAGATGGCCGATCGGTCGGAGCGAGGGCTTTGTCATCCTCAACTGTCACAGAGGTGGAGATCGTGTCCCCATCTCACTGGCATGAACTTTCGTTTCTGCACATGCAAACGAGGTCGCCAACCTCTGTCTGTACTGATGAGACAGGAATAGCCAACCAGTCACATGTGAAAGTGCTTACAGAATATTCCAGGCAACGTAAGACACTTCTGTGCACAAGGAACCAATTTCACTTTTCTTTCAGGAATCCAGATTCACTCTCAGAAGACATTTTGACAAAAAAGGGTTCTTTGATCCTTGACTTTCCTGAGTCGCACTGGCTGCTCATGCCGAATGCGCCGTCCGCAGAGTGAGGTATAAAATCGGGTCGTCACGCATAAAAAGCCGATTTTCTCTAGCGCGTCCCACTCAGGGCAGCGAGGGGGCTTTGTCTCGTCCGCGCCTCCTCTGCAGCAGTTGCCCCCAAAGAAAACGCGCATACGTGTCAGGAAGGCCTGAGAATGACCTGTCACCCACCAGGAGCTGCGTGACAGCATCACAGTGACCGTGGGTCCGCCTGTCACGGAGCGGCTGTCCTGCTTTTCATTCATCACGAGACGCTGATGGCTTCTCTAATGGAGAAACCTACGACCTTCCACTTACCGTCAAACTCAGCGTGGCGACGCAGCCCGAGCGCTTCCTTCTGGGACTTACCCTTGAGAATCCGTAACAGCCCTGGCCGGGGCGGCTCAGCTGCGTGGAGCATCGTCTCGTAAATGGAAAGGTCGCGGGTTCGACGACCGGTCAGGGCACTTACAGGGGTTATGGGTTTGGTCTCCGGTCGTGGCGCGGTCTGAAGGCAACGGATGGATGTTTCTCTCTCACATCAGAGGCTCTCGCCCTCCCTCTCTTCCTCTGTCTGGAATCAACAGAGACATTCTCCGGTGAGGATTTAACAAAAGAACCCATAAGTATATATACAGTTTGGAGAAACACAGAGACACTCAGAGTTCCTCCTGGTAGATGCTTTCCACTCTTCCTTTCGGCCCCCACCCGGCAGTGGAGTTAGGCGTCCACCTTGCACTGTAACTTTGCAGCACCCCCCTCCGTGACCCTGTGACTGGCTTTGACCGATGGCACGTTGTATGTGTGACTCTGGCGAGGCCTGAAATGCCATGTGATTGAGCTGGTCCTCGAGGACGTCTGCTGAGGGGACAGCTGGCTGAGCCAGCCCTGCGGGAGGAAGACGACTGTGGCTGTAGGCCAGGCCGCCCGGCGGGCCCAGGGCTGCAGAGCAGAGCCAGGCAGCTGACCCACGGCCGGCCAGCCCACGGCCCGCGCAGGCGCGTGAGCACAGAACATGCCTGGTGACTCCAGCTAACAGGTGTGAGCAGGTTTGCTTGGCAGCACTGGGTGGCAACAGCAAACAGAAACAGCAGCGTGTGTGTGTGTATGTGTGTGTGTGTGTGCGCGTGCGTGTGTGCGCGTGCGTGTGTGCGCGCATGTGTGTGTGTGTGTGCGTGCGTGTGTGCGTGTGTGTGCGTGCGTGCATGTGCGCATGTGCGTGCATGTGTGTGTGTGTGCGCGTGTGCGTGTGCGTGTGTGCGCGTGCACACTTGACATTGTGAGGCAGGTGAATATGTGTCATCCATTGTCCCTAACGCGCAACCAACCAACACTTCACCCCTGAGTGCAGCGAAAAGGAGGGTATCACTGGGTCCGGACCGCGAGAGCCCCGGCTGATGTCTCTGCCGTTCGTGGTCAGCACACAGTCTGGGTCTCACAAGTCCCATCGGCTGTGGCTTCTTGTGACACAGATAAGGGACATAGTCTGTAGCCACAGGTCCCTATTGTTCACCACTAACCTGGGCCCAGGGCTGACCTTCGCTTCACTTGGGGACTTCGGGTTCAGCCTAACACTGCAAACCGACCTCTGCCTGCAGAGCGCAAGGAACCCAGCCTCTGGCTCATCCACTGACCCCCATCCTGCCGTCCCACGGCCGCATGGCCCCGCAGGCCAGCCCGGCACAGCCGGGGGGCAGCAGCCCCTCTTCTCCCAGAGAACCCGTGCTCCTCGGCTGCCCCTTCTAAGTAACTGAAATTTTAATATTGGGATGATTTCTTGCTAGCATCTGTCCTAGGCGATGTAAAGGGTGTCTGTGTTCATCTGATGGCAGAAACGGGGAACAGTGTGAAAGATGAGGTCTTATTCTGTTATCCGTTGGCGGCCTGAGGAACATGGCGTGGAGGCAGGAGCTCCAGAGGTGCAGCATGGACTTCTGCGAGGGAACGTAGCCCCACCTGTTACTCTGGCTCCTGTTGCTCTCCCCACGGGTCCCCAGGCGTGCCCGAGTGGGGCCTGGGATGGGCCTGTGATGGGCCCGAGTGGGGCCCGGGGTGGGCCTGGGATGGGCCTGCGCAAACACACACCGGGCAGTCGCTGCAGGTGGGCGCCCGCCCAGCCAGCAGGACCATGCATGCGCACAAGGCATATCAGTCCGGGCTCTCGAGAAAAGCAGAAACCGTTAGATTACGAGAGGGATTTCCTTTAAGGCAGGGCCTGTGGCTGTGGAGGCCGTCAAGTTCAAAATCTGTCTTCATGGGAAACTGTCAGGTGGGCGTCCAGGGAGGACTCAGGGCAGGGCGGTCTGCGGCGGGGCTCGGCCTCCGCGGGGGACAGCACCCTGGACTCTCCTGGGACCGCCCATGGAGTCAGCGAGGCCCACGCGCCCGACGGAGAGAAAGCTGCTCTGCTCGCGCCGGCCGACTTAAATGCTGACGCTCCTTCTCCGTTACAAACTAGCGTCACGGGAACACCAGAAACGATGTTTCAGACGCTGTCTGGGGGGCGTGACCACACCTCGCTGACTTAAAACCAACCGTCACAGGAAGCTGGGTTGTGGATGGCAAAGGGCACGCGATTTTCTTCACCAAGTAAAGAACCACATGGGTGGTTTTAGGTAATCCATAGTTAGTCTAAACTTGTTGTAATTCAAATCAAAGGAGAAGGAAATATAAGGTAGAATCAACTCGTAAACGATGTCACTATCATATAAAACTTAGAGACTTGGGGGAAACCACTGGGCCACAACAATCACCGCTCGCGTTCTGGCTCCCCGGCTTAAATGTTCTTTCCTGTTTGTGTAAATAGTGTGTAAATGCCACTTATCCCTCTGCCTGAGAATTCCCAGGCTTTGTCCTGTCCTGTAGATCAAAAACGCAAAGTTTTCCTGTAGGAAACATGACTCTCGAACATCGGCAGCATATCACCTTCACCGTGATGTGTGAGAGTCCAAGAGAAATAGAAACTTTTTACCCCCTGTGGGATTTTCTTTCCGAAAAACACTGAAAGTCTATTACAAAGCTTGTCATAAAAATCTCTCCCTCGGCCCTAGATTATCCCATAACTACCAGTGATCCGCTCGAAGTGGGATGTTATTATAGAAAACTCACGTCCTCTCCCAAAAAAGAAATCTCGGCGAGACCTGAAGAAATAATAGCGGCCTTATTTCACAATTTCCCTTCCCTGGAAGCTGAGGGCCGTCTCAGACTCTTTCAAGTGCTTGATTATAAAGCAATCCGTCAAAGCATGTTGAGCCCTTCAAAATGAAATACAGCTTCTCTGCGTCCCCCAAAAGCTTCAGGGTTATATTTTTTCAGAACCTCTCAATAAAGGGACCCTCACGTTGCTCTTTTACTGGCTTATTATTCAATAGGGTCGACTTGGCAATGTATGCATTCTCGAAGTTTCTTGTCTGGTTCATAAAGCAATTATTGACATCTCTATAATGTTTAACATTCTGCTGTGTGTACTGTATTTAAGGACTGGGTAAAGTGCTTGAGGTTTTCTAACACGTGGGTAATAGAATAAAGCAAGTTTATTTTTTCAAACTAGGGATTGAACGCTGGGGAATATTCATAATTAATGTGAGCATTTTATTGAGCACTTACTATGTGCTGGGCACTGTCCACCCCACGAGCTGTGCTGCTGTGTCAGCCACCACGCGCACCGAGTACCGAAAGCATTGGCTGGCTTGTGAGGAGCGTTTGATAATAACCAATACTTGTCAAACACATGGAAGCGGTACCGCGCTGAGGCCCCGGCATGTTCCTCATCCTTCCTAAGAGGCAACGGAATCTCAGAACGAATGAGGCCTATGTCAGAAGTCACACAACCAGGAAGTGGCGTTGTTGAGACGAGAACTCCAGTGCATCTCACCCCAAAGACTGCTCTGACCTCGATGCCACGCAGCCTTTGAGCGCTCAGGATTCCCAGGAGACCCTGAGAGCGTGCTGAGTGTTTGCGAACCAACTCAGGTTGACAGTCTTCCCTGGAAACATTTTTGAAAACCATGATATATCAGGAGGTAACTGCGTGCTAAACCAAAATGTCAAATAAGAACAGTCCCTGTCACATGGACCCTGCTGAATACAGTATAATTAAAATAACCGTGATGCAGTCAGACACAAAAGAGCGAATACTAGATGACGGGCTTATGTGAAGTGTCTGGGTAGTCAAGTTCAAGTTCATAAAGGCAGAAGCTAGGATGGGAGTGAGCGGGGGCCGGCGGGGCACTGAGCAGGGACCGAGATCAGTCTCGGTTTGGGGGTAACCGCGGGATTCTGGAGGCGGCTGATGATGATGGTCGACAGTGTGAACATATTCAGTGCCACCGACCTGTACACTTAAAGGTTAAAATGGTGAATGTTATATTGTGCATATTTTACAATATTTTTAATCATTGTGGTTTAGAAGTTACTGGACCACAGCCATGTTTATGAGAGAGATGCACTCGTGCGGGGTCGATCTCAGCTAAAAGGAAGTTCAGCGCGGTATAAAAACGTCAGAATTATCCGGACAAATCTGACAATTGGGTTTTTAAGATTTTGTCTTTCACAGGGAATAATATAACTCTCCCCATTTTCTGTGGATCTTGTTCCACATGTTTTTCCATGCCCGCCAGTAGTTCTTGACTTTGGGGTCGTCAAGGAAATCTTTGGAACCTGCTGCCACTCACAGACCCCGTGTCACCGAGCACAGAAGCAAACAAACGCGAACAGGTCTGCGTGGAAACGTCCTTGATTCAAAGACACCAGGCGGCCCTCACGCTGCCAGGAACTGAGAGGTTCACGGTCACAGCCTTGGCCCTGTGGTCCCACGCAGGGGCCCCGCCAACGGTCACGTCTGTCCCCAAACCCTGTGTCTGCTGGCACCATGACCTTCACCTTCCCGGCTTCCAGAACTGTGAGGAATTTCTGTGCTTTATGGTACTTATTTTTTTCCCAAGAAAAATAGAGAAGGGTGTGGTGCCCTTAGGGGAAGAGGAAGTCCAGAGTCCAGACTGGAAACCATCTCTATGAAGGAATATTCTCCCCTGGACAGGCAAAAGGCAAAATAACACTCGGCCCTATTTGATCCTACGACAAATGTTTTTGAACAAAGGAAAACACGTGTTCCTCACCCTCATTCTCTCGCGTGCACGGTAAATCAGCAGCAAAGAGATGATGAACATAAAATGAATCCAATGCAAAGCTAGTTTCCACACACATATTTCTAAGGGAAGCTTCCTGTGTTACAGTAAATGTGTCAAGACAGTAAAGTGTGAGGAATAATTAAAACATGTGAGATTAAATTCTGTTGAAACTTGGCCCGGCCTTATTAATGCAACACTGAGCCGAAGCAGAAACCCGGGCTAGAAACTGGGAATTAGAGGAAGCGTTACAGCCAGGAATTTTCAAATAAGGGTCTAAGGGAAAAAAATGAACTGAACGATAGTAGCTTTAAAAGAGAAGTCAAGGGAAGAGACATGAGCAATTCAATTTCCGACATGGCCAAGGGCAGGGAACGTCCCCACAAAGAGGCAGGCGTCACTGAGAAAAACACCTCGGTGAAGTCTCCCAGCGAGGCTCTGAACGGCGGACGCAGCCCGCTCTCCAAGCAGGAGAGAAAGAGAAAGGCCCTTCCGGAGACCAGGACGGGAGCGCTCAGCGGGAAGTGAGTGTGTTTGCATCCACGTTTTCAAAGGCAGGTTTCACTCCCGCCTGCAGAGGCACGATGCCAGACCCGTGGGGGGACAAAGCAGGAAACATGGAGGCGAAGAGACCCCGGGGAGGGAGGGACCCGCTCTCCCTGGAAGCCAGAAAGTTCCTCAGGGCCGGGAGGGCAGGGTAAGGAGACAGGCGTCACAGGAAGGGGTGTCCAGGCGAGGCCAGCGCTGGGGGGACGGCCGCCTTCTAGAGGGAACGGCAAGCAGATTGCAGGTTCCCCGTGTGCCCGAAACACCAGGGAAACACGGGAAAATGGGCCGGCGATGCAGAAGAGAGCCTGACACGCCAGGACTTCGACATCACGCTAAGGACTCTGCACTGGAAGCTGCTCCCGTGGGGCCCCAGGAAGGGCTTTCCTCAGGACGATGGTGCATGTTCAGCACGAGGGTTTAGCCGTTATGAAGGGACGGGAGTGATGAGGCTTAGAGACAGAGCTGGGCCTCCCTGCAAACCCAGGGCTGCTTGGTGGGGAAGTTAAATGCAGCCGGTGGGGCTGTAGCCCAGGCCTGGCTCCTCATGTGTGCGAATTAAAGGGAGCGATGAGGATGACGATGGTGGTGATGGTGGTGATGGTGGTGGTGGTGGTGGTGGTGGTGGTGATAGTGGTGGTGGTGGTGGTGGTGGTGGTGGTGGTGGTGGTGGTGGTGGTGGTGGTGGTGATGGTGGTGATGGTGGTGGTGGTGGTGGTGGTGGTGGTGGTGGTGGTGATAGTGGTGGTGATGGTGGTGGTGATGGTGGTGATGGTGGTGGTGGTGGTGGTGGTGGTGGTGGTGGTGATGGTGATGGTGGTGATGGTGGTGATGGTGGTGGTGGTGGTGGTGGTGGTGGTGGTGGTGGTGGTGGTGGTGATGGTGGTGGTGGTGGTGGTGGTGGTGGTGGTGGTGATGGTGGTGATGGGGGAAGAAACCGAGGAGGCTGCTGAACAACCCAGACGGGGTCATGACGTTGGGGGTGGTAAGAGCCGGAACTAAGGGGCGGCGCCGGGAATGGAGGGGCTGGGGCCTGTCAGACAGGGCAGCTGGGGACACTTCTCCTCGCCTTTCTGACGTGAGGGGGATGGGGGAAGGGAGACAGAAGGAAAGTTCCGATGCTGCGGGCAGAGAAAGGACGGACCGGCTCTCAGCCCCTGAGGTCAGAAGCCTGGCGTCCCAAAGGCTAAGGGGAGCGAAACTGTAACTTGCAAACCGCTATTTAACCCTAAAACATGGATGTCAAGGGAGAGGTCACTTCTGCACCCACATTCTTCTCCAGACAAAACGAGGGAAGAGAAACGAGGGGTGTGGAGAGTCGCATTCAGAGGGGACGGCTGTGCACTGTGAACCGCACGGAGCTGCCGCCCGAAGGCCTGCACTGACTCACGATGACTTATAAACGCCATCAGCTCGTGTCTGCGCTGAAACACGCAATTAATGCAGCAGCTTCTCCGCGCTTGATTCCGCCGATATTTTTCGCCTCCTTTAAAATCCCAGGGAACACAAGGCTCAGTGATGGGTGATTATGCCTCACCCGTTTGCTTATCTCTAGACACAAAGCAACGGTTTCTGAAACATGTATAAATAACCCAGCCTCAAGTACAAATGGATTGAAATGTAACATGTTCAATTCCCTGCCGCTTTACAGGTTCCCCCACAATGACAGCTTTAGCGTGTTTACCGGGTGGCTCTTTTCCCCGTTGCACGTCAGAAGCCAGCCCTGAGCTGTCTAATTTTTCAAAGACTCCTTCTGCTGATAAACTGCAGAGAGCACCCGTGGCTGACTGGACCCAAACCTTGGGGTTCGTAAGTGTGACAGGGAGCCTTACACGAGGAAACGCAATCAGGGCCCCCGCGGAGGACTTCTCCTGCAGGGCAGACGCAACGCTGGCCTCGGACCCCCTCGTGCCCCGCAGCAGCGGTCCTTGCAGGCGTCTTCCCGGCCGAGCACGGGCGGGACAGGCGCTTCTGGGAGACACGCAGAGCGGGAAAGACACGACCAACGTCGGCAAAGGAAAACAGAATAAGAGCATTTCCCACAACGTTGAAAAGGGCAGCGTGAAAAGTCTGTTTACATGGATCAGACCGAAGTTAGGGCACTTTTTAAAAATGGAAAAATGATTTGGGGATATTTACTACCTGGTGAGACAGCTCTTTCAAGTTTATTTTTTATTTATTGCACTCTGCACGGGAAGGCACAATTTTATCTCTTCGGTTAGAATGGGCAAAATTAAGATGAATCCCCATGACAGGGCTCAGCAAACGGGCTCTGACTTGCTGGGTACGATCTGGCCTGCGCGGCGGGGGGGCGGAAGGAAAAGCCGCTTTATCAGGGAGGCGGGAGAGCGCGTGTCTTTGTGAGATTTCATGCAGGATTAACATCACACGTCATTTTTATCAAGTGCCTCTTCCCTGCCCCGACAGACCACTGCTGTGCAATGTTCAGGGTACTCACTGTTAGTTAAAGAAACAAAACATAAAATAAAAGAGAAGCACAAAGACACCAACACCCTCAGGGCCACCGCCCTGGGGACTCCGGATCCAAGCTAACACTGAACATGCACTCAGAGGACAACCTGTTGCTTTCTTTCTGCCGAGGGCCAGTGAGGGGACCCCGCAGGGGGCCAAGTTTGAGCACAGAATACAAGCAATTTTCTGGATAATCGAAGCCAAAGACCTTTGTGGCCGTTGAATGCTTAGACACATTCCAGAGAAAAGTATTTCAGAGGCTGTTTCCTGAGTATCTCCAGCCTCACCTCCTTGAACTGCATGTATCATTAACCAGGCAGATGATAGCAGCGTAGAGTGAGTTCTGCCAGACGTGTTAAGAAGAACCTGTTGGGAAGTCCGTGCAGAGAAGCTCGGCAGCTAAGATTTATGAATCTGGAGAGAGAGGGGGACGAGCAGGGAAACTGGGTGGACTGCCTTCCACGCTGATGAGTGTTCTCATTATTACCTGTCCTCCCCCTCAGGTGTCAGGACCGCCGGATTAAAGTGAGAAGTCTCTGTGTCGAAGCTGAGTCATGAAAACATTCGAAGTGTAGATGAGATATAACATAAAAATAGCCCCCTTCTTTGCATTTCAGATATTTATTAGGGAGACGAGTAATGCGCGTTACTTCCAGGGGACTTCAAGACGACGATTCCACATTAGGAGAAAAGGAAGTGGAAACGGCCCCTAACATTCTACCTGGCCGGGACCGTCCCAGGTGGTGGCAGAGGAAGACCCTGAGCGCGCCCCTCCCGTGGCCGCTCGGAAGTTCATACCCACATGACAGCGATCCCCCCTGAGCAAGAACTGAGGCTGGTTGGATGGCGTCTGCACAGAAGTGATGGCGGGGAGAGGCTGAGAAGTGGGGAGAAGGGGACATGGGAACCCCTCCCTTGAGCTGGACACCTGCTGGAGGGAGACGGAGCACCGAGGGGCTGTGTAAACTCACTGACCGTGGAGCATGGGAAAAGAACGGCAGCTTCGAGGGCACCTTTAGGTGCAGGAAATCAATGTACTAACCCCAGCCCACCTGCCGAATGGGGGGCCTGCTGGAGCTCTCCCCAGTGTCGCCCCAGCTCCAGACTCCTTGCTGAGGTGGTCCAGCACAGTGCACCCCGGGACTCCCCAGTCACGTTCACTCCAGCTCTAGTCATCCCACTGGGGTGGCCTGGCAAGGGCGCACCCCAGAACTGACCGGTCTTTGCCCATCCCAGCTCCAGTCATTCTGCCCCGACAGCCCGGCACGCGCCGTCTGCAAAGGGGTTCTTCCTACACAGGCCCCACCTTCAAGGCCAGGAGACAGAGCTGTCCTGCCTCCTTCCCGGAGCCACACAGGTCAGAAATCAAGAGACAAATGAATATGTTGCAGATAAAAGAACAAAATGCAACCTGAGGGGGAAAGAAAACCCTAATGGAATGGTGACAAGTAATTTACCTGATAAAGGGTTTTGCTTGCTGAGCCCTGGGGAAGGACGGAGAAACACAGAGGGAACTCCAACAGGGAGTTAGGGTCTATAAGAAATAACCTCTCAGAGCAGAAAAGCACAGTAACTAAAATAAGATAAATGACAACAAAACACTGGAGGGACTCAGCGACGAGTCAGATGATGCCGAAGAAAGGTTCGGGGATCTGGAAGAAAAAAATAGGGGAACCATCCAATAGGAACAGAAAAAAGAAAAGAAAAGAAACTCAAAAAGATGAGGGTATTTCAAGGGGTCTCTGAGACTGGGTCGAGGATAATCACGTCTGCGGTACAGAATTCCCGGAAGAGTATGAGTGACATGTATAGCCCTACAATGTGCATAGGTACATAAAAGACCCCAACTAACTGGAGCAATCTTGAGAAAGAAGAACAAAGCTGGAGGTCTCGTGTCCCCTGATTTCAAAACACGCTATAAACACAGAGTATTGAGAACAGTATGGCACCTTCACAAACGCAGACACTTAGGTCAACGGAACAGAACACAGAGAGTTTGGGAGTAACCCCAAGCCTAGATGGTTAATTAGCCTACGATGAAGGAGACACAGATATAAAATAGACAAAAGACAATCTTTTTCAAAAAGTAACATTGGGCAGATGGACAGCTACCCGCAAAGGAATACAACTTGACGGCTATGTTACCCTGTGTACAAAAGTAAATTCAAAATGGATTAAATGCTTGAATGTAAGACGTGAAATCGTAAACCCCTAGAAGAAAACATAGTCGGTGAGCGGATTGTCGGCGGTCTCAGCAACATGGTTCGGGCCAGTCTCCCGGGTGAAGGCAACACACGCAAAAGCAAACACATGGGACCTCAGCCAAGTAAACGCTCCTGCGCAGCGGAGGGACGGGCGTATGACCAACACGAAAGGCAGCCTCCTGCACGGGAGGAGGTGTTCACCAATGATGCCACCACTGAGGCTCAGTATCCAACATACAAAGAACATGGACAAATTAGCACCTTCAAAACAAACGGCCTGGTTAAAATGGGCCGAGGACCCGGTTAGACATGTTCCCCAAAGAGCTGCCGCGCACCTGTTCTTCCAAGTCTTGACCGATGTGGAGATGAGGGTCTCTCTGCCCCCGACAGAGGTCCGTGGTTACTGGCGAGTGCCGTTGCAGAGAACACCGGGGCGCTGCCAACAGACGCCAGAAGACTGCTGTTGCAGGTGGTGAGTGTGGTCAGACTTCAAGACAATTTGGAAAATGTGTCCCTTCCCCGGACCGCCCAGCCTGGAAGAGCGCGAGGAAGCGCACAGCTCCCCGGGGGCCGGAGTCCGAGAGCGCGGGGCCCGGCGTGGGGGCGGGGGCGCTGGGGGCGGTGGTGGCCCCTCCAAATGCAGTTCTTCTCCAGTGGGGTGGCCGCGGAAATCCTCTCATTTCCCCTCGCAAAGCTGGAGAAATCTTGTTAAAACACAAGTAACCTTATATCCTTTCTTTGCTCAAAATACTAAAAAGGCCACAATGACTTCCGTTAGCTAGTGAGGCGGCCACCGCGTTCAGGCAGAGACTTGGAGAAAGCGTGGGCCGTTTGTTATCGCCCTTCAACGCGCTGAGACCGGCGGGGACGGGGCTGGGGACCCCATGGGACCCCGCGCCAGCCTGGGCGGGGCTGACGCGCGCATCTGGAGGCCCGGTCAGCGGGCTCCCCGGCGCCTTTCACATTCATGAGTCCCGTCCAGGGGTCTCTCCGGGCAGTGACCCCCGGGCAGTGGCCTGCTGTGCACGAGGGCCCCAGAGGACGGGGAAGCTGCACGTCTCCCGGGAAGGCGCATTGCACTCTTTCCGTGCTGTGCCCTTGGTCCGGCCCAGGGCCATCTAAGGCAGGTAGAGCCGCCTGTCCCACATGGTGTCTTTGGTGGCTTTGCGTCTCCCTAACACTCCTCCTCCCAGACACAACTCCAAGCCTCCCCGTCCCCACCTCCTCCTGAGTGGGCCTCCTTCAGGCCCCACCCGGCTTGTCTCTTTGCCTCGTGCATGTGTTTGCTCAAATGTCACCTTTCCAGTAAGGCTCCCCCCTCGTGCTTCTGACATTTGCCTCTGCTGTCAAATTAACATGCTTATTTTATTTACAGTCTGTCTCCCCCACATCTGCATGTGAACTCCTTTAGGCCGTGGATGTTTGTCTTTCTGTCCGCTCCTGCGTCCTGGAGCCTGCCACAGCGTGGGCTCCTGATGGGTCCCCGGTAAATAATCGTCCAGTGAATGGAGGCGTGACTGGGGTGATGGATGGGAGCATAAAGGGCGGGAATGCAGAAATCATAGGCGATGTTATACATGGAGATTTATGAGCTGTCGGGGGCTCCACGCATGGTACACAGAAGTGAATTAAAGCTTTAAGTGAGAGGGAAGCTCCTGACGCTGCTATTGATCCCCTCTCCCCTGCGATGGATGGTCTTTGGAAGATCGTGATGCTCACATCAGCTCAGGCTGATCCAATACCGTCAGAGGAGGGAGAAAATCATTAGCGGCCTCAGGTGTTAATATTCAAATCCCTCACCTTCCATCTGTTTGAGCTCATCCATCACTGGGGGAGTAAAACGGGAACAGCGAGCAGATTCACGATGAGTTGAGGAGATTTGGTGTCGGAGACATTTCCTTCCTTCCCTGGGGTCTCTGAGTAAAATAATGAAGCCCAAAGGGGAGAGGAGCTTTTTTGTGTTTCAAATTTCCGTCAGCTATTTAAGGGTAGAGGATGCGGAACTGGGATAAAACTGGATCTACATCTCTCCTCTCTGTAATTTTCTAGCTGCATGCCTTTGAAAAAAATTCTTAATGGTTCCGATCCTCAGTGTTTTTTCTCGTTAAGAAAATAGAGACGGCAATATCTATCTTGTGTAATACTGGGAAAATTAAATAAAATCAGATCCTATGAAAAACGTTCTATATGTGCTACAGCCCCTGGTACGTAAATGCTCCACGGTGGCAAACACTCATTTCCCATTGAAATGAGCATAACAGAGAGATTTATAAGTTACCTGAAACGAGCTCAAAGACTAGATTCAACCCGACTTCCCTTGCAGGGATGCTGTCCGCTAAGAGTGGACGAGTGTGTTTTAAGCATCCCTTGCCTAGAAAATGGTAAGAGATGAGGCAGGTAACGGGTCTGCCTTCCTCTGCTGATGCGGCGCGCCCGCGGGAGCGAGAAGCTCTCCTCTGATCTCAGGGTGTAACTGGGGAGCCGGGACCATCGTTCTCAGCACCTCCCACGGCGACAGTTCCCGAGCTCACGCGTGTCTGTTTATTCTGGGCTGGCTTCACGGATGTGCTCCCTCCTCGGATAGAAGCGGCGTGTGGATCACGCACATAGTGCCTGGCCCGGATCTATGTTCACCGTGTGGAGCGTTACTACTGCCATTAATAACATGCATCGTATAATAACAATAAGAGGATGCGGAGCGTGTGCTAGGGACCGTGCCTCCGGGCAGAAGTAGCATGGCTGCTTCCTCTGTGTTCCAGCTTGCACACGGGACGTGTTCCTGTCATGTCACCTGTCACATTGCATTACATCCGTGTGTCTCCTTCTGTCTCCCAGGTGCCCTGCACAATCAGTGATCCTCCCGGGGAAACCTGTGTTCACCGCTCGGCCCACGGCCACGCTCAGTAATGGCGTGCTGTAAAAATTAATGAGAGAAATTAATTACTAAACCACATTCGCTTTCCTAAGCCGGCACCAGAATTAGCAATGGGCCTGAGCCAAGCCCCACCGTTGTATCTGACGTGGGGACATAGCCGGCGTGGGCTGCATGCACTTACCAAGTAATGGGGGCAGGATCATGTGTGTTCACGCTAATAACATACTCCGGAGCTCGTGAACGGCATGAAAGGGGAAACAGCCCTTGAGGAGAAAAGACTCTCCATCCCAGAACCTGATTTTCAACACCTTTTCTCATTAAATCCTCAGGTCATCAAACGATGTCATTACTCATTTTGTAGATAAACCTGACGCAGTGACTCTGTCTCTAGTGACAACAGAGGACACTGGGAGGTCCCAGCGCCAGGCGTCCGGACACCTGTCGCCTCTGTGACACCCCTGGCCGTGCGCCCGTCGCTTTAGCCCGGCTGAAGGAAGCTCTCAGCAAGAGTGACCACGGCTGAAACACGAACGCTCAGAACTGAACGAGAACCACAGCATTTCAGGTAAGTCATTGACTTCAACACCTGGGCAATGGTCAGGTTCACAGAAATAAGCGGATAATTAAGAACTAGCAGGAGAAAGTCGAGGAGAAGGCTCACACGTGCACGCAAGTTTCCGTTGGTGACGAGCAGCTGAGCAGCGGTGGGGGCCCAGCTGGGCGGGGGGCGGGGGCAGGGACCCTAATTAGCAATACGCAGCACCTACCGGTGCCCCCCAGGAGAGGAAGATAATACGCTCTCATGGGAAAGCGTGGAGTGACGTTCTTTACGGAACATGCTTAAAATTCTCTTTTTGTGCTTGAGTTTAATAAAATGCGATTCCCGCAACTCCTCATGTTAAATAACGTCCGGGATTGTTCTTCAATTAAGCAAATTGGGTTAAAATATTGCGTTTTTATTGCCAGCTTAATAGCTTAAAGGGATATCCAACATTTAATTATTAACCTTGACGGGAGAGCACGGCCGCATTCCTCTGCTGGCATCGGACCTGAAACGTCCCCGAGTGAAGGTCATGGCGAGGACACCGCAGACCTGGCCATCCCGAAGCAAGCGTTTAATTTTAGCTGCGCGAACCCAGTGCTTTAGCTCACGTATGGATGCTTTACGGGAAACAGACGCTTTATAGGAAATACATGTTTTACAGGAACATGTGTGTCACAGAAAAGCCACCAAGGAATGGAGGCTGAGTATCGAAGAAACGCGGCTACGAAACAGCAGCGCGCTCCGGCGCGGGGGACCGAGGTCTGAGGGACCCGGCAGCCGCGTGTGCAGTGGCAGGAGCTGTGCGAGGTCCCAAGGGTGCCCCACGCCCAGGTGTGGGAGGAACAGACAGGAGGCGCGCGTCTGGAGCGAGACGGGCACAGCAAGGACGCCAGTCGGTGGCCAAGGTGGCCGTGACCCCGTGCGGAGCCCGCGGGAGAGGCTCCGGGCCAGGGCTGTGTGTCACCGGGAGGCTGACGGACGGGGCCGCCGTCTCAGGGGCGGTGTGTCTGCAGTCGGGTGAGACGGCCGGGCTGCGGGGGCCTCCGCTGGCCGGCGACGGCGGGACGTGGGGCGGCGTTCGGGGACCAGGCACACGTGTCCATTCAGGATTGGGGCGCGGCCGCCTCGTGTGCCTCAGTGTGGCACCCACTTAGCGCAGAGTGGGCTGCGTGAAAGGCGCTTTTCTGCTTCTGTTTTCTGGTGCCAACGACACAGAAACAAATGGCTGTCACGTGTCACTACTGACATTTCTAGAAAATGACTGTCACATAAAAACAACATAATCTCAAATGACTTCCGGAGATCTTGACCCAAGAGCTTATATAGGAAACAAATGTTGTTTCCATTGTGGCTCTAATGGCGGGGCCAGGACTGTAATATCTGGCAAATAAAACGTTATGGACTCACGGGGACTGGGGGTATTTTTAACTCCACTCAGAAGTGCCCTGCAGCTGCGCAGGCGTCTCGGGGCGCCGTAAAGGCCCAGACGGCACTGGTGCCGATTGGAATTGCGAAGGTGCTTTCAAAAACATGTCTGAAAACCAGGGACGTTTGGGCAATGGGGCCAGAGTCAGGAGATCAGAAGTAACGGTGCAAAGTAGACACGGTGAGTGGGAGAAAATAAAAATGTTTCTATCAACACAGCCTAACGGTAACGGTCTGATAAAAGCCCAGGAACCGTTTATGCATCTGGGGTGAAGTTGCCAAGTCAGTTACGCGTGTGTTTACACATCGCGAGGCTAACGCTGAGCCCGTAGGGACGGCACCTGGACTAGCCGGCACCCCCACACCGAGTCCCTGGTCTCCTGGAGGAAGCCGATGCCCCGCCAGGAAAAGTCGGCTCACGGGAGGTGCTCTCACGTCCGAGGTGACGGCGCAGGAGCCCAGCTGAGGTCCGAGAAGGACAATAAGGAAGGGGAGCCGGGCCCACAAAGGGCAGGCGAGTAAGATTCACCACTGGGGGGCGGGGGCAGGCGTCCGTGCGCACCTGTTACAAGGTCAGGAGGGTTAAGGAACCACGTGCTTGCAAGAATAACACAGAATAACAGACGGGGAGTTTAAAAATAATTGGGATTTACGGTGTACGCCACGGCAAGGGTTTTCATGGCATCTCTCTTGACTTTGAGGAATCAGTAGAAACGTTTTAAAAGGTTTTCAACAGTGTATTTTGAAATAGCTTAAGATGGCCGAGTTATTTAAAAGGAGACAGATGTCCCCATGGGCCTGAGGGACCACAGGACATGCTCTGACCCAGGAAATGAGCAACGGTGCCATCCCGTTAACTAGGCTCCAGACAGGCCCGTCAGGTCCCATCAGCTTTGGCACACGCCTCAGCGTCCCTCGGCATCCAGTTCCAGGAAATGCTACCCCACGGGCAGACGGACGACACCCCGGAACCATCCCAGTGCCCCCTCACCGAGCCACAGCCTGGCAGAGCCGGTCCCCTGTCCTCCCCGCAGGCTGGCGCTTTGTGACTTTTATGCCCGCGTGTGCACAGGTGTGTGTGTGAGCATGCGCTTTGCTTGCCGGAGAGAAATGCCCAAGAACACGGCTTCTGTGTCGGACGGTGAGTGCGTGGTCACCTTGATGAAAGAACTCAGGCTCTTCTTGCAGGGCAGACGTCTCGGGTGGCATTCCTGCCCGCCGTGCAGGGAGGCCCAGCGTCCCCCGTCTTGGCCAGCCCGTGCTGCGGCCCGTTCCGACCTCTGCGTCACGGCCCATTATTGTTGCTCTCGTTTGCATTTTCCGAATGGCCGCTGGTCTCGCCTTGGAAGCCTTTTCATGCACAAAGTCGACGTCATGATGTAATGGGAAGGGCATCTGGGGACCGTGTGGAGGACAGAATGAGTCACTCCAGGACGGAATATTCAGGAGCGGCTGTGGGGAGACAGGTAAAGTGGGTGCTCAGGCACAGCCCAGGTAGCAGGTCACAGGTCAAGGTTGCTTCCACTAAAGCACTGACAGAAGGCAAGGAGAGGAGGGGTCAGGTTTGCAAAGCCTTCAAAGGAGGGTCAGAGCTTTGTGGGAATGAAGAAAGGAAGTGGTCAGCAAGGATGCTGAGGTTTTATGCTTGAAAAAGAATGAGTGGGCCCAGATATAGCAATCGAATTGAAAATAATGGAGGGGAAGAAGCTGAGGGGAAGGAGAGGCATCCCCGGGGCGTAACAGGACCTCTGGGTGACCGAGGAGGGGAATGTCATTCAACATGGACACTGGGTGTGACAACGGCCCAGTGTGTCAGATGGAGGGTTGGGCTTAAATGGTCTTCGTTGACATTTTTTAAAGATTTTATTTATTTATTTTTAGTGAGAGGGGTCGGGAGGGAGGAAGAGAGGGAGAGAAACATCAATGTGCGGTTGCCTCTCACACCCCCAACTGGGGGCCTGGCCTGAAACCCAGGCGTGTGCCCTGACTGGGAATCGAACCGGTGACCTTCTGGTTCTCAGGCCGGCGCTCAGTCCACTGAGCCGCACCAGCCGGGGCTTTGTTGACTTTTTAGGCAATTGATCCCTGACCACCTGACCAGTTCACGTTTAAAGCAGGACAAGGCAAAGCCCGTGTCAGGCTGAGGAACACGGCACAGTCCCTCGGGAGAAGACTGTCACGTGGCCAGAGCCCAAGGCGGACCTGCCTCGGCGGGAAGCAGAGAGCCAGGAGCTACCGGAGGGGGTTCCTGCCTCCACGGGCCTGGGGCGCCTGTCAGAGACCCGACGGCACAGACGTCCACCCGCTGTGCGCTCTCCCGTGGTCTGAGGACTCAGCCCAGAAGAATCGTTTCTCAAAAACTACAGCCGCCACCGAATTTCTGCTTTTCCACTGTGCGATGACGTCGTAACTTAAACATCTAACGGAAGACAAGCGGGAGGTAAAATGCTGGCCCTTCCTCTGACCCTGCCAACCACCGCCTGCTGTATCTTCACGGGAAAATAATCATTTTAAAGACCAAAAGCCCTTGAATCCAGATGGCGCGCCGAGCACATGACACTGGGTGACAGAGACGTTCTTCTGACAATAGTTAACGTCCTTCTCTCCAAGCCTGGACGTGGGGTCATCCCAGCACCCCCTGAGGCCTGGTAAAGCGACTCGAGCCACGGACACACAATTCAAAGGCACGTGGAATGCACATTTATGTTGCTAAAAAGGATGAAACTCTATAAAGTACTGGGATCATATTTAGAAAATCTTCAAGCAAACCACCCTGCCAATGCCTACATATTCCGATAACGCAAAGAGACAGATGTCTCGCGTCCCTGCATTGCCAACGGCACAGAAAAGAGAACTACTGATAAGCAGAAGTTCTACTGATGTCAAAAGACAGGGACTATAAATGGAATATATTTTTCTACTTCTTAAATAAACTAAAAGAAATCATGTACAAGTAACTAGATAATGAAAGGGAGACACTAAAATGGTCAGGGGCCAAAGTAATAAAAAATGATGCGAGGCACCAGGGGTGTCCATTCCGTAGAGGACAGCCTTTCAGATGGTGGCCCGGCCCTCAGAGGCAGGGGGGCTGTCACCCAAACGGAGGGGAGACACTGTGGATCAAGGCGGAATGGGAATCTCAGCTCAGAGGGAAAGAAAGCATTTTCAAGTCCAAAGGCTACTTAGTTGTGGTTAAGAACAACTCTTAACTCTTCTGCAAACTAATGCTTGAAAAATCGAGTTTAATTTGATATCTGTTTCTGATGGGCAGTTTGCTATGATTCTCTCAGATCACGCTGGTGGGATGGCAGTTGTTAGATGCAGTTGGGTAGCGTCTATCAGAAACAGGTTTTCTCGTGGTTATCGGGGTGGGTGTTCACCTGTTCACAGCTGCTCAGTGAGCACTGTCGGGAGGAGGTTTTTGAAAAAATGAAAAGATGCAAAATATTCCACAAGCAGATTATGGTCCTTTATTCTATGACATACTATGTAACCCTTTATCAAAATGCCTTAGATTTCTGTGTAAAATTCTAAGATATTATTAACAGAAAGAAAACTTGTGAACAGAGATCATTGAATGAAGGTTTTACTAAAATCATACATGTGAATCTGGACTTCATACATGCACACATGTGCACTCTCATGAAATCAGAGAAAATATGTCCTAAAATAACAGTGGGAGCACCCAACGCCGGAGCACAAATTAACTGGGAGGAGGAAAAGTGGGGAGTTCCCTTAAGTCTACATAATGCTGCATTGTTTAAGATGCGTCGTTCAGGCCTTGCCTGTGTGATTATTTTTTTTAACGCAGGTTTGTCTATTTCTTTGTTTTGAGAATTATCTGTCACAGGAAGTGCTACCTGCAAGGAAATAGAGCTCACTGACTGTTCTTTTAAAAAATCCATATTTTTCCTACAAGTAGAAATAACTAGCGAGACATTTGAAGTATTTGAAAGAATAACCTGGTGTGTCTTGACGAGTCCTAAGATTTTACTTGTAGATAAACCAGGCTAAGCCGATATGGGGTGAGAATTACACCTCAGTCGGCATTAAGCCGGCTGTGTTCGAGCTGAGCTGTGTGTGTTTTATGCTTCAGAAGTTCTCACATTCAGAATTTCCTCCTTCCCACAGGGGTGTCTATTTCTTCATTTTGAGAACTACCTGCCACGGAAAGTGCTCCCTGAGAGGGAGGTGACACTTACTGACAGGACAGGACGATGCAGACGGACGTACCCGGGACGGTGCCAGGCACGGCCCCCGTTTAACCGCACGCCTGTAGTGCCGCGTGGCCCGTGACGCCTTCCCGGACCGTCCGTCCACACTCCGGACTTTCACGGAGCGCTGGAGCCGGTCCACGCTGCCCACCAGCCTCCGCTCCCGCCGTCAGCTCTCCATCCCTGCAGACCATCTGCTCGCGGTATTTTGGCTTTATCTCAATATCTTCACAAAGAGGCCATCTGTTCTTTTTCTTGAGTATCTAATGACAGTACTTTCTCTCTTATCTGCATTACCACTTTTTCTGCCTATGTCAAAATTGCAGTCACGTGGCCACCGGTCGTGTGTCAGCTGCTCAGGGGCCATCTGTGACGACACCCGGGTGACCGGCCCAAAGGGCACGGTGACTCTGAGACATAAGAGCAAATCCACCTAAAGACAAGGGGAGGGCCCAGAAAGAAAGCCCCCACACGGCACGCAGCGGGGCCTGGCCTGGACTGCCCGACACGGGCCTGGTTCCGTGAGAGGCAGCGGGCTTTCTGACCCCCAGGTCTGCGTCTACACCGAGGAACGCCCAGATCAGCAACACTCTCCCTCCCGAAGACCGCGACCTGTGCTCTTAACTGACGGCCACACTCAGCCATTTTGCACGCAGCTTCCCAGACGCTGACCTGGGTGCGGGCGGCCAGTCCCAACCAGGAGTCGCAAGGCAGCCACGGGCCTAGGAACCCTGCTGTGTTCTGGGTCCACCCCCTCTGCCTGAGCAGACAGACATATGTCCCTTTTCATTCTGTTTGGTGACAAACGCAGCCCAGGGTGGGCGTTGCTGTGATCCAATCCAGTTATTGAAGGGGGACACTGGTCCCAAGTCCCCACAGAACTCTGGGCCGTGCTCAGCCCCAAAGGCAGTGACAGTCCATCCTCTTGTGGCGGGGTCCCCTCCTCGGGGGGGATGGCCCCAGGGACAAGGACAGGGTGGACTTCACAGGCACAGCGCACTCTTGAGCAACTGCTTCTTGCTGTGGCCGAGGAGGGGCGGGCTGCTTGGGGATGTCCGGCTCCTGCGCCGTCTCTCTGTCCCCGTGTGTAAAGGCAGGTGAGGGACAAGGGGACTGGGATTCCCGCCGCAGGAGCTCCCCGCCCCCCTCCCCGCCCCCTCAGTGACCGTGGGGTGTGTCCAGGTGACTCCCTGGCTGGCCGCTCCCAGGAGGCCCTTACCAATCAGCACGGCTGGGGCATTTTCTGAGCCTAGAAAGGTGGAACCTTCCATTTACTTCTGGGCAAGAAACAGACCTCAAAAGCAGTCGGCGTCTGATAGCACGTAAAGGGGGTGTTTGCTCGTCTGAGGTCGGCAGCCTCACCGTGAAGGCCTCGGAGGGCACAGCCCCTCGGAGCGAGGGGACACGCTGCAGCTCAGGGGGGCGGGGCTGCCATGGGGGCGGGGCTGTCATCGGGGCGGGGCCGTCATGGGGGCGGGGCTGCCATGGGGCGGGGCTGCCATGGGGGCGGGGCTGTCATCGGGGCGGGGCTGCCATGGGGGGCGGGGCTGCCACAGGGCGGGGCTGCCGTGGGGGCGTGGCCGTCATTGGGGCGGGGCTGCCATGGGGGCGGGGCTGCCATCGGGTAGGGGCGTGCGCTGGAGCACACGCCCTGCGTGCTCGGAATCCGGCGCCTTTGCCCCACGGCTTCCGCAGGAAAGTACGGCCGGGACAGGAAAAAATTTTCCAGTTCTCCAAAAAGAGCTAACGCAGTCTTCAAAAACTGTGCAAGAATCTATAAAAGAAGTGTTGAACTTCAAGCTTTTAATTGAGTTATTTCAAGGGTGCCATCCCAAAATCCAGTTTATAAAGAAATACGACCGACACGAGAAGGCGGAGGACCGCGGGGTTAGCTGGAAGGTCCGTGACTGTCTCAGACGACGAAACAGACGCCACCAGGAGCCCGTGACCTGCCCCAGGGTGACAGGGCCGGTTCGCCGGGGCTTCGGCTCAGGGTTGCGCTCGGCGCGGCTTCAGACACTGTCCTTGGCACAGCGAGGGCCCGACCGCAGGCCTCTCCAAGGAGAGAAGACAGGAAACGGCGGGCTTGCTGAGCTGGACAGGCCCCTTTATTAAAATACTGGATGTATGTGTAATGTACATACCACGGTCTGAAAACATCAAATGGAAAATTCCAGAAACAGACAATTCCTAAGTCCCGAGTCGCGTGATGAATCTCGCGCCCTCCCACCCCGTGCCACCAGGGACGCAGCCCCTCCCTTTCCCCAGCGTCTCCACCCCGTATCCGCTCCCCAGCCTCGGGGGTTATCAGATTAGATCAACGGCCACAGTGTCCCTGTGCCTCTGCTTCGAGGGACCCTCATTTTACTGAGTGATGGCCCCCAAGTGCAGGAGCAGGGAGGCTGGAGATTCGGGTCTGCCGAGGAGAAGCCAAACAGGCCTTTCTCCACGTGAAACGGTGTGTGTGTGCAGGAGAAACACCACGTGCACAGGGCCGGTACCCTCTGTGTTTCCAGGCGTCCACTGGGGGTGTTGGAGCGGACCCCCCGGGACAGAGAGGGGCTGCTGGAAGGGTGAAGACATACATTTCATCGACCAAATGTTCCCGACTGAAAAT
Source organism: Furipterus horrens (assembly GCF_987537825.1). NCBI lineage: Eukaryota > Metazoa > Chordata > Mammalia > Chiroptera > Furipteridae > Furipterus > Furipterus horrens. The sequence goes on from NW_028327177.1 coordinate 143,600,183, forward strand.
GCACGCTGGGGCTTGGGTTTCTTCCCCGCTTCCTGGAGGAAAGCTGCCTGCTGTGACATCCCTTTCTCAGAGACTGATAATGGCCGTGCGATCTGACGGTCCAAACGTCTCACTCAGAAGCTTCTCGAGCGGCAAAGCCTGTCTCGGAGGGTGTCCGGCTTCCTGGCCGCCCTGCCGTTTACAACAATGCTCTTAAAATCGCCGCGCCCATCTGCGCCAGGCCTCGCCCCCTGCATGGGAATGCGATATTAAAATGCCATCCAGATGTCTGGGAGCAAGCCCACAGTCACGCGCTATGCAAATCGTCACGAGGCACATCTCTCCTTCTTAAACAAAAACATATTTTTAGCTGGAGTGTAAGAAAGTGAATCTGTGGAAGAACACGTAACATGTTTAAAGGTAAAGGAGACAAGATGCCTCGGGTTTGCATTGCTTCTCTTTTGATAATTACACGACTTTTGCAAGGAGAACATGGATGCTATCAGAAAGAACAAAATTCCCTTGAAGAAGGAAAAAAGTATGAGTTCAGGATAAGCTGCTTTTTAAGAGAAATCATATATTAGGAACATGAGTAAGAGCATCCCAGTTCCCATCTGGCTCCTGTCGGCCCCTACAGTGTGTCTCAGTTCCCCATGACCTACAATAACCACGATTTTCTAATGTATGTTCATCATATTCAAGGTCTAAACAACGGCACATGTTTCCGAGTTTGGGGGCTGCGTGGGGTGCGGAGATCGCAAGTTTCTTTGAAACAGGGCAGAGCGCTCCGTTAACCTGCAGCGCGATGGCACAGTGAACACTCGCCTTGGGTTTCAGGGACAGGGACCGTCTGTGGAGGCGAAGTCTGCTGACCCCGTCCCGTGTTAGCCTGGACCGAACCTGTCCTTCCAGCCACTATGTTCCCTGGATCAGTTCTGGATCTATTTCTCGGGCAGGGGGTCAACTTGACAGCTCTCATTTGTGTAAATTCAAAGGCAAAGATTTCTTAATCCCCATAAAGAAACAAGAAAAACAGCACTACTTTATAAAAACGCATTTTACAACCAAGAAATTATTCCTCGATCAGTATTTAAATGGCCACGGAACATGCTCCCAGGACACCTCCTAAAAAACTTGCCATCCAGCAGACAGTTTAAAATATAATCGGCAAAGCAAAACAAATCTGAATGAAACCATTTTAGAGTCAGATTATTTCTGACCTCGCCTTTAGTGAAACAGTATTATTACGTTTTTGCCCTGGCTGGTTTGGCTCAGTGGATTGAGCGTCGGCCTGCGAGCTAAGTGTCGCTGGTTCGATCTTCCAGTCAGGGCACATCAGAGAAGGAAAACTCTGACTCCAAAAAACCTCCGCTGCCTTGCGGCATACCTCTTCAGGGGAAAGGCTAAGGGAGTAAACCCCGACAGAAAATCCGGAGCCGGAGTCCCTAAGGCGGTTTGACGTTGTAGTCAACACCGGCAACTCCTGCGGCGCACCTGAAGCCAAGCTGTATTGACTCCGTCTTTCCCTTGGACCCTTCAGCTGCGAAGAGAGGGGGGGTCTGCTGCATGGGCAACAGCAGACCCTCCATATCACCCTGCCCAGGCTCTGTAGCTTCAGCGTCATCGCAAGATGTCGATTCAACACGGGAGGAGACAGATACCGTGTCACTCCCGAGTCAGACTGCACAGCCATTCTCGGCGGTGCAGATAGACTCTTAAGAAGCTACACCATCGTCTCTCGAGACGGACGGCTGCCGACGATTATTACGTTTTCTCAGTGAGTGTTAGTTCAAGAAACAGATCGCACATGCACCGGAAGCCAGTTAAGGCAGCAGTGCACCCAATGGCACATCAAACTTTTCTAACGGAGCTGCGGCGGCACCACGTGGAAAGTTTTGAAAGACCTGTAGCGAGAAGGTGGCCCATGGCGGGCGGTGGACAAGCCCAGCAGAGAGGAAGGAGAGTCTAAACGTACAAGCCGGACCTGGATCCGTCACAAATATAACACGTCAGCTGCACCCCCACCGCCTTCCTTCCCTGCAGTTAAACTGTGTCAAGGAGCAGGAAAGGGACGTGAAGGTGGCCATCCAGAAGGGTCCAGGCAGCGAGCATGACCGGAAGAATCGGCGCTCGGGCGTCCTTCCCACCCACACGCTTCTAAAGGCTCCCCTGTCCCGCCAGCCACAGGCCCTCGCCTGGACCTCAGAGCTGCCCCTCTGTCCTGCCTGCCTGGGACACGGACGGCCAGAAGGTCCCCAGCTCTCCAGCAGTCACACGCACGGCTGAGTGAGACAGCGGAACTCAACCCAACCCACAGCTTGGCCTTGAAAACGGGCCCAGAGCCGAGCGAGCGCACCTGTGCTCAGAGCCCTGGGGGAGAACGCGGGTGTGGCCCGTGCCCCCACCGGTGCCCGCCGGGCGCAGGGGCGTCGCAGCGGACGTTTCTGACCCGACCACCCGGCGCACATGGTGAGTGCTGGTCTCCTTCACAGGAAAACCGTCCAGAAAAGCGTCCAGAGTCCCCGTGAGGGAAGCTTGCGGTTTACTGCAGGTGCCTTGGGACGGGCCTGGTGAAGGGCCCCCCGCTGGGCCACTGACGCGTTCTAGACGCAAGTGTGAGGACTCAGCGACCTCAAGGTGCCCCAACAGCAGGGGCACCTGCCGCAGGGGCCCGTCCCTGGTTCGAGTGACGTCACCGTGCGAACGGCAGCAGTTCTGCTCTGGAGCGATGACTCGTGGGAGGAGCGGGCAACACCCCCTCGCACTGGGGGCCACTCAGCCATGTCCACGGGGCCCCGAGGACAGCTCCGTGGGGGCTCCCCGTGACACAGCCTGTGCGAGGCAACCTCATCCCCCCGTCACTCTGCCTTCCAACCCCCGCCGAGGCTCAGCCGCCGGATTTCAAACAGAACCGCTCGGTCTGCAGCCAAAACCGGCCGTGGACTCCCGTCTGGTAAAGAAAACAAGAAACCCCATTCGGAGCGCTTCAGGCATTCCACTGGCCTCAGCTTAACTTAGCACGTTGCTCTGGCGCCGTCGGAGTCTCTAAAGTCCGTTAAGATTAACTTAGTAGCCGTCCGTCCCGTCCCACCTCACCGCCGCCCTCGCTAGGTTTCCTGCTTCCAGGACCCGCGTGTTCCCAACCACAGAGTCCGCTTAATTCTCCGGGAAAACGGAGGCAGCCGGTGCAGGTGGGCATCACCCAGACTCTGAAAAAAGCTTTCTCCCCCAAGGGTCTCATCTTCTACTTCAAGATGCGGCTCGTTTTAACTCAACCGATAGGTCTGTCCACGTGCAGATATCACGCCTGGACTGTGTATGCGCTTCCGTAAACTGAACACATAGTACCCAGTTCAAAGAAACATACCGCCACCAGCCCCGCCGAAGGTCCCCCCTGTCCCCGTGCTGTCCCTGCACCTCACAAGGTCCTTCCTGCCCTTCACTCGAGAGGAACCCCGCAGCACAGACGCCTGGGTGTCCGGCTTCTGCCACTCCACGCAGCGACGACGCGTTTCAGCCTTGGGGCCGCAGATGCAGCTGTAATGCGTGGTTTCCCACGCTGCTTCATTCGCTAGCACACAACCGCGGGGCAGCTGCCACTGTTGGGGGGCCGCTGGGTGATTTCCAGGGGTTGGCTCCCGTGACAGCGCTGCAGTGAATGTTTTAATTACTCCACAAGCCATGTGTTTAATTCCCTTCTGAGCATATCTGCCTTTCTTTGGGGATGTGGTGGCTATTTTTAAGCTCCCCATTGCCGGTACCAGGCCCTGTGCATGTTCCGGGCAATGTCTCTGCTGCGTCTCTCTCGGCATCTTGCCCAGTATCCATGCAAGAAATACGGATAATTGGAAGTTGAAAATGTTAGTGTGTGAATTCCATTAGAAAATGTCCCCTTACGTAAAATGAGAAGTCAGGCCACACGTCATTTTTCCCCGTTTCTATGAGTTACTCTCGTTACTGCTTTAAATGCTCTCGGTGATCATCATCCCAAAGGGTCGCCGGGTCGCCTGTTTGGCGCAGGTGCCCCATGCTGACCGGGAAGGTCAGGCCTGGTCCTGATCGCTGGCCCCTTCAGATCCAGGCAACAGAGCCAAGGTCACCAGAACTACAAAGGAGGGTGCTAAGAGTCACAACTGGGATACTACAGGGTCACCCTACATGCAAAGCCCATTCCCTTTCCTAAAAGGAGCCAGTCTGCAGCCAGTGGGGCTGAAGCCGGTTCCCAGAAGGCTAATAAGTCTGCGTGGGCGCGCACGGAAACTGAGATTTGTGTGTGCGGCTCCGTAGCTCAGGAGACCCGGGGGAGAGACTGTAAACCCTTCCACCAGCAAAGGGAAACAACGGGCCGTGAATTTCGCCAGTTTTAACACCGGCGTCACACAGGCTCTAAGATGTCCAAGGGCAGCCAGTCCTTGATTAGAGGAGGCACCCGGCCCCAGGGCTGAGCTTCCCGGGGCTCCCATGTACGCCCCGCTTCGTGGCCGCTGTGGGTACGGGGCCGTGAGGAGCAGGGAGAGCCCACGCTGGCTGCACCGTGGACCCCGTTAGCATCTCCTGCGACCCAGTGTGGAGGCCACTCACGCTGGTCCGTGCGGTTCTGACGGGGCCTCAGCTGCCCTCGTCACCCGCCACTCTGGCCGCCTCGCTGTCCCTCGCTTCCTCCTTCCACAAAATGGCTCAGTGGGCGTCCCGCTGCCTCCCCCGCCACTTCCGCTGGGGCCACCGCATCCCAGGTGGGACTTTCAGTAACTCGGCCAGCGCTCGGATGTCCAAGGTCACGGCGCTTGGCTTCATAAATCGGGAAGACCTGTCCAAACGTGTGCTGCTAGTTGGCTTTTGATAACATTGTAAAGCATGTGCTTAATTTGTAGACACTCCAGAGAATGTATAAATAATGAGTGGAAGTGTTCCGAACGACGTCTGAGACCCATGTGATCCTTCTGTGGGCCAAAAGGCAGAGGGTCGTTTGCATTTTTACTTTGCTCCCTGGCCGTCCTTTCTCCGTTTTCAACAAAGAATTCTGCATCCCTCCTGTTTCCTCCCCCACAGACAGCACAGCCAGTTCCCTCATTCTCTGTGAGCAGCCGGCTTCCCAAAGGTCTGCACTTGGAGGAGGCTGTCTTGCCGACGGCTCCGCCTGGGTGCTTCTCCATAGTTTATCAGCATAAGGAATAAAAATTTAACTAGTGCGAGGAAGCACCAAAGAAAATAAAGACAAAGGAAGCACATTCTCAGAGTGAGAACAAAATCACGAGGCTCTAAAGCTGCGCTTGCTGCCTCATTAGCCGTGACGCACAGGGAAGGCCGGTGTTCTGGGCAAGCGGCTGGGACTGGGGGACGTGTCCGTCCGCACCCCAGCCCGGACGGCCTGCCTTGGTCGTGTGTTGACAGATCTAAAACCTTTCTGAGACAGGGTTCCAACTCACAGATACGCTCTCTTAGCTCAACTCTGTGTGTGTGTGTGTGTGCACATGTGCATGTATATGTGGACACATGGGGGCCTGCCTGCATGTGTTGCTCATGTGTGTGCACATGTGGTCACATGGGGCTGTGTGCATGCGTTGCTCATGTGTTTGTACATGTGGTCACGTGGGGGCTGTGTGTGCACCACTCATTGTGTGAGCATTGTGTGTGTGCTTGCATGTGTGCACTTGTGCATTGTCCATGGATACGTGCGTGCCTGCATGTGCAAGGCATGCATGTGCTCGTGTGTGTGCTGGTGTGCACACGTGTGTGCATGTGCGCATGTGCGTTTGAGAGTGTGAAGACGTCCTGTTGAGACACACCCACCGATGAGGCGTCTTTGGGTCCGCAGGGCTTTGTCACCCTTTCTGCCCCAGGACCCAGAGGCAGCGTGAGCCCTGGTCGAGTTACAACTACTTCTTCCTCCTTCGGGAAGAGACGTGACAAGAAACTGTCACCCCCGTTGCTGGGACATGGAGCCCTGGAGCGGTGACCATGCTATTCTGAGACATATGTGCACATGTCACACGAGGGAAAGGAGAGGAGAGGCCTGCTTTTCTGTGAAGTCCTCGTGGACCTGGGCCGAGAAAGCGCGTCCGCTCACCGGTGACCTGCACGGAGCGCCACCGCGGGTCACACCCGGCTGCCCGAGGCATATCCCTCCTTCGCCCCAACACCCAGCCTCAGTTTCCGCCCGTCTCTTGGGGCTCCGCTCAGGTCCACCGGGTCCCCTGAGAAAACTTTGCTTTCTGTGCTCTAGAGTTAATATATTTCCCAGTTTCTCGCCTCCACACTGTTTCTCTTTTTCAATATCATTATTATATTTCATACAGGCTGGCTGGAATTGATACTTGTCTTGAGAAAGAAGTAGCTATGTTGTAGGGCACTAGCCTCCGTTTTTGAATGTTTATTAGAGCAGGAGGTTAGTGAAGCCCAAGAACGCTTCACTATAAAGGTCCCCGTGGGTCTAACAAGCCAGGCTCACCGTGACGAGCTTGTCACAACCAGGACCAGACCAGACCCAGGCGGGGTGAGCTTCTCCCCCGACCTCACCCCAAACGCCGTCTGGTTCTCTAACTCGGCTTCCCATCGTCCCCGGCCCCTTCCTTCCCGCAGGTGCAGCTGCTCGCCGACTCCCTGCCTGCCCGCCCTCCAGCGTCAATCTCCTCCTCCCACTGCGGGTGCTAACGCACGACCCCCGACTCCGGGACCACTTACCTACTCACCGTGCGCGACACAGGAAGGGCCAGGGTCAACGCGGCGGAGACCGTTCATTAGCGCTTTGTCTCTGGCCCGTCAGGTTGCAGTGGTCTGCCAACCGCCACCCTCCGGCTCACGTGGGAGCCAAGGGACCTTCTTTTGGAGCCTCGGGGACCCTAGGAAGTCGCGTGGACTTAGATGAGGCTGACGAACAGTGACAGAGACACACGCACTCAGGGACCAGACGTCACCTTGGGTTTCCTCTCTGCATTATTCTTATTCAGACCCCATATCATGGAGACCTTTCCGGGGAGGTGACGAGTAAGCAAACGCCCGCTCACAGAAGCAAAAGGTCATTGTTTCAGAACCACCAGTGCAGAGGGCAGGGAACCCCTGTGTCCGCTTCAGCACACGTCCGTAAAATAAGACAAAGGTTTGTGCAAGTCTCTTTCTTCCTCCACGCCGGCTGCTGTGGTCACAGAGTGTGGTAGCCTGCAGGGCCTCATAAACAGCAGAACATGCTTCTTACCAGTTTGGGGGGCTGGGGAGTCTGAGATCAAGGCGTCTGCAGACCCAGGGTCCCGTGAGGGCCCCCTCCTGGCTGATAGATGGCGGAGGCCGCCCTGTCCTCTTGGTCACAGGGGACGGGGATCTCGCCCGGGCATCTAAGGGCACTGATCCCACCCACGGCCTAACCGCTGAGACCCACGGTCACCTCCCAGAGCCCCACCCCCCGATGCCATCGCCGTGGGGCTGGGATGCAAACATTCCGGGGATCACAGTCACTCCCTGGGCAGGCTTACGGAGCGCCTGGTGGCCTCAACTTTCTTTACGCTGCTCTGACCACGTGGCTTGGACCTCAACAGTCTTCCACTTAATACAACTGCTGCCAAGAGAGAAATTGTAAATGAGAGAAACGGTATGAAAAGTCCCAGGTATTTTATAACCCCTTCCAGACAGCTCCTTCCTGTCTCTACCACCAACTCAACCAACTTCATCCCCGGCATTAAGGGGCCAAGAACGCGGAAGCTGACTCGTCCTTCATTCTGTCCCCGTCTGGAGGTGGCCTGTGCTCTGGGCGCTCGGGCACCCTGACTCTTTCTGCAACACTGAGCAGTGAGGGCCCCCACGAGCCGTGACGTCACAGCGGTAAATGCCTTGGGCATGTTATTGAGTCACTACCGTATCCATTGGTAGACGAGGTAATAATTCTTCCTGGAAATGCATCGGACAAAGACGTGCTTAAAGTCAAGCAGAGGAATTATCTGCTTGTTAAATATCGGAAGCAAAGTAAGCTATTGAGTTATACAATTACTTTACAGGGTAGAAAAGAGACGAACGTGGGTTTTCATTTTGAGGAAAGCATTTGTCATTGCCTTCGATGCTGCCTTGATTAAAAACTAATGAATTTACATCTTCCTGGCCTGAACCGATTCGAACGTTTCTGACAACGTGAACAGTGTTTTCAAAATGTAATTGATCTTCCCTTTGACAAAAATAAATTACAAAGAGGCGAAAACACGCCCAGTCATGCTAACGTCTACCTCAGCTGTTTAGCAGAAAACAACACAACCTCAGTGGGACCATTTCAGGACGATACCCGTTAACCATCAAGACCATGACCCACACAGTTCAAACAGACACAGCAAAAACCACCGTTCTACTTGAAGAATGGAGAAATTCAGATCCGACATTTAAATGAACCACTTTCCATTCAAGGAAAAACCAGCTCAGTCGTAAGAATATGTATGTTTCTTCATAATTATAAAAACACAGGCCAACTAACTCCCTAAAATTCCACGTGTGGTCCTGTGATTAAGGTCAGCAATGAGTCACCCCAACCTTCCGGGACTAACTAGAATTAACGGTCTAAAAGCAAGGCGATTTAACTCAGGTTTTTCTCCAACGTCACTGAGCTATGACTGACGTGTGACATCGTGCATGTTTAAGGCAGTCCACGCCATGATTTGGGGCACACATGCATTGTGCAGCGTTTACCCCGACCACGTTAGCTAACATATCCGTCACCTCCACAGTGACAACATCTGTCTTCGGGGACGTGAGCGCTTTGACGCCCCGCCCTTCCGGCAGCAGTCAGCTGGGAGGACGGTGTTGCCCCCTGCGGTGACCGCGCCGCGCGTCACACCCCAGGACAGGCGTGTCTCATAACTGGAAGCGTGCGTCCTTGCTCTGAGGTCACTCCAGCCGTCTGCTCTCCGTTTGCAGAGGTTCGGTATTTTCAGATTTCACGTATAAGGGCGACCGCATATTAATTGTCTTTCTGTTCGTGACTTAGTTCATCAGCATAGTGCCCTCAAGCGTCATCCTCTGTGGCCGAGGGGAGGTTTTCTTTCTCACAGCCGAATGCTGTTCCACTCCATATACATACATTTTACTTACCCACCCCTCGGCGGCCACGCCGGCTACCCCTGCACCCCGACTGCCGCAGGGAGCGCTGCCGTGACCAGGGTTTGCGGGTTCCCCTTGGAGGTAGAACCCCACTGCGTTCAGACGTCCGGAGGTGGACGTGCTGGGCCACCTGGTAGTTCTACTTTTAGCTTTTTAAAGAATCTCTATACTGTTTTTCATGATGGCTGCCCCGATCTATGTCCCCGCCAACGGGGACAAGGGTTTGCTCCTCGCCTGTCTGCGCCAGCAGTTGTCACCCCTTGTCTTTCCAACGACAGCCCCTCCGGCAGGTGGGCGGCGTCTCACTGTGGTTTTGAGTTGCTTTTCCCAATGAGGAGAGATGTTGGGCGCCTCGCCACGTACCTGCTGGACACGAGAGTCCCTTCTCCGGAAAAATGTCTGTTCGGATCTTCTGCTCACGTTTAATCTGGTTATTGGGGTATCCGGCTACAGAGGTGCAAGGGTACATCTTCCCGGACCATGACTGGGCGTGGCTGGAGCGGTGGCCTTGCTCAGTGGCACGTGGGCAGCAGCAACAGCAGCTCATGGCCCCACGGTGGGGACAGAGAGTGGCCCGTGTTCGCGCTCGGTGACACACCCGCCACCCGAAATGCTCAGAACTCCTATTATTGGAAATTCAGCGAGAATATGTCAAATTTTGAAACTTTAATGCTCACCTTGTTTGGCCCCTATTTGGCTTTTTCAGTTTAAAGTAATTTCCCCCCCTTTTTTCCCTCGTATTTTATCTATTTCCTTCACTCCGTTGTCCCGGTTTTTCCCTGACTTACGATTTGAGCCTCCAGACTCCTCCTCTCTCTCCCGGTGCAGCTGTCACGCCTGTCGTCCCTGTTCCGTCGTCACGGAGTTAGGTGACGGGAGACCTGGTTCCCGTCCTCTGCCCACGTTTCTGCTGAGCTTTTATTTTGACAACTTCTGTTACACATTTTCCAAGTGTATCTTTTTGCTGTTATGTTTGTAACACGCGTCCTGTTTTTTTAAGAAATATTAACAAATCGCTGATCCAGTTCGTAAAGTTCCACTCTCGTATTCTCGGGTACAATGAGAACTCCCTCCTTTTTAGCTGCTCTTCCGTCGTTTCACGCAGTTTGGAGGGGACTCCATCACCTGCTCAGCCGGCTCTCCGGATGTAACGTGCGGAGGCTGCCAGACCCCCTGAGCGATGACAGGCTCAGACTGGGCTGTTTTCATGGGAAACCTACTTGCAATTGATCTATTGTCTAATACCAGTAAAGTTAAACGGTAAATTAACGGTAAAAATTAACTGTCTATTTAGAAAAATTATACGTGTTCATATTATATAATTAACTATTTAAATTTCAATTAAGGTGAACTTTATACAAGTTTCACAAAACTTTATAGTGGCTGGACATAATTGTTTCTTGAGGATCGAGTATGCATTTTAATGAATTCTGAATTTTATTAATTGTGAAAGGAGGGGGATAATTTAATTTTTGGCTTATAGTTCTTGGCTTTACTTACAAACTGAAGAAATATGAAAGCCTGAAGTGATTATAAAAATTTCGACCAAATAATTTGATTTCTATCGCAGCATAACTTGAATGTTGCCACAAGAATAAATTTACATCTGAGTGGGTGGTTCATTTTAATCTCACAGGAAGTGTGACTTGCCTCACTGTTGGTGACGTGAATGGATCGCTTGGCTGATGTACAAAGACCCCTCGCGTTCCCACCCACGAATCGGCAGGCCCCGTGGAACACGTTGGTATTCGTGCCCTCGGCTCTGGGAGTGATGGATGGTCTGCCCCCCAGCAGACTTCAGACCCTCGGAACCCGAGTCAGCGGCTAGATGAGGCTTTGAGGTTGTTTCCTCTGGGATGACTGTATTGAAAAATTAAAACAGAGCCAAGTGTTCACCTGAATGTAGAAAAACCAGACAGGCAGACGATGACAGATGTTCTGGTTGCTTAGGAATATACATTTTTCCTCCCTCAACTTAACCCAGGCTTTCCCCAGAGGTCACGAGCCTGACCCCATCGCCGCTGAGAGAGGCCACCCCGCCATGGCCGTGGGCGGTGGCGAGAGGCCTCGAGAGGTGAAGCCACTCCAAGGAAAGGCTCTTGACCCTCACCCTCCGTCCTTATTCTTGCCTGAGACTCGGCTGTGCGAGCCGGTGGCGCGGCAGCCCTGACGGGGCCCCGTGCAAAAGCCACGTGCTGCCAGGAGTGACCAGGTTAGGAGGGCCGGGCGGGCTGTGCTCCATCAGCAGGAGATCCGGGCCCCCGCCTCCTCGGATAGCACGTTTTTATACGCGGAGATGTCACTGCGTCACGCGTGCACTCTGTGTTACCTGTGGCTCAGTGGGATCCTTCCCCAGAAGCAGGCCTCGTGAGCAGTGCAGTGACCTCGTCACTTATACTCCAGCCTTTGCCGCTGCTCATCTAAGAAATACTAAAGGTCATAACAATAGTAGTACCTACCTTCCTGTTACGATGACGCACTGAGGTGATGGACGTAAACAGCTCGGTGCCCGTTGCTGGTGGCAAACTTCCCGGAACAAGGTGGTTAAGGTTCGCAAACCCCCCAGGAGGGCGAGAGAGCCCAGCTGGACTTTCCTGGCCGCGAGCTCTCGGGAGCTTCGGTCGCACAGGGAAGAGCTTCGGGCACCGGAAGCCGGGTCAGGGCTGCAGGCGGACACAGCAGGCGGCAGGTGGCCTCGTTCTCTGCACGCAGACCCCACGCACGGTGGCTGAGCCGCCTCACAGCCCAGCCGCTGTCTCTCCCTGAGCGGACCACCCACTGGAGGCCCGGACAGGGGCCGCGCCGCCGTGACCTGCCCTTGGGAGTTACCGCTCCGCAGCATCGCGTTTCGTGCGTCCCCTTCGCTGGGGACCCGCAGGAAAGCCCAGCGAGCGCGCATCCGTGGTGAGGGAAGTTGCTCTCTGACTTCGGAGGGGAAGCACAGCCGGAGTTTATGGGCAGGTTTTTAACTACCACAGACGGGCGGCAAGGCTTTCTGCTCTCCTGCTAACCCTCGCCTTCCCTCCGGGGCTTCCCCACCCGTGTCGGCACACACACCCACATCCATGCACACACGTCAGCACGCACACCCGCATCCATGCACACACGTCAGCACGCACACTCGCATCCATGCACACCCACATCAACACATACGCACACACAACTCACACACATACATGTTTTCCATTTTCCTTCATCCTCAGAAAGAAAGCTTAGGTTGCATTAAAAAAAAATACTACCTTTTTTATTCTACAAAGCATTTAAAAAAGAGTAAGATTTATTTTAAATTCTGAATAAAAACACAGAGTCAGCATCTCCAGATTTGCTGCTGAGCGGCGGTCAAACATCATCAGAGGTTACGGCTCGTTATGAAAATGCAGCAGCTCGGACTCAAATCCAGGTCCCCTCGCGGAGCCCCGGCACCGACAGCGGGGATGCGCCGTGTCCGCGCCTGGCAGGCACCGCCCTGACCCCGGCTCTGGCGCTGACGCACGTGCGGCTGCAGCGGGAGGGGACCCGTTTCCAGCTTTATGTGAGGAGCAGGTTTCGCAGGCCGACATCTGCTGCCAGATAAAGTTCTGTGCCTGCAAAGTGGCACTTGTCCTCCCCGCCCCTCCCCTCCGATGCCACCATGAACGGGAGAGTGACTGCAAACGAGGGCTGTTTGCGCCCGCACGTCAAAGCGCGCGTTGTGGGAGCAGGGCACCCATCTCATCTCTGGAAACGCCTCAGCGTCCAGCGCCTGGGACACCCCCGCTGATGTGAGTTACGGGCCGCGGCAGAAACGCCTTCCGACATTTTATGACGGAGAGAAGATCGCACGTCTGCACTTTAGTGACTCGTCACGGCCTTGCCGAGTGCGACGCGGTGTTTCACGGCGCAGGCGGGGCGCGGATCTCGTCCGTCTCTTACCCGCTCCGGGCGCCTGGCCTTCACCTCATCCCCGGGGACTGGGAAGCGGACACGGAGACGCACGGGAGGAACAGAGCCTCGCCAGGTGCCCGGAGCAGGGGACCCGCCTGGCGTGTGGACACCACGCAGCCACCGTGGGGCACCTCTCGTGTTGGCTCGCGTCCCGTGCCAGTGACTTCTCTCCGCTCTCCCGACAGCGCAGGCCATCGTCCCACTACCCTTCGCTGACTTGTGTCCCCTTCACGTAACTGCGGAGTCCCCCGCGGGCCCCGCCTCACACCCTCCTCCCCGTCAGCCCCCCATGACGTCTGAACCCGTTTTGGACGATTCACTTCCTTCCCAGATTTTACACCTTCCGTGTGGCCTTAGGGACCAAGAACGACCTGATGTCCTCATTCAAAACCTCTAAGAACACGCAAAAGAAAGTTAACGGTGGGACCTGCTGGGCTACCGATGACTCAGGACAGTTGTGTGTTCTGGAAAACGGTTCCCTTCGCGTGGGAGGAAAATGGAGGCCAGGCCTGCGCCGTTCGTCGGGCCCGTTGCCCTCGAGCTCCCACGAACGCCAATGTCGACGCCTGAGAAGGAGGATGAACTGTGGGCCTCGCACGCCGTGACGCACAGACCCGCGGGCTCCACCTCCACCCGAAGGCCGGGGGCCACGGCGCCGTCCACTCCGCGGGCCCGGACGGCGCGCTCTGCCTGCCTCGTCGGAGGGACTCCCCTGCCGCCCACTTCCGCCGTCGGGCCAGAACGTGACCCAGGACAGTGGCTGTTTTCTAGACTCATCGTTGGAAAAGAAGAAGAAATTATATATGTACGTAATTATGGGTACAGTGGGCCCCCTTCTTTTCTAAACACATTCTCACAAAGAAAAAGGGTCAGAAAGAAGGGAAATGATGTTAAATATTTAAAGGGAAACATCATAATTCTGACCTAGAAAGAAACTTGAAGGTGGTGGTACTTGCCAGTGGTGGGGGGAGGGGCGTCCGTTGTCTTGGTTCCCCCCCAAGTCCCTGCGGGGACACAGCCCCCTGTTCACAGCTCTGTTCATGCTTTGCTCTATCATTACTTCATAGGCTCTTGAAATAAGATACGTTTTTTTAATTTGGGCATCCCTACAGCTTAAAAAAATAAACCAAACTCCCCTCCTTGGTAGGTCTGGTTTCAGGAACTCAACCTTAGTATCTCATTTTGAGCTATTTTTGAAAACGAGTGCACAGCCGTCCCTCTCTATGTCACGGGTCCCTTACCGCGGCCTCACTGTGTCACGGGAGTTTTAAAAATATTATATTTAATTACTTATCACGGATTTTTTGCTATATCGTGGGACTTTGTGGTATTGCATACATGTGTTGTTAGAGTTACGTAGGTTTCAGAGTGTAGAATAAATGTAAGGGTCCTACTTCGCGGGGGGTCTGGGACGTAATACCTGTGATAAGGGAGGGACTACTGTATATATAATGGGATTATGAAAATACTTTGAAAATGCTCATATTTTATAACTTGCAGGGATTGTCGTCCCATTTTCAGTGGGGAAGAATTCTCTGGCACTAGGAAAAAGCCACAAAAAATAATGAATAGCAATTTATTTTCAGTTTATGCTTGCTTCGCTCTTCCTAATGATTCCTTTGTTACTCTTCTCAATCAGTGCGAATGTTAAAGCGCATTTAGTAGGTATCACGGCACCAGATCGATTCTCGAGCTGTTTAAAAAGAACTCAGATTTACAGTTTTTATGATAGCTTATTTTCCTGTTTCTATAAAAATGTTACTTTATTCCTCTCTCAGAGACTTTCATGCTTCCTCAGGCATGACGGAAAGTCAGGTCTAAGTGAAATATGTGATTTTTGATGCCCCCGGGGAATGAGCAGACAGTCACGTAGCAGATGTCACTTCACAGGTGCCATCACCGCGGGCACTTCCTCTCCCCGTGATTCACGCGTCACATCGATCAGATGGGAAGCCATTGCATCATTAAGAACAGCAGCATCGGCCAGCAGGAATGACACTCATCTTTGAAGAGATAACCCAGAAATGTGCACAGCAGAAAAACTATCTGGTGATAATATTCACACTACGTTTTCTAAAATCTGAGATTAAGACAAATGTTGGCTAGAAACAGCAACAAGGGAATTAGAGGCCCCGGGAGAAGATAAACTATGAAAAGTTGGACAGACGTTGGGTTTTGAGGGGCATTGATAAGGAGCATGTGATCATTCACAAATTATTTTTTAATTAGATTGAGCATTTCTCCCCCAAGGACTTTAAGATCATATTGTCGGTCACAGTGAAGCAAACAGACTCTCTTGTGGAAGCCCCCCCGCCTCTCGCTGCGGGCCCGGCGCTGGGCACCGCGGTCCCTGACGGGCAGACAGGAGCGTGTGCTGGGCGGGGGATCCAGGTTACTGATGAACACCCGGCCCCGGCCCCCCGTGACTCCCGGGGTCCTGACTGCGCACAACAAGGTGACGATGGGAAACCAGGTCTCTCATACCAGAACTGGCCCCGTAGCGTGGAGTCTGTTTGGCACGTCACCAAAGATAACGCCAACTGCCCGATCTGCCAGCCTGCGAGACCGTGAGTGGCCCTCGAGCACCAGGAAGTTCTCGCCATAGAGGTGGCTTCCCAGGTGACGCTCTCAAACAGCGTACAGCCGGTTGGGTCTCCTCCTGAAGGCTGGTTTTCTGGTCGACATCCTGAAAGAATGTCTTCCAACCTCAGAGCTTTCATTTAGGAGAATCGGGGACGACAGATGCGTCCTTTTGCGGACCTTCCTCTCTGCCCTCATGAAACAAAATGCCCATCAGTGAAATGCAGATGAATGTTAACGCTGAGCAGGAAACCAGACGGGAGCACGTGTATAATAGCTTAGGAGACAGACGGCCGACTTCCACACGCCACCATCACTTTCCTGTGCGGTTGAACACTCAGTGACTTCCACAGGAGCACCCCAAGTCTGAGAGGAAAAGAAAAGGTGATCACAAAGAAAACGGCGCGGATGAAGGGATGTCCGCCAGGTATGCTGGTCAGTACCAAGCCTCCCATTCACCAGGTCTTTGTCTTAAAACGTGGCCATAAAGACTGGGGGTGTTGGGTGAGCAATTAAGGGGAGATGCCGAGGAGCACGAACACTTACGATGATTAGCAAACGGAAATTCATTTGGTAACTCAAATTTATTATGTCCCTACCTGTCTTTCTGATACCCAGGACTCACATTCTGGAAACAATGGGATGGATTTGCGTTATTATTATTTTTTTCTTAAATATTATTTCGCCAAAGTTAATGTAAAAATCCTCCCATTCCCCACAAAATATTTTATTTCTACTCTTTCCTGATAGTCATGTATAGTGTCTTCAACCACGTTACAGTCTCTGGTCATTGAAAATAAAGAGCTAAAGACTTTAGCAACACGTACCTTTCAACTACTTGTAGAAACTTTCATTTCCAAAGAATGTTTTGAGGCGAGGCTACATTTCTAAATCACAGTAAAGATCACGGTGACACGGGAGGGGACAAATGCTCTGACTTGTGGGAGCAACATAAACATTTCAGCTGAGCAGCAGACACACGAGGCCAAATGAAGTGCCCCTTCTCCATGATGCGCTCACCCACTGTCACCTGCTCCTGCCCTGCTAACAACATACAACATGTGACTACGTCCTCCAAAGTCCAGTGTGGAATCCCAGCCGCCGGTCACAACAGTGGAACACGGAACACAGGAGAGAAAAACGTGGGCCATCTGGACATGATGTTCTCATATCAGTTTTTCCTTTCGCTCTCCTGTCCTGCAGACATTATTCAGGCAAACCCTCACTCTCCCAGACTAGCTACAGACGTCCCGGGTGATGGAAGCTCTCAGTCAGTGTCCCCTTTGTCGCCAGCTTCCTGCGCCAGCCACCTCCCACCACGCAAGCCGTGTTTCCCAAACTGCCCTCGGCCGTCTCTCGGGACCTCCTGGGGGACGGAGGGGCCGGCCTGACTGCCACCATGTTCTGCCACCACCCTTTCCCACGGCAGCGAAACACACCAGAGCGCTCGGGGCCTCCACTGGCCATTCACGGGACGCTAGTGCACGCGTGGGCCGCCTGCCTGCTGTGGGCCCCCCGAGTCCCCCAGCGGCTGGTGGCGGGCGTGACACCCAGAGGAGCTCAGCGGTCAGACGCCCTGGCTGCCCGCGTGCCGCGGCCTCCCCTTCTCCCCGTCCCGAGGGGGGCCCTGCTGAGTGCAGCTGGGTGCACAGACTGTCCCCAGAGCAGGGAGCGCTGGGGAGAGCAGCCCCCTCTGCCTCGCGTCCTCCTTCCAGCCACCTAGAGGCACCTCTGCGGACACCTGCGCTCTGAGCCTCTGAGCAAGATGTCTGGCAGGGGAAGGAGGCAGCTCTTCTCTGCGGCTTGTCTCTCGTCTCTTTAGCTCAGCTCTGGGGGCAGGGAAGGGGGTGCAGGGCACAATAAAAGGGGGGTATACATTGGGAGGCACAGTATAAAATGATATAAGGTAATACAAGACACCGATGGGGAAAGGGTCACAATGTCCGCCTGCGTTTAGCTTGTCTTGCGTGCTTTTTCTCCATGCTGTCTGCTCTTAGTTTCTAAAAAACCTTCAGGAAAACGTTCAGTTGCGCCTTTCAGATCATGCAGAACCACAGGGGGCCCTTAATCATTAGTGAACCCCAAAAGCATTCGGAGGGCTTCCTCAACGTGCTGCCTGGTGTCTGCAGCCCCTCTGTTTTCGCTGTTCAGTGAATCCAGGCTGCATCAAAGACAGACAGACCAAAACCTCCGAGCAGTCCTGAGACAGCCGGTGACGGAATTACAGCTTGAGAATCCCTCTACTGAGGGACAAGGGAAGTCAGAAAAGGGGGAGAGTAAAGGTAAGGAGACAGAGCTCAGGGGTTTTATCGCCCAACCCCAGTGAAAGTCCATCCCCACGCTCGCGGCGCAGAACCACAAGGAGAGCAGAAGCACCTTAGCAAAGGGAGCGCTCCGGGTGCGAACCGGCCGTACCGCTGCATGAGCAACCACTGAGCACATAGACCCACGGCGGGCGGCCGAGCTGGGGGAGCCTGGGAGAGTCCCCCAACCACCCGGCAAAGAAGCCGGCCTTTGCAGATCCATGAGCCAATGCCCCTGGGAGGTCTCTCCTAAGAAAAAGAGCTCAGAAACGTGATAAAAAATGGCTGGGTCATTCAGGGTCTCGGAAGCGACCGTGTGAGTGGCTGTCCCTGAAATTTAACCTTCACCTGCTTCAGCGTGAACCCCTCTTGATTTCAGCCCTGTCTTACGAGGACGAGGACCAGAGGGCCACGTGCTGAGAACGTGGCCGTGGAGCCCTGCGCTGAGCGAGGGGCAGGGCTGGGGGTAGCCGCTGGCTCTCCAGACACACGGACCACGTTTTTCTACATTAATAATTCAATATTGACTTTTACGGCCACGGTTTCTTCTCCCACGTCCACACAAGGAACGGCGCGGGCTCCCACTGGGCTTCCTCTGAAGGGAAAGGGATCTCTTCAAAGCGGCCCTTTCTGCCTCACTGCTGAATATTCACGCGCAGCTGGTTTTTAAAAATTCATAGGTGAAGAAACCGCTTTTGGTCCATTTCAAATTTTTAAAAAATAATTTGCCGTGTCAAACATCAGTGCTAGGCATCCGCTTCACAACCGGCTCTTTATACTTTAATAGAGAGCAGCTAACATTTCATGTACATTGCAAGGGTTTCCAGGCCTTAATTTGGAAGCATTCACTGAAGGTGGCTGAGTGGGGTCTGCAGGCGTTTAAGGTCCCTGTTATAAGATACTGTGTCCAGGCACAATAGCAGAAATGCTATGAAGCCTTCAAAATAGATGGCGGTGTTCTGGGAGGGGATGAACACCAAGCGAGGCTGAAACACAGGAGCATGTGAGAATCGGCTTCTTAACATGTAATTATTTATTGTCCTCTTTATGGGTCATGCTGCCCAACAAGCCAAAATCAAAGCTGTGACGGGAAGAATTAACCCAATACCGACTCGCTCAGGAGTCGAAGAAGAGTGAGCATTATAAAAAAAATAAAACGTGCATTGTGTCTTTATTAATCAACTCATTTATTTTTATAACACCTTTTAGGAATGAAGACCTCCCGGAATAAAAGCCAAGCACATCATAAGGAATGAAATGTAAGGAAAAATAACCCTTTAAAAGCCTTGGTGGACGTCCGTGTGCAGGGATATAGAAATGTTTGAGTTTGGAAAGTCGTTTGGAAATAAAAATATGATCAAATAAATTAAAACTAGGAGTTTAAATAACCAAAATTAGGGACAGGGACAGTCCCCGGCCACAGTAACCCCTCCCCCCATCGTCACTGCTGCCGTCAGACATTTCTCTTGCAGGAAGGAAGTCCCCGAGCTCCAGGGTAACGACGGCACCTTCTGCTTCATACAGACAGACAGACATGTCAGACAAAGGGCCATTTTTTAAGTTAAAGCACACCTCACTCCCGGCGCACGCCCCTGGCAACCCTCTCTCTACTTTCTATGCAACTGACCACTCGAAATATCTCCAAAACTTGAATCACACAGTGTTCTTCCCTTTGTAACTGACATTTCACTCAGCGTCACGTCCCCAAGGCATCCGTGTTGTAACATGCATCAGAATCTCCTCCTTCTCATGCCGTAACAATACCCCATGTTACACAGCGACCTCATCATGCTTGCCTGTGTGTCTGTCCACAGACACTTGGGCTGCTCTCATGGTCTAGGTATGGTGAATACTCCTGAGATGAACATGGGTGGCAATATCCCTTCAAGACACCACCTGCATTTTTTTGGTAAATACCCAAAAGTAGGATTGGTGGGTACAAGGTGGTCCCATGTTCAATATTTAGAGAAGACCACATGCTGTTTTCCATGGTGGCTGCATTCCCTCTGCAGGGCCAAGCACGCCCAATCTTTTATATCAAGAACGTTTCATTTTCCGTGTCTCGTGTGCTGTGTGTATGTGTTGTGCACGTGACACACTCGTGGCCTGAAAGTGTGAGAAGCAAGCAGACACCCTTCTGAAGGAGGGAATGACCTCGCCATCAGTAAACTACCTGCGGATTAGAAGAAGGAGTAAGAAGGCCTCGCAAACACAAAGGTCCAGAATTAAAGATTCATGTTTGTTTGGACACTTGAACTTCAGGAAGAACAGAAGTTACAGACAGATACAGATCAAAAAGGAGAGAGAGACACTTGAAGGGCATTTGTCACCCAAGGTTCCATTGTCAATGTCAGGATTCCCTCCTGTCAGAATCTGCACATGGTCCCAAGGCCGAGAACGTCACACGAGTTACCAATCGAGCACCCGAGACAGACACTTCACTCGGAAATAAAGCTTCACGTGCTTGGCCTCTCCCCGTGACTGATTTCATGATTTACTGCCCCGCTGTTCTGAACAACACGCCAGCCAGCTCTGCGACACGTCACGCGTGAGCTTTGATGCGTATGAGCTTTGTGGGGAGCCAGGTGGGGGGTTGCAATTCTAGTTTAAAACTGTACAAGCTCTGACCAGAACCTTAGTATCAAAGTATCTTAACCATTCAGGGCAGAGTAGGCCCTGTGAACCCCTGTCCCTACAGAAGCCGCAGGACAACTGACCGACGCGGGGGATGATGGGCTGCTTTACTGAGTGAAAACTCTGGGCACCGGGGTCCTCAGCCTCGCGGTCACTCAGTGCCCCGCCTCCCCCGCGGCCAACAGGGGACAGGGAGGGGCTGGCCGCTGGGCTCCGTGGTGCTGACTGTTTGGGAGCAAACGGGCTTTGACTGGGGCATCGCCCACAAAGAGCTGATAATCTCTCTGGGAAGATCAAACAAACGCATAAAAATACAAGGTGCTCTAAGCTTCCTGATGTTTTAAGTCCGAACGGCTGTCATTTATTAGCAAGAACTGTTGGCAGCCGACTTACATACATTATGCTCCATCCTTTGTTTTTAAATAACTTTTTACTTTCCAATTCCAGCTGACACACAGTGTTACATTCGCTTCAGGTGTACAACCCCATGATCAGACATCATATACCTTCCTAAGTTCCTGAGTCATCATCCCAGTGACTCCCGTGTCCATCCCGGCTCCGTACGTAAGTATAGAATATTATTGGCTGTATTCCCTGTGCTGGACTTTACACCCCGTGACTATTCTGTAACCACCAGTGTGTAGTTCTTAACTCCCTCGCCGTTTTCACCCGTCCCCCCATTCATTTCTTGCAACTTGGCATTACCCTAATTTTAAGAAAGAAGGATCTCGGGCCAAGGAGGCTAAATAACCTACCAAGTTACAGAAATACGCTATGGCGCTGGGAACTAGAATTTGAACACGGTCTCTTTGGATCCAGCTTCTGTGCTATATCCAATGCAACATGTTTTCTATACTTGAAATGTATTTTTCTGGCAAAAAAAAAATGGTTCATTGATATTTATATCTTTCGATATCATCACCAGAATTTTTGGCCTCTCATCAACACAAAATATATCAGGCAAGGAGATGAAAAGTTAGAGTTGAATTGTTTTGAGACTTCCACATTCCTGTTGCCATGGAAACCATTTTGCACAATGCAAATATTTCAACTGGCTGGCACTCGAGGTTTTCCAGATTAAATCCTTTGCTTTCTCTCCACAGGGTGCTAGTTATTTACTTTAGTGTTGGTCCTCCACGGTAAGCCTCCTAATTTCCTTTGTAATGTGTATTTAGGTAATTAGTCTTCTACGTTAAAGCACAATTGTTTTCTTTAATTTTTACTTATTGATTAGAGAGAGCGAAAGAGAGAGACACTGACGTATTGTGCCACTTATGGGTGCATCATCGGTTGACTCTTGCATGAGACCTGACAAGGGATCGAACCCAAAACCTTGGAGTAGGGGGACGGCGCTCTAACCAGCTGAGCTGCCCGGCCAGGGCTGAAACCACAACCATAAAAAGAAAATTCTCCTCCCATAGCACACACACACACACACACACACACACACAGGACATGATCACAATCCTGGCCCACGCTCCCGTTACAGCAGCAGCAAAGGGAATCATTACGCCGTTTTTAGGTTCGATGTCATCTAACTGCTTGATTTCACAGCCCCTTCCTTTCTTTAACCGAGAAGGTCTGCAGCCTGGGCTCACACTCAGATCCGACTTCCCCGAGTCTCCCTGCACAAGCCCCCTGCCTCCTGCCCCAACTACCAAGCAGTGCAAACGGAACGCAGGTGAATGGACCGTCCGGGCCTTTTACTGGGGCCTTGCTTAGCTGGTTGAGCGCGAGAATTTTCTCATCCAGATGGAAGGAAGTGGAGACAAGGAACTTACGGGTCAACAAAGCAGGTTGGTGATGGGGGCCACCGTCCTTCAGGGGCCGGGGTCTCCCAGGCAGACGCTTCACTGGCACTGACCAGGGGACTCCCGATGGGCTGGTGTGAGGTCCCACCCCTGGGAGGAGCCGGATATAAACTTCAGTCTCGGCCGCTGACATGGGTTTAGCACAAAGGCCGGCACTTGGGGCCCCGTGTCTTCCCGTGAACGCCCTTCCTGACCAGATTTCCCATTTAAACCAGACACAGGTAAAATTCCAAGACATATAAAATTTTAAATGTATGTTTTTAACTTGAAGTTTGGGTCGCTGAGGTCTCCCAACTTTTCGCAGAAGAAATGGGGTGCTCACAACAGTCCCAGCTTTTAAGACCCCCCAGGGAGGTACAAAGCCCTGCAGAAAACTGTTTCCTGCCAAAATTACAACGAGCCTGCATATTTTAGCAATTTCAGCCCCATTATGTAGTCTGCTCAGGCTGGTCACTGACCATTTGCTCACCCCTGTCAATTTCATCAGCAGAATTGTCGCTTGAAATTAGAAAGGTCACAGAAATTAAAGAGGGCTGCAGAAGACCGAATCCCCCACTAAAAAGGAGCAAGCATATCACTGGACAGCCTAGAGAAGTTGCCCTCCCCCTCCCCATCCAATTCTGAGGATCGTATACCCAGGATGGTCTTCCAGAAATTTTGTTTTCATGACATTTCAAAGATGTCAGCTCCGTGATCCAATCAGAAGCCCCGGAGTGGCCCGGGCAGCGCCTGATAAGTTAGCCCCTGTCGATGAGGGGTCCCTCGCCGAGGGAGAAGCAAGGGGGTGGCGTGTGTTAAGGAGCCCCATTTTGGCACCGTCCCGTGACAAGGCGCGGGAGAGAGCATCCTGATGCCGGTATGTGGACACCCACCCACGAGCTTCTGAGACGGCAGAGGTTCCCACGTTCAGAACCAGGCCCCCGCGCTGGGCCCCCCCAGACCCGCTCCCGCCGCAGCACCGGGGAGGCGGGGCCTCGCAGGCGGCAGTGTGACCCGCCTGTCCCCACAGACTGACTGCTGCCGTTCTCCCGCCCCCCAGAGCTCTGGCCACTGAGTGGCCTTTTGACCAACCTCAATGGACAAGTCAAGCACCCCCTCCATTCAGGTTTTTAAAGGCCGCGTTGGCGTCCCCGCCCCTGGAACGAAACAATTATTTTGTCAAATGCACACAAAACCCATGGATTTGTTGAACTGGGAGTACGCGGTGCCTAGGAAGTTGTCAGGTAAGCGGCGCCTGTGTGAACACGCGCTCAGCAGCAATTCACGCCACCCCGTTGGGTCGTGGGGAGGCGGGCGCGAAACCCCCAACCAAAAGGCACGGACGTGCACACCCATCGGGGGGCAGATGGAGACACGGGTGCGGAAGGAAGACGTTAAGGGGAGAAACTGCCGCGTTCAGGACAAGAATGTAATGTCACGGAGGCCCGTTCTCTGCGGCCGAAGGCGGAGCCTCTGTTTGGATTGCGGAGGGGCAGTGCCTGCAGGTCCCGGCTCCGCCCCCCTCGGCCCTGGAACGGCCCCTCGTCTGCGGGCCGCCTGCCCCCCTGCGATCTCAACAGCACAAAGCCATCGAGGCAAACCTGCTCAGAAGTTGTTTGTTCCTCCACATGTTCCCAGGCAAGGCATGTAAAATACCCACCCAGACTCCGGGGCAGTAAAGCTCATGGTCACTGCAGGCCCCCAGCGGGCAATTTAGCGTGTTTCCGGCAACGCAGAGACACGTTTCCCACCGGCGGAAACTGTCGGGAGACCAGGCTGGCGGGGCCGCAGCCTTACAGTTCTCAGACAGAGAAAGATCGCACTGAAGTTAGAGAGACGCTCCGTGACACAGCGTGGGCGGGGGACTGTCAGAACCGCCACGCTGGGGTCCGAAATGTCCAGGCGGCCCCAGACGTTCGCCCTGGCAGCGGTGCGTCCTGACTGTCTTACGGCCCAAGACGAAGCCATGGAAACCCAGCCGCAGCAGCACGGAAAGTGCGAAGCCACCCATGACGCTTTGTCTGGGAAGCAGGGCCTTTCTCCACTCAGCCCTGACAGTGAATTGAGGAAATACAATACCGCCGTGAACGAGACTTCGTTCTCAAGGCCCAAAAGGAAGTAAATTGGAAAAATATATACTTTCTTTCTAAACAGGTGTGAATGCTTTTAGGAAGACCGAGAAGCAGACGGAACACGGGTCACCACCACCGGAGTGGCTTCGTGCCACACGACTGGGCAGGGACACGCACACCAGCTCAGTTGGAGACGCGCACTCACCGTGTCCCAGAGTCGCTCCGTCGCAGCTGGAGACAGCGCCCCTCAGCCCCCAGAAGAGCAAACCTGCGTCAGAGGGTCCTTTTCACCGAGGACACTTCGCCCTCGCCAACAGGTAAGGCCTTTGCCCCCCAGAGCGGCTCAGCCCCTGAGCAAACGCGGACGGAGGCCGTCAGCTGGGCCAGAGGCGTCCGGGAAGCACAACGCGCGCTCCAGGCCGCAGGGGCCCCAGTTAATTTGCCGCGGACCCGGGTTACGTGTGGTCAGCCGTGTGGGTAACGGCGTGCACCTGAGACGGAACACACCGGCGTGGATGGTCCGAGTCCGGGAGAACGGGGCCGTCACGTGGGCGGCGGATCGCTGAGTGCTCACCGCAGCCTCTGGGGGGCGGGGGCCAGTTTGCGGCAGCGGCAATCGCCACGGTGCAAACCCCGCTTCTGCGGCCCGTTTCCGGCAACAGCGTGACTTCGCCGAGCAGGGAGTGGGGCAGGGACTTGGATAAGGCACCAGCCGGTCCCAGGACACCCTTGGGCGCCTACTGGGCTCCTCCGTGTGCGTTTCTTAAATCAAAGCCCAAATGCGTTCGTGACCTTGAGGCTCGGCAGTGGGGCTTGCCCTTCCCAGGTGTCAGACTTTACTAATCACAGGACGGTTGTGATCCTTGTTAGCACTTGGAAGCTAAATAAACCTGCTGTTTAGAAAAAACCTGTGTAAGGAAAGTGGGCTTTATTCCGCCAGGAGAAGTGCCGGCCAGCCCTGGGCTTCCGGCCGGCGTCGTCGACCACACCCCGCTCGGGGCCCAGACTTCGTACGTGTTCTCTTCTCTTCCCACAAGGAGACAGAGCTGGGCCTGGCGACAGCCGGGGGAGGGGAGGGAGGAAAGGCCGGACTGGGAGGCAGCCACTGGTACGATTCTTGCTCACAAATACGAACTCAGGCGGAGCGGGCCCCGTGGGGAGAGACCAGCTCCTCCCTCCCGGTCACAAATGTGCACAAGGACGGCCGAGTCTGACTCTGTGACAGACTGAGCCGTGCAGAGCGGGGGACACGCTCGGCACCGCGCACCTTCAGGGCCGGCGTCGCTTCACGCGCCCGCGATGAAAGTCGAGAGTCCTCCCGCTGTTTGGCAATTCCTAACGGGGGGCTGCGGCGAGTCCCGCACAGAACACAGACAGGCGCATCTGTCCTTCGGCTCCGGGGGCTCCTGCCGGCCTCCCGGCCCTCGGCCGTCCCCGGCTGAAACGACCTTGGACGTGATGGGCTTTACGGCTCATTACGGCTCTGTGGAGAGTCAAGCTCTAACCCAATTAGACAAAAATAATCACTCCTGCTCTGCAGGACCCGTGTGATTGCAAAACAACACACACGTTCCTCACCTCAAGGGCCCTCCGGGGGCTAGTAGGTTTGCCTGCCTCCCGTGTTCTCCTGTAAAATGTCGCGCTGGGACCTTGAAGAAGTATGAGGCTCCGGTGCCGTGGGCGACCCGTGGGCAGGCCGCTCCGTCTTTGGCCTTCTGGGGTGTGTTATTTTTCCGGGGGAAATCACCAGATCAGAAAACAGTGCTCAGAAACATCTGTGGACAGAAGGCCTGGGAAAGGGCACTGCTGTGAAATGGCCGTGGTCCCTCCCCGCGCAGCGCAGGCTGCTGGACGGGGCTGCGCTCTGCCCGCAGGGAGAGCCCGGCTGTTTGCAGACGGCCACAGGACAGCCCCTTGCGCTGGCAGACAGGCATTGGCTTGGCCCCGTCGCATCCTCTTTTCCAAAGGAGGCAACAGAAAGCCCCCGTGCACCGGCGAGTCCCTGAGATCGTCCCGGGGCTTTCACCCTCGGACGCCGGGGTGTGCGCCCAGGTGAGCGTTTCCCCGCCGTCCCTGCCGGCTGCTGCGTTTGGTGTTTGTTCAGCAGGAGCTCACAGCAAGCTCTGAAACACACACACGCACGCACGCGCACACACGCGTGTGCACTCCGGATGCTGGCGAGCACTTCTGGGTCCACTACCTGCCCCGTGATCTTGAACCAAGACCCCACAACATGGCGGAGCTCTGTTTCCTACGTTTATGTGCAAAGTGAGATAACGCGTATTATCGACCTCGCTGGATTTTTAGTTCAAGGGGAGAACGACATTGAAATGCTGAGCAAAGTTGCTGGGAAACTCGGTGCCTGTAAGGCCCGCTGTTACCATGGTTACCACTCCCCGTGCCTGCTTGGCCTGGATTACATGGAACACAGCAATTAGACGGAACGATGAGCTCTTTCCGTGGTCCCACACGTGCAGCAACACACACACGCAGATGTTCTCAAGTCGTGGCTTCATTACTTGTGTTTCCACACGGTGCTCAGAAATGTGTTTTGTACAAATAAGTATTTGTTGAAAGTGCGAATCCGAGTTTTAAAAACCTGGTTAGTTCTCTTCTGAAACAAAAAGGAGGCCATGGTAAATTTCCCCGTGGATTTATTTATTAGAAGAACTTTTACTTCCTCCAGCCCGAGAGGGAGAGGGAGGGGCGGGTCTGGCAAACAGAGGGCGAGCTGGGGCCTGCACGGCCCCGCCTGGCGTCCGTGGCTCCGAGACTCACGCCTCGCCCAGAGCGTCCTGTGACTCTCCCCAGTTCTAATCATGCCATCGTTGCACACACGTGTCAGGTCGTGGTGACTGAATGACTGGCAGACATCGGCGCCCCCTGAAAGCCGTAACCCACCGCGTCACACAACACGCGGCTTTAGTGCGGAGAGAAAACGTGTTTGCGGTGACTTGCAGGTGAGCAATCACGGCACACGGAGATGCCCGTGTACAACTCGTGGCGCTGGCGGTGATGCTTCTGGCTGTAATGCCAATCGGCATCAAGAGGCGACATGGCATTGTCAACAGAAGCCGTCCTGGGACCTTCTGAAACCAAGGGTGTGCCCTCCCTAAGGCCACTGTCATAAGTCAACACCAATAAACATGGGAATCGAGACATCGGGTGCTTTGTCAATCTCCGCAATCCATTTAGTTTGGGAAACCAGGCTCCCCTGCAAGTCACTGCCATAACATAGAACCATCTAGTGGAATAGAACCCTTTAAAAGTCTTGATCATACTTTTAAATATCACTCTCATCCATGTTCAGGTTTAAAGCCAATGTCACGTGACCGTGACCACCAGTCGCTGGGATTCAGCACAGCGAATTAGGTATAAACATCTCTGACAAGAAATCAATGAGGCGCCAGTGGAGAACATCACATGACGCTGTGTCCAGGTCAGGCTGGTTCTATTTCTCACTGTCAAGGCCAGGTCAAAAGGACATGCCACAGAGCCCGGTGCTCCCTGGACGTGAAGGTCACCGGGACCCGGGAGGTGGGCTAAATGCAGGCTCCCATGGGACCGGCGGGGCGGGGGCCTGAGGCTCTGCGCACGGCTGGCGGCCTCCTCGGACAGGATCTCAGAGCATCCGGTGTAAACGACTGTCGGCTGAGAACGCGGCAGTTTTATGCGAGCGCCGGGCGGTACTTAGGAGCACGGGGAGAACGGCCGGGACGTCCGAGTCAGAATACAATGTCCAGTTCACGTCCACCTGATTGGCTCGCCTGACCGTCCATTCACCGCGTGTTGCCGGTCATATATCATGGGCTGGAGTGTTAATGACTCTGACCCTCCTCCCTGGTGGCTGCGACCCCTGAGGAGAAGGTGACGGGGATTTAACCACCAGTAAATACAGCCCCCCCTTATTTCATGGACGCCCGATACCCACCTGAAGTACATGGGCCGCGTGGCTAACGCGTCTATGAGGCTGATAGGACAGTCGGTCACGGAGTTCACTGGAGGCCGTCGCTGAGGGCCACGTAAGAAGCTGTTCCTTCAATGCCGAGCGAGTCTGGAGGCAGAGGGGGCAGAGAGTCCCGCGCACGGGAACCTGCTGCCCGGTATCGCCACGCGGCCCTCGTGATGCGCACGGTCATGTCTAATCCCCACTCCCACACATGTGTAAGTTATAACAGCTGAGTTGCCCTGGGTGGCAGTCCTAGAAATCTCAGGCCAGCTCCCTCCTTCCTCTCAGGCACGTCTCCCAGAAATCCTTCTTGTGATTTGCCAAAATCAATTGATTATTTACGTCCACACCAAACCTGCCCAGATTTCGCTCAACCAAAGTGTCCGACAGCGGGAGAATGGCTGCACAGACGTGCGCCCAGACACTGGGCCATCATTCAGCACTGAGAAGGGACGCGCTGCGGAGCCACAGAATCACATGGGGACCCTTGAATGGCGATGACTGAGCGAAGGAACCACTCTGAGCCAGTTACACGCTGTACAATTTCAGCTCTGCGGCGTTCCGGAAAGGCGGACTCCGGGGACGGTAAGGAGCGCGGGGTGGCTGGGGCTGAGCAGAGCCTTGAGGGCGTTCGGGTGGTCGGGGGTACGCGCTGCTCGGCCTCCCCTGAGGGGACGGACACATCTCACAGCATGGTCACCTAAAACCACAGGGGCACAGCGCGAAGTGCGGACCCCGGGGAAAACCGCAGACCGTGGCTGCCTCGGACGTGCTGATGGGGGGCTGTCTGCGGTCACAAATGTGCCCTCGGCAGGGGAGGCTCATCGTGGGCGAGGCTCTGCGTGTGTGGGGACAGGGACGATGTGGGACACGCCTGTACCTTCCTCTCGGGTTTGTCGTGAAAGTAAAACTGCTCTAAAATAGCAGCTCCTTTTACAAGAGTAGGGGAAGCTGTCACGGATGCAGGGCCACGGCTTGGCCACGCGGGGCCAGCACGGGGAAGGGTTTGTGGTGTGAAGGCATCGGCTGTAGGACCGACCGCACGGCTCGTTGCTGGGCACAGAGGCGCCCACACGTCCACCCGCCCTTGGCATGTGAAGAACGGCCTCCGAGGAAACACGCGCCGTGCGTGCCCAGCGCAATCCTGAAGAGAAAATGGCAAAGAAGACATACGGAATATATGACTGAACTTAAACATTTTACACCCAATAACGCTTAACTATTGATTTAGAAACGGTGTCAGAAATGCATCCTACGGATCAAAGAAAGCCTGATAGCGCCTCCTGAGTCCCTGTTGATCCCCGTTTAGGAATCGCACTCATTCTCACCACCATTGAGGTTACTCCTTTCCATACGAAAGCAGAGAACATCTGTGACGAACCTCCGCTGTTTTTACACAGTCTTTCCCAACAAAGATCCGAATTCCCAGTCCCCTTGTCACGTCTTACAGTCTCCCCGCAGCGTCCCTCACGGGCAGGAACAGCCTTCTGCAAAGCTGAGCCGCTCGGTTTGCACAGGCTCACAGGGGTCTCAAGTGACACATGTTATTATTGCAAAGCTTCTGAACCAAGGGACGCTTCCCCAAGACACCTGAGAATTCACTGGGCTGTCCACACGAACCCAAACATGTCACCACACACAACCCAGGGCTTCTTGGGCGCCAGACCAACGAACTGCGGTCAGACCGGGTTCTGAACCCACCACGACATGAACACAAAATAATGAAAGTGTCCACCCCGGGGACATTCCAGGAAAATGACTGTGAGGAAGTGCTATGAACCCTGTTGGGTCTTTCCTTCAAAAATACTCAGAAAAAAGCAGAGGAGTTTTAAGTAAAGTGCATTGAGGTTGAAAAGGGAACAATTAAAAATTAGTTGTTATATTTAACATTCTTTCTCTCCCAATGCTGTAATTTTTTGTTTCTTTTCTTTGGCAAAGGAGCTGGGAGGAGCTCCAGGGGCAACTTTAATCTTGATTTGACAGTAAAAGGGCTGTTTAAACGCTTGCTCATTGAAAAGCTATTTTCAGGCCTAAACTAATGCTAATGTATGAACTTACCCAAACCAATTACTGAGCGTGTGCGGCTACTGTTTACATCCATTTTCAGATCGTTAGTTGGATCAATCCCCCCAGCACCGCCCCCCCAGCCTCCCCCGGACGCCAGGACAGTCCGGGTTCCTGCAGACACAGCGACACGCGCTCATTAACTGGGACACGTGCTCGCAGTCAACATGTGAAAACACCTCGGGTTATTCTTCAAATTTGGAACGTGACCTAAACGGCGCGCTGACTCCGCCTCCGCTGTGTGGAGAAAAGCGAGGGCAAAGGATGCAGATGCGACTCGGGGTCTCACAGTGTCGGGCGGGCTGCTGGGGTTTGCGCGTCCTTCTGGGCGCCCGGCGGTGAGGCTCCGCTCCGGGGCCCAGAGGCCAGCCTGCTTCCCGCTCTTCTCCACACGGAGGGGCACCCGCCCGGCTGCGGCGTGGCCCGAGCCCCACTCTAAACCCTCGGGACCCCCAAGGACCCGCTTCTTTTATCCAAAAAATAAATAATTCTTCCATCTGGCTCCTTCAAAGGTTTTGTTTGTTTTTCTTTGTTTTTGGTTTTTGTTTCATGTTTTAGGTACTTACTTGCTCTGAAAACCTGTTATTGATGTTTTACATTAATATGAAAATAATAAGCTCTGGTAGAAATTAAAAACGGGGAGATCCAAACGCTGGGTCTTATGATAAATGCAAGTCAAGGTCTCAGGCTAGCTAGCACATCTGAAGGCCAACGAACGTCAGAAGACGCACAACGGAGCGCCGCGCAGCAGAAGGAAAGGAGGAACTGCCGCCTTCCGCGACACCAGGGACGGAACTGGAAAGCATTACCCTGAGTGAAGTAAGCCAGGCGGCGAAAGACAAACACCGCATGATCTCACCTAATCCAGGAACCTCATGGACAAAATAAGCAAACAAGCAAAACGGAACCAGAGCCCTGGAAACAAGGAGCAGACGGACAGCGACCGGGGGGAGGCAGGAGGGGGGTAAGGGGGGAAGAAGGGGGAAGGTCCAGCCAAGGAACATGTATGAATGGCCCGTGGACACGGACCGCAGGGGCGGGGGTGGGCGGGGCAGAGGAGAGCAAGGGGGGAAACTTGGGACAATGGCAATAGAACAATAAAATAATAAAAAATTTCAGACGGCACACACACCTGTTGAAGAATAGACTCTGAACCTCGGTATGAAGGATCGTTTCAGAATCCGTTACCACTCTCGCTACCACGGCGGAGAAAGCACCCACAAACAGGGGTGTGCAGAGACAATGAGAGATTTCTAGCCCACGGTCGGAACCCTAATCCCAGAGGCGCGCTACGAAAAAGTGCTCTCTGGGCACCCCCACCGCTAGCTTGTGCACCCGCTGTCCCAGGACAGCGCAGCAGGTAGTTCCCGGACGCCCCTGCGGCCCACCCGTCCACAGCTTTGTGACTCCCGTTGGGACGGACCCCGCAGGGCAACGTGTGGCTCCCCGGACCCGGCCTTCACCTCCCCGTGCTGCCTGCATTGAAACATGTCATCCTTCCCTCCCCACAAATAAAAGCTGTGCATCTTCGGGGCCGGAAATGAGTTTCCCCCACCAAACTGCCAGCTCCCTGGAATGAGGTGCCGACAGCGACCCTCGTTTTACCAGGTCATTCACCATCTGAGCCTCGCACACCTGGAGAGACTCCCGGGTCCAGGCGGGCATCGCGTCTGTGGGTCACCAGAGCCCTTACATTTCACCTGAAATCCCCCCGTCCCCAGTTCCCTGCTGGAACGGCGTCTCTTCCTCTGCTTGGCGTGCACCCCCGGTTTCTCGGGTCCACAGACCCCTGATGCAGCACGCTCACACACTGAGCTGCGCGGGGCTACAGGTGTGACCCCAGTGTCATCCCAGGCAGCCTTGGTCACTGCAGGCAGGTGTCACCCCATAAAACTATAACGCAGGCTACCCGGGTCAACCTGAAGCTCCTAGGAGAGACCTTGTGCGTACAAAGAAACAGGTGACCTTCATTGTAGTGCGTGCGTCATCTAACATGACGTGCAGCATTATTTCCACATGTGCCCAGCACGCAGAACTGTTCGTGAGAGAGGGGGCGCTCTTCTGTTTGAGCTCTGTCCCCAAAGCCGGCGTGCGTCCCACGCACAGCGCAGCTCGTTGGCACAGGGCCCGTGGGCAGAGCCATCACACGGAGCCGCCGCACTGAGTGGGAGTGGGCCAGGGTTGCATCAGCTCACGCAGCAGCGCCAGCCCCCCGATGGCGTGGCCCCTGAGAACTGAGTTTTTAATTTTATGTCATTTTCATTTATTTACACAACCGTGGCTGTCATGTGGATGGGACAGCCCTAGACGGGGAGAAGCTGCTGGAGCTCTGAGAGGGGAAAGGCCTCAGGAGGACTAAGTTCAGGGCCGTCCGGGGGGTGGGGACGTGCAGTTTGACCGGGGGCTCCTGCGCTGCGCCCGGGGGTGTCCTCTCCCGTTTAGGGCGCCTGACCCGGTCCGCGCCGTCACCCCAGCTACAGCAGCAGCGCTATTTACCTCCGCGCGCCGGTCAGAGCTCACGCCGCCTCACGCCGCCACTCAGAAAACAGCTGTCACTCCGTGCCATTTCCCCAGCGTCCCTTCTCTACAGCTGATGCATGTCCCCCGGTGGCTGCTGACCTCTAAGTGTTGTCCCTGCACATGACTCCATCCGGGGAAAACTGATGAGAACTGATGGCGCTTTGAAAACACCCAATTACAGTGGCCTCATTACAGAGCACTTCTTGGTGCCCGTCGCCGGCCGAGGACTGGAGCCAACGGCCAGACTGGCCCTCCTACCGTGAACCGTGAGAGTGCAGCCGCCGCCAGGAGACGGTACCAGATAAGTACAGCAACCTCCCTCATCTTTCTCCCTTTGGTTGTCAATCTTGTCACCAAGCCCCTGGCTTGTCCATGAACCGTGTGTGAATATCCAGGACCGTGCGACGCTTGAGCGCAGGCGCTGAGGCCAAGCCTGGCTGGCTCCAACCTGTTCCTTCTAAGTAGGTCACGCCAGGTGACAGGTACGTCTGGAAAGTTTCTCGTACAACAGACTCCTGTATCTTGGACTGACTTTCACAGGAGGGAAACGTTCCCACTTTTATTATTTTGAAAGAGACTCTAGAATCAACCCTTGCATAGACACGTTAGAACAT
Organism: Furipterus horrens; assembly: GCF_987537825.1. NCBI lineage: Eukaryota > Metazoa > Chordata > Mammalia > Chiroptera > Furipteridae > Furipterus > Furipterus horrens. The sequence continues at coordinate 143,633,684 of NW_028327177.1, forward strand.
TTCCTGTTTTGGGTCATCAAAGTGTGAATGATATTAGCAGTGCCTCCTTGGGGTGCTTTATAAGCCCAGGTTTTTAAATGAATAAAGAGCTTACTTCTACTCTGAGGCTGAGCTGAGAGAGAAAAGGCAAAGCTCTCTGGGCTCGGTTCCCCGTGTTTTAGGGGAAGAACCCTCAGAGGCGAGAAGCGTCTGCTTGACAGTCGCTGGGGAACCCAGATTCCTTCCTCATCTGCAAAATGGGGATAACGGCCTGGCCCGTGGAGCTGATACGGGATTCAAATGCCGGGACGGCTGTCCGGCGAGCGGCACCCCGTCGCTCAGTACACAGCGCGCGTTCGCACCGAGAAGCAAGGTGTTGGTTACATTTGGGCTACTTTCCTAGGAAAACCCTGGGGTTCCGGGGGCCGAATCCGGCAGAAGCCCACTTCTTGCTGACCGGACGGCTCTGCTCAGAGGGTGGGCCGGGGCAGCGGCTCCCACCGCGGGTCGCCCTTTTCTCCAACCAGGCGCTTCCAGGCCGCCCCGGGCGCTGCGGCCGCCGGAGCCTGCGGACGACGGGAGAAGGGGCGTGGGGCCCGGAGAAGGAGCGTGGGGCATGGGGCAGCTGTCCTTTCAGCCCGCGCCGCGCCTCTCCCTGGACCTCCCCGGACTGCGCGGGGCGAGTTCCCGGAAGGAGCGCGCGTGGGTGTTGGGAACGCCCAGCAGCGGCAGTGAGGGCAGTTCCGCCCGAGGCCCCCGGCCCCTCGTGCATGGAAACGCACCTGCCTCCCACGAGCGCAGGCGCAACGGAAGAGAAACGGCCCTGCGGGGGCAGAAGCGGGAGAGAACGCCGCGCACGGGCCGCGTCTCTCTCCAGCCCGAGGTCTGCGCAGCGCGGGGCCCACAGGGAGCCCGCGGAGCCTCCTCGGAGGGGGTCTGCCGCCCCTGGCGCGTGCAAACCCGCTGGGTTGTGCTGCCTGTGCTCCCACCCCCGTCCTTCAGCGTCCCTCTCTGGGCTGCCCGCAGGGTGACCGAGGGGCACCAGATAAAAGGAAAACGACCAGAACGTGCTGGTTCAGCGCAGGACGGTGACGGGAGGGAACGCGGGGCGGGGCGCAGGTGGGACCCTGAGCCGTGGCCACTCGCCCCCGTTCACACATGACGGCCCCTCCGCTTCGTGTTTCCGTTTCCTCCACGCGAGCCCTGCCGCCCCCGCCCCTCCACGGTGCGCCCCTCCAGCGTCTCCGACAGCGCAGGACGACCGCCCTTCCGCGCCCTGGCTCCCCGCGGACCGCCGGCGCGCGCGCCTCTGGTGCCTCCGTAGTCCCCGGCCTGGTCCGCCCGTCCCCGCGGACTGTCCCTCCACCCCTGTCCACTCCTCCTACGTCACAGAGAACAGCGTTCCTTCTCGCCTCGTTCTCCAGACGCTGCTGTAGGTGGGTTAGCGCAGCTGGGGCGGAGGGAAGAGTGGATGCAACGTAGAATGTTTGCTGTTCCCGGAAGAACCTGCAGGTGGGCCGTGGGGGTTCCCGGGAGGCCCAGCGACATCAGGGGCTGGCGGTGACAGCGTCTTTCACCGTCATGGCCTGTTTCTCACGAGGGCAGATGCGGGGTTGCCTGCGCGCCCACCAGGAAGGCGGGAAGGCCAGCCTGTCGCCGCGGCCCTGATCGGAGAGTCCGCCCCATGGACTGTGTGTGACATCATCACCCGGTCCATTCTAGCCGCACCTGCTGGGGAGATTGCGGATCCAGCAAAGGAAAGTAGTGTGGACCCACGTGGGCTGGTCACGTGGCCACGGGGGCGGAGCTGGGAGGTAGCACTGGTCCCGGAGGCCCCAGGTGCCCCCACTAACAACTGTCATGGATCCGCACCGCCTCCATGCCATTCGGGGGCTGTCCGCAGAGAACAATTTCCTGTGTAATAATAAACAAAATCTGTGATACACTTCATGATTTTTTTAATTATAAAATACAGATTTTTAATTCTCAGAAGACCAACATGTCAAGAAAAGATGCTTACAATCACTAATCAGCAGGGAAATTAAATCAAAACCATGAGCTATCCCCTCACAGCTGTCTGAATGGCGGTCCTCAGGAAGACAAGAGATAGTAAGTATTGGGAGGACGTGGAGAAAAGAAAACCGTTGTGCGTTGCTGGCAGGAAGGCACATCGATTCAGCCACTACGGGAAACAGTATAGACGCAACGACTGTGCCATCTTGTAGATTCTGGGGAGGTTAAGTGAGGTAAGCCAGACAAAGCCTCGGGCGGATGGGCATCTCCGCATCAGTCTCAGCCCTTGTTAGGAACGACAGCGGTAGTGGCTGAGCCCAAACCATGGGGCTCCCCGGTCTAAGCAGACTTCACACAGAAGCAACTCAGTTCGTGAGTGAGAGTATCAAATGGGAATTCAGCTGAGTCCGTAGAGAATAAATGCGTGTTAAATCAGCAGGTTCAGCAGGGGCTTGCAGATGCTCCCTATTTGCCCGGCGTGTTGGAGGGACTGGGGTAGCTCAGCGAAGGAGACGTCTGCCCCCTGGGGCTCCCCTCCCAGTGGGAGGTGTGGGGCGCAGCTCGGTTTCCCACAGGGAGCAGGCCAGGGAGAAAACCCACAGGACGTGGGCGGGCGTTGGAAACGGGATGGTTCTTACTTAATATCTGCACACGCCTGCGCTTTCCTGCTCCAGAGGCTGCATGGGGTCCCCTCTCCCCGAGCAGACGCCTGAGGCTGAGCTGCGTCCAGCACCCCGGCTCAGCTGGGAAATCCCTGTCCCACAGAGGGTTCAGGACCACGGGGAACAAATCTGTCCAGGACACTGTGTTTTGTCTGGGGGATGGGAGGCAGCTAATCTCTCCAGGGGAGAAAAGCGCAGAACTTCCATCTCCCGTGCCTTTTATTGGGGAGGGAATTCAGGAGATACAAGGTGGACTTATAAATCATCAGTAAGCTTTCAGACGCTTGGGTTACAGCTGACAGTTACTGATAACAGATGTCAATACAGAGAACAGAGTGACCAGTCTGTGTCAGGCTCTGCTAACCATCCCCACGCCACACTGACACCAGATGCAAGGCTCCATACATGTTTAGCTACACACTGTTTATAGGTAACTAAGAGATAAGAAAAGCAGAGGCAGCTCCAAAGCATAACATGCGTCCTTTAACCACAGTTCCCACGGGAACCTCTGGGTGGCCTCCGGTCCTGCCTGCCGCACAGCCTTCCGGTTTTCCGCTGAGACTCAGAGGCCTGCCCAGGGGCCTGGCTCACGGCTTGGGCTACAATTCCCGAAACCACAAGAAGCTGTCCCCACAGGGGCCGTCCTGAGTGATTTGCCTCCATGCCCTACAGGCTGTGGCAGCCACGAGCAGAGGAGGGGGACCCCGTCTGCGCACCTCCTTCCGCAGCTGGTCACAAATGGCCTTGTGCTGCCAATTGGCTCCCCTCCTCCGTGCTTCCGAAGCCTGGCTCCCCTGCGGCAGCTATGACAAAGGGACCGTGCGGGGACGGGGACAGGTGCCTGAGCTGGCTGCTGAGTCTTCCCGGCCCAGGGGTCAGGCAGGCGCACGCACGACCCTTCACGTGAGTCCAGACCCTCCCTCCAGGCAGCTCAGCCAAAGTCAGGGGCACGGAGGCCAGCCGCTCCCAGACTGTAGATCAGAGAACAAAACCAACATATTGTCGTAACTCACTAAACTCGTGGTGATAGATGGGCACCCATAATACTGGAACAGGGGTGTTTTACACAGGGTGTGGGGAGCTTTACCTGCAGAGCAGACATTGGAACAGAGGTCTGCGTGACATCACGTAATGAGCGGCTCAAAGACATGGAAGACAAGCTCCCGGAGACCAGAGCGGCAGGAGCGGAGGTCCCCAGGCAAGAATGCGCCTGATGTTTCGAAGGAACAACAAGACCTAAATTCTTTAAAAATGTATTCAGAATCCAGGTGCTGGGTTGCGTTTTCTAGTTTGGGTTACTTCTTGGGGGAGAGCGGAGCACAGTTCCACAGGTCTCCATCAGCGACTCGGTCCTCCATCGTCAGGAGGCGTTTCGCTTGCCCGAGACGGCGGCCGGCCAGCAGCAGACGGGCCCGTCGTCCAGCTCCCAGCTCTGCCCACCCCTCTCTGCATCTCCGACACAAAAACTCCTCGTTCCACAGCTGTGGCCAGCTCCACGCGAGCACCGTGCTGTTTATAACAGTAAAATAACAATAGAAATAGTTTCCCCAAGGTTTGCTTTTCAATCTGCTGCCATTTGCATGTTATTTGGGTCTTTGAGATTTTTTAAAGCTACATACTCACAAAAATGGCGTCTCTAAACAACACAGAGAACACCAAGGCGCTTCGGCGAGGACTTTGGAGACCAAGGCCTCCTTTGGCTTCCTGCAGTTTGTAGCGAAGAGCGCATGTAGAAGTTTTACACAAAGTTAAAGATTGCTCAGGCTGTGAATTTCAGAGGAGTGTGTTCCCTGTAAAGGTTAGGAGACAAGATTAGAAAGATCTTCCCGAATTAGCCTTTTTCTGTTCCTAGCGGATTACAAGTTGAGAGTATTGAATATAACACCTTCCAGATAAATTTAAGAACTCTAAGGTTACAGAAAACAGAGTCTATAAAACTGAACCCAAAGCGCGTACCATTTCTTCCAGGATACGACCGCTCCAAGCCCTGGGTGCCGGCAGAAGCCCAGTCACCGCGGGGGCTGCTCACAGGGTCTCTTTCTCTCGGGGCCCGGGGACGGCAGGGACCAACCCGGAGGCCACCCCCTCCGTACCCACGGGGCCTGCCTTGGCGTCAGCTTTTTATAGTGAGAGAGGAAAATAGAGAAAACCGCCCAGTGCATTGCAGGCGCCTTCAACATAAGTCTTTGCTTTCTTTTTCTCCAAGAAATAGGCCATAGAAAGAAAATACCTTTTTTTATTGTTGTTCTATTGTCCCAATTTTCCCCACTGCTCTCCCCTGCCCCGCCGCCTCCCCCACCCCCCTCTCCCACAGTCAGTCCCCACCCCGTGTCCGTGTCCACGGGTCATCTATGCCAGTTCCTTGCCGAGCCCCTCCCCTTCCGTTCCCCCCTTCTCCCCCTCCCCGCTCCCCTCTGGTCACCGTCCGTGGGCTCCTTGTTTCCACGCCTCTGGTTCTGTTTTGCTCATCTGTTCTGTTCATTAGGTTCCGTTAGGTGGGATCGTGTGGCGCTCGTCTTCTGCCGCCTGCTTTACTTCCCTCGGCACTGTCCTCTCCAGTGCCACCCATGCTGCCACCGAAGGTGGGAGTTCCTTCCTTCTGCGGCGCACCGTCCCATCGTGTACCGCCGAGCGCCCGTCAGAGAACACCTTTCCACGCCACGGGACGGGCGGTGAGCCGGTGGTCAGGGTCCACGCCCCAACTCTGCCCAGCGCAGAGGCGCCACGTGGTTACAGAACACGCACTCTGTGCATCGGGCGCGTTCGCCTGCTGTGTGGGAGCCTGAACTGGGATCGTGTGGACCAGGGCACGTGACCCTCTGCCCAATCGGCCGTCACGGGGCCCGAGTTCTCCTGGCAGCCAGCTCGCTTGGCCTAGGCCTGCTGGCGGGGTGCTGCCGGGGGCCGGCTCCCATGACATGCAGCCAAGTACAGAGATGCCATGAACACGCCCCGGAGGCATCTGCCCGGTTCCCACCCCGGGGAGCAGTGTGGGTGACGACAGGGGGTGGCTGTGCTGTTCTAGGAGTCACCGGGGACAAGAGACACCGCGGGGAGCCCCAGAGTCTGGAATATGCTGGCAGATCTGGCCCCACCCCCACCGTCTCTTTCCTGCCCGAAATTTCTGAGGTCCCCAAGGTGTCTGATCAGCAGAGTATTTATAGCTCCAGAGCAGTTCTGCTGTTGCTGGAAATAGGCCCCGAGTGGAGGGGAGAACAATGAGACAATTATCTCCCTAAGATCACGAGGGAAGAGACTGCGTGCCCTCCTCTCGGTCTCTCTCTGTCTCTGTAACAGCTGTGACCGAGGCAGCAGCCCGTGCCTGTCGGTGTGAGATTCCTGCTCCCGACCCGCCAGCTCGCCGCTTCCGCTCAGCTCAGGACCACGCCCTCCCCTGCCAGCCCCCACCCCGGCCCAGGGTGGCCTTGACCGGCCAGAGACAGGCAGGCAGCGTCTGGGCTCCAGGGTCACTCCTGCGCTGAGCGCTGTGCAGCCTTGGCCAGCTTACTTAACCTCTCTGAGTCTCTGTTTCATCCAGAGCCTGGGAATAACTCCAGCACTTCGGAGCTTTCGTGAGAACGGAAGGGGATCTTCCTGTGAAAGCCCGCGAATAAGCAGGGGTTGGGGGGACACTTGTTCACCATGAAGCCGTGGTTCCCAAACCTCAGCCGCACACCAGACACACCTCTTTTCAGTCAAACGGCCGTTTCCTGTTGTGATACAGGGCTGCGTTCAGAGAGCTCGTTCTCTGGGTTCAAGACCCACACCCCCCAGAGCGATAGCAAGAGGCTGGGGTCCTCTTAGGCTCTCTGAGTCATTTGCATGCAGTTCCCACAATGCACATGGCTTCACCTGGGAAGGTGAGAAACCAGGGAGTGACAAGCACAGACTGGACCCTCCCCCCCCCCAAAAAAAGACAGTAAAACTGCAAAACACTTCCTCCTGTAGGAGAGGGGGCATTGAAACTGCCTGGTGAAAGGGCAATGCAAACCACCTCTGTAACTTCTAATTTTCCAGTAGCCACATTTTATAAAAAGAAGAAACAGCCGAAATTCATTTTAATGGACTTTATCTAACTCACTACATCCAAAATGTGATTTCACTATTAAAACAAGTGGGACGTTCGGCATGCTCGGTCCCCAGGGTTCAGGCCCTGACAGCGTCTCCCGGTGACACAAGGGCCCCGCTCCCTGGCTGCGCAGCCCCGGTGCAGAGCCGCCGCGCCGAGAAGGATTATTTATATTCATCAACCACTTACTGAGGCCAGTGTGCACATCATTTTCACAAGTTTGCTTCCAGGAAGAAAACGGCTTGAGGAGAAACACCAGCTGCCAGCGCGATGGGCTGCGGCGTGCAGCCAGCGTCCCCTGCCGGCCGCGCGGACCGACTCGTAAAGCAAGTGGCCTCCACGTGGCCGTCAGCCGGGCTTCTGGGCAGAGGAGCGTTTGTCTGCTTCTGTTTCCCAGATAACGAGCAGCGTAGACGTGTGCAGCCCACTCGCAAGCACTGGCCTGTCTCACCAGGGTCAGCGTCAAAGAAAACGGCCCCTCTCCCCTCGACGAAATAGCCTTTATCTCGGGCCAGGGGCGTCACCGAAATTTTGAGAAAAGAAAAAAAAAAATAAAACACAACTACTTCTCGTTCAGCAAATGCACACGGGCCTCCTTACGTCCTTGCACAGCAACTGAAACAGGACAAGGAACTTCTAGGCGAGGGCTGCCTGGCCCTTGGGTGCAGCTGCGTCCCGGGACAGAGGTCCAGGGGGCCCGGAGCCGGGTGTGCAACCTGGGACGGGCGGGCTGGTTGGAGACCGCGCAGGGGTGAGGAGGGACCGAGGACCGGCGTGTGTCCCCACAGTGCGGACAGAGCAGGCGGGGGAGACGCCAGGCCAGGCCTGCCACAGACACATTTTAGCTGACTGGGAGCAGATGTGTTTGTGTTGGGTTAAGGGGGAGCACTCGTACCTGAGAGCACCTCAGTCGTCTGCTCAGGGTTTTTGGAAGCCACTCCCCAAACACACACCCCCAGTAGGAGCGGATGATGAGACAAAAAGCAGGTTAGTGAGAGCCGGGCTCCCAGTTCTCGGGGGAGTTTCCTCCTTCCTTCAGTCCCGGAGGAGGGCGGCTGGGGGGTCTGACCACCCTCCGTGCCCCGAGGTTCAGACTCATCTGCTCTGAGGCTGGGACTCAGCTCTGGGCGTCCCGGCGTCACGTGGAGGTTTCCTGTAGAGCCCCGTTGGGCGTGGCTTTCTTCCTTTAGAGTACTCACGTGGTCGGGCACCTGACAGCCGACGGGGACCTGCGCTTGGTGGGCCATGTCACTGAGGATCAGGAAATAGGAGCCATCGCTATTGATGATCATTTCCGCCATCAACCTGGGGCATTCGCTGGGGTTCCCCCAACACACACACAGAACCCAGCACGGCCGCTGTCCTTCCAGGCCTGAGGGGGTGGCCGGCACCTCCATGCGCCCCCAGTCGATCAGAGGCACAGCTGACGGCCTGGACGCGCACCTGGCCTCCGAGGGGCCAGCCCAGCCTCCGGGAGGAAGTGTCAGACGGAGCCGACTTCCTGGCCTTGGACACCCGTGGGTGCCTGTGGGTGCCTTTGGATACGGAGAAGCCTCCACCCAGGAGGGGCCTGGCCCAGGGACCCTCGCACCTGCTCCTGGGCGTCAGAAGGCGTTTCAGAGAAGTCAGGTCCCTGCACAGCCGTGTCTTTAAGGAACACGAAACCTTAAGTCGTGGAAGGTCAAAGGGAGGTGCTTATGGGCATCCCCGGGGCTTCCTTAACAGAGTGTGTCAGGAGCTGAAGGGGTGCGCACACCCCCTCAAAGCCCCCTGCTGAAGGCCGGCCGTGATGCGGAGGGGGTGCAGGGGAGGCTGTCGGGAGGGAGCCGGGTCACGAGGGCGCGGGGCCCCGCTGGGGAGAGGCCGGAGGCCAGGGAGCCCGCCGGCGGCTCTCTTGTGGCCGTGAGTGGGCAAACGCAGTGGGAAGATGACCACCGGCCACCGCGCAGGGTCCCCCCTAGAACGTCAGCTGCCAGCAGCCCCGCCTCAGGCTCTGGTCCCAGAAGCTGGGGGTACAGCCCGTGGCGGTTACATATAAGCCGCCGAGGTGCAGCCAAAGGGCTCCCGAACAGCTCAGGTCTCGACCAAGTTGTTCATGGAAAAGAAAGGCCTCCGCTGTCGAGCAAACTTCGGTTCTTGGCCTGAGAGCTCTTTCGTGCCGACACCAATAAGATCAGTCACTGGACGGCTTGACTTTCAAACAAATCACATCCCGAGCAGCCCTCCGGCATGAATGGAGTTGAAGACCCAAGGCTCCACTGTAACCTGTCAGAGCAGCCCACGCGGACTGCGGGTCCTCCACGCGGGTCCCAAACCAGCGCCCGACAGCCTCCCAGAAATGAGCTCTCAGGCACGCGGCGGGTGCGCGGGGAGACGGACAGATGACAGGCTGTGCAGAGAACAAGCGTGCCACCCACGGAGCCATCACGGCTGGGACATTACTTCCTGCTGGATAATCAGTGTAATGAGTTGTCCATACCTGAGCGTGCAGACCATCTCTCCAGACATCTAATTACCAGACTTACGCTGCTGAAGTGAACAGGGAAAAAAATGCATGGAGTTCACTGCAAAATGAATAGTCTTAATTAAAGATTTCTGTAGCAATATTCTATATACTCCAAGAGCCGCAATATAGGAGGGGATAAAATTCTCCAAGGAAAAAAGTCTTGTTGTAATGACTCTATCTGCACTGTCAGCGATTAATCTCATTTGGAGAAAAACCAAAAAGACCCCCATCGCGTTCTCGCTGGGGAGCTGAGCGTTGAAAGAGAGCCATGAGCAAGGGCGTCTGCTGGCAGGTTCTCTCCGGAGGGGGCGCGGTGCGGGCGGGCACTGCTGCTCTACTGGAAGCGGAAGCCCAGGGGCTTGGGGGGTGGCGAGGGGAGGTAGGAGGGACAGTGGGACATGGCCTGACTGTCACTGTCACCCCCAGTCATTCCCTCCTGTCTCTCCTTCACTCAAGGTTCAACCTCCCCAGAGCAAGCAGGTCATCTCTGCGGCCGAGCGGGTAACAGGTGCATCGGCCAGGCTGCGACCTGGGTCTGTGTGGAGGTCAAGGCCAGAGGCAGCCCAAGGCAGGGACACGTGGCCACTGACACCCATGCGCACGGGCTGGGAAGAGAGCCTGCCCAGCGCAACCGCGTGACCCTGGATCTCTGACCCACGAAAACAGGCAGAGTCCATGTTGGGGCATTTGGTCAGTCCCTGGGCCTGTGATGACCTGTGTCCAGCAGTAAATACCTGCTGTGGACACCGATTCTTGTAAGGAACGCCTGTTGCCAACGTGCGTCCTTCCACACTGGGCTTTGCAAACCCAGAGCTGGAGCTGGAACTCCGCAAGCCCAGGGCCCTGCTTGCTGGGTGCTCGGTTAGGCCCGCCCACCAGGGCCCACAGAGCGAGGGGAGGCTGGAGGGGGGACGGGGCCCACGGTGCTGGGACACAGGCCTCTCCTGAGCAGGAGGCGTGAGACCTGCCACTCCGCAGGGAAGCACGCGCTGGCCTCGCGGGCGTTTGGCCCTGCGGCTCCGTCCCTCTGGGCGGACAGACACAGAGGTCTGGAGGCAGAGTCACCTCTGTGATGGGCGCCGTCAGCTCCAGCACCAACACGGGGCCGTCCAGCGAGGCCACGTGCCAGTCCCAGGTGACAGCCCGGAGCCTCCCCCACGGGCGCAGGTTTCACACGGTGAGACCTTCCTCCGCACCTGTAGGTGACTAAGGCTTATGTCGCGGAGGGGACATCCCACTGAGCAGCAGGAAGTCAGCGCAGCACAGGTCACAGGGGCCGGGCGGGAAGCCGTGGGAACCCACACAAGCCCCAGGCGCCACGTCCAGGCGAGCAAACGGTCGGGCGGACCGTGAGCGTGAGTCACACGAGCCCTCGGCAGGGCCACCGGGCCAAGACGAGCACAGAGCTGCTGTACTCTGGAACCTCGGAACATGCTCCCTCTCCTTTAGTCGATTTCTGAGCGGATGTCAAACACACACCAACCACAATTAGGCTGCAGAGCTTAACAACCGTTGATTCTAATTCTGTCGCAGTCAGGGATTCGTGGCGACCCAGTTCTCCCTCTCAGCCCAGCTCAGAGCGACCGTCTGCAGCTCGTTAGCCCAGGTCTGACACCCAGGAAACAGCAGCTGGGAAGTTATGAAAAATGCATGTGAGTCAGAGGTGCCCGCCTTTGCCAAAGTACTTTAACGGCTGCGCACCTCATAGAAACACAAAAACGCTCTGCACAGAGATGCGCCTCCCAGGCCCCCAGACCCGCTGACGCCCCGTAACCAGCTGGGTGCAGCTGGGGGAACCGTTCTGGGCGACGGTTCTGCTTTCAAGAGAGCAAACCAGAACTCGTTATTACATATCAGGGGACTGTCACTTCCTGGTGGGGCTCAGCCCACTCTGGTTCCCAGGCAGCGAGGGCTCCTCTCAGGACGCGCATCGTGGGTGCCCCCTGCTGGTGAAGCGCGGTCATCCCGCGTGTCCGCGATCCGCGGCCCCTTCGGAAAACCTTCAAAGCTTCTTTCCTCGCTCCTGAAGGGGAGGATTTAATCTAATCCCTGATCCCGGAAGCTAGTGAAGTGATTATGATTCATGAAGACGCACAAAGCCCCTTATTCCAGACGCGATTCGCGACTTGGCGCGCGTTCTTGAGCACCTGGGGTTCCTCATATTTGCAGAAGGTTATTAACTGCAAAGGTCAGGCAGGAGCGACGGTAACCTGGGCACCGCCTGATGTCACATGGCAGACGGTTAAAGCACAGCGCAGCGCCTTTCTCGAGAATCACGACGCAGGAAGGACGTATGTCTCAAATTAAGGGGCAGCAGGCAGAAGACGATGCAGGGCTTCTCCGTGCGTGTGAAGGTGGGCTGTCGGTGTCAGACCCTGAAAGGTGGCAGGTGCAGGGCCCGAGGGCCCCCGGCTGTCCCTGGAGGGTCATCAGTAACATAAGAAGTAACTGAAGTCACAATTAGGGACAAATCACGCTGTGAATCCGGACGTCGCCTTGCCCTCCGGACCATCCACGTTTGCGTTGCTGTGTATTTGTCCATCATCTACTTAACGTTTGGCCCCTGATTTCTCCGACGATAAATGTCATACACTCGTCCGCAAAGTGCATCAGGAAAGAGGACGCGCCGTCGGTCCTTTTGCTGTTTTGCAAAATTCTTATATTTGATTAAAAGTACGCATCTTAGCATTCGGATTCAGCACAGCGAGCAAACTTCAGTGTGCTGTGTGCACCGTCTGCCAGAGGCCACGCCTGCAAACGCAGAAGGTGGGTTAGAAATAAGGACGAAGCGGCTCCCGCCTGTCGGTGTCTGACACAATAGTTTCGGTTCCACACGGGACCTGGGTCAGCCACCGTGTCTCCTGCCGGTCTGAGGCAACGTGGTCTGGGTCTAGGACAACTTCATGGATGAGACGGAGGACGAATATTCATGACCGCGTTCTCGGATGCCACATATCTCTTCACTGGGACAGTCCCCTCACACGGTGACAGACCTCTGCCCTCTCACCCACGCCGAGCAGGTGCGGTGGGAATGAGACCGAGTGCCCACCCCGCAGGCAAACTCTCTGTCCTCACAGCGGAGCCGACATCCCACAGGGCTGGCGGAGCCGCTTGGGAGACCCCCAGGGACTTCGGTACAAAACAGAATCGATGAACACCGGGCGGGGTTGTCACCTGCTTTTTCCTTTTTTTTTAATTGAAAATGTGACCGGTGGTTGTTTGCTCCTCGTTCCCATAGTTGCCGTGGTTACTGGCATGACGGCTACGTCGGAGCCCGCAGCGCCTGGGGTCCCGCTGCTTCCCTGGGTCCTATAGTCCTTCCTTTAGGTGATAAATGTCTGCGGAGTGATGTCTTCCAACATGGCTTATTTAAAGAAGGGGGCGCCAGGCGACTGTTCCAAATAAGCACGAGATCATTTTTTCTTACGTACCTCGCACGGTTTTTAAATTGATCCATTTAAAATGTTTGATACCTAATGTGACCCACGCACTGATCTAGACTGAGAAACACAAAATGGCATGAAATTGAAGGGCTCGGGGACACTAGATTCTAGTTGAAAAGTCGGATAAGCTCCAATAAAATCAGCTTTAGAAAAAAGGCATTTTTTAGTTAAATGGTGAGATGCTCCTAAATGGCGTTGCAAACAGGCGACGGACGCCTGAGTTCACCCTTGAAGGAAACGTCACAGCCCAGTAAAAAGCGAGGGTTGCGGCCATCCGGCCAAGATAACCGACCTGTTGAGGGGGGCACAGCGGCACCCTGAGCCAGGAACTCCCAGCCGCGACCAAGTGACAGAGGACAACAGAGCCGCCCTTCACCAGACACCAAAGCCACCAATGCAGGGACCTTCAGGACCTAGAAAAGCTGCCTTTGAACCCAGTTCTCCCTAAGAAGCAAGTTGTACATCGAGGCCATTTTGCTGAACCCCGAAGACGCTAAAGTTTCAGAGTTTCATAATATAACTTCAAAGAAGGCTTAGTTAGACTCATGACAGGAAGACTGAACTCCAAGCGGGACAGTCAGCGCCCCCTCCTACATTTGCAGGTTAGAGCCTCACAATAACCTTCTGACATTGGAATTGGGATGGTCCCCTTACAGGGGAGCCCCCTGAGGCCCGGAAAGGTCCCAGAGGCACGCCAGACCTTGCCAGGGTGGCATCACTAGAGAGAGGACAGGGTTCCTCCCGGGCTCCAAGTCCGACGTGGTACGGAAACCCCGGGTCCGTTTCTCAGCAGCGACCATGAAGGACTCCCGGCAGCTCGGAGCCACGCCAGAATCGCTGCTCCGTTCTGGGATGGGCCGCGCTGTGCTTGCTGTGAACTTGGAGAAGCTGGAGACGTGATGGAACTCACAGGGCGGGCTTCGAAGCCGGCCCTGGCAACTGTGACGCGTGCCCACCACCCACCCCAAACCCCAGCTTCAGGCAACGCCACACAAACTGGTGCAGACGCCCGCAGCACCCCCACGTCAGGGCCAGAGCGAGGTGTCCGCTCCTCAGGGATTTACAAACACTGGAGTGTTTCCCAGGCCCGGTGGGACGGAGTCTGTGTGCGGCAGGAGCTCGGACCTCTGCTGTAGAGAGGACACAAAAGCAGGAACGGAGCCGTCTCCACGGGAGGAGGGTGGGTCATGGCGCCATCATTTTGGGTTGAGTCTCCGGAGAACACGATCCCCGCAGCCATGGGGGGCTCCCGGAGGAACCCCAGCGGCTCCTGACTCAGACTTGTTCACTCCGGGGTTGCTGACGTGCACGGATACATAGTGGCGGTGGGGGATGCTGTCCGCCCTCGCGTGGAGGCAGCAGCAGGACATTCCAACCTTCCAGAGTAACCGCACTGGGAATTAAGCAGCCGGGCCACTAAGCCAGAGCCCGTCCCCACCAGGACCTGGGGGCAGGCCAAGCAGCCGCACCGATGGAGACACGGTGACATTTCCACGTACCTCAAAGGCGGACCCTCCACACGTCGTCAGCTAACTGTGATTGGGGGCCTCCTGCCCTTCCCATGAAATGTCGCCACAGAGTTCTGTTGTTCTACTAACTGCGGGTTATTAAAGGGGTCGCCGGGCTTGCCGTGGCGGTCACATTTTAAGTGTCTTGTAAATAAAACCGAAGTTCACATGTTAATTGGGAAAGGTTAATGCCACACGTGTCGGAAAAGAAAGCAATGTTTCCCGTGACTTTTATAGAAGCCAGGAGGCGTGACAGCGTTGGCACGGAAGAGGCTGCCAGAGCGCGGGCGCCGGAAACGGAGCCGCTCAGCACCTCGGGTGGCGGGACACGGACGTCCCGGTGTGAGAGCAAAGGGCTGCCTTTCTGGCCCGGGGCTTCCATGAAGCGGATTTGGCGGCGAGGTGGAGGGGAGGGAACAGAAACTCTGAGGCGGGACGTTTACTAGCGGTTCGCCTGCATCTCCTGCCACGGATATTCCTGTGTTCGTTTCCAAAGTCTGGACTGAATTTCTACGGAGCCTAAATTATCAGATCAGATGCCGTGAGCGACAAGTTACAGAGAAAACTCGAGCGTACGCCATAGAGAGAGGGCAGTTCGTTATTCCACACCGCAGGGGGGGCTGCAGGCTGGGGCTTCTGCAGCTCAGTGATGCCCGGGCCCCACGTCAGCGTCCCTGCGATGCTGCGCTCCGCCTCACACCCGCCAGGACGCTGCCGGGCGCCAGGTGTCACCTTGTCACGAACAAGATCCAGAAACAGGATGCGGCTCTTCTGCCTTGTATCCAGGAGAATCCCCAGAAGCCACGTGGATCTCTGCTGCCTTGTCACCAGCCAAGTAAATGGCATCCCCGAGACTGGCTCACGTGGTCCCGCCTTCACCCGAGGGCACAGGGAGGGGCGCGGGAGCTTCTAGGTGCCCGACTTCAGAGGCCCGGCGGGCGATGATCACAAGCCAGAGAGGGACCGGCTGCTGAGCGGCCACCAGGAGCGCCCACTACAGAACTCCTCTCCTGCACCCTGGGGTCGCCAGTCACACTGCGCTGTACGACACGCGGCCCCAAACGGAGCGGCCTCACCCGGCAGCACCTCGTAGCTCCCAGCGCTCTGAGTACGGCCCCTGGGCTCCGCGGGGGACTCTCCTCCTGGGCTTGACTCTTCCCACCCAGGCCCCTGTGTGGTCAGCTGCCAGGTAAGCGGGGCAGTTTGGTCCAGGGGATGCTGTGGTCGAGGGGACATCACTTCCCATGGGACGCCATGGTCACTGTGGCCTAGGGGACGTCTTCAGTGTTAACAGCTTTGCTCTATTCCACACGTTGCTTCCCCCTCCCCTGCCGGCAGACACGCTGGACATGTCCCCAGGAGGCGGCAAGGTACCCAGAGCCACGAGAAGGTTGCCCCCAGCTGCAGGTGCTGGTTTAAGCCTCAGTTGGCCCCTTGTTTCCTAATGGCTCTTTGTGCAGAGACAGCCACCAGGCCGGCTTTCGCTCACGAGGCTGAAACAGTCCCCACGTCCCAGTGAGGAGACGCGCCGTGTCTGGTGGCCCCGGCGTGGGAGCAGGCGAGGCTGCTGGTGGCCGCGCGCACCGCCCACCATCGTGACGTCGCCCGGCTGAGCCGCCGCCGGAGGTTCTCAGATACACAGCCACCATGTGTGGCGTGGGACGCTTTCCGTACGCCCCATATTACCCCCACCGTCTCCGTATTAAATGGACGGTCACCCGCCTGTCAGACGCAGCGGGGACAGTGCAGAGCGCCCCGTGTGGTGGAAACAGCAGGAGCACTCGCGCCAGAAGGTGCGTGTCTGATGCTATCACTTCCCTGCCACTAGCGAACACGCCTGCCCTGGGCAAGGACGCCGGTCCCTCTGCGAGCGGGTTCCCTTGCGAGTGGGAAGGGCCCCTCTGGGAAACACACGGGAACGTATGGGGGTGACCATGGGAAGGATGAGGACGCAGGGGCGCAGGCAGGACGTCCAGCCACAACCAAGGCCCCGCAGCTGGGGGAGGGGGCGGGAAGGGAGGCGGGGACGTGAGCCTCCGGCCACAGCGTGGTTCTGGAAGAGTCCATGGCCGAGGGGCCCGGGGCTGCAGAGGGCTGGCTCCGGGCTCTGTCCCCGCCCTGGGGCAGCAAGGTCTGCAGGACACAGGGACGGATTCCCAGAGGCAGCTGCTGGCTGACGCTGCCTCTCAGCCGTGTCCCGGCAGCGGGTTCTCCGAAGGACCGTCAGAGAGGCGTCCACGCTGCCGGGGTGGCCGTGCCCCCTACCCGTGCCGAGGGTTCCCCAGAGGAGGTGAGGGGACACTGAGGGGCGACCACAGCGCCTGCCACGTAACAGACGGGGCCCAGCGACGCCTCCGTTCCCACGGCCAGAAGAGTCAACAGCCTCCAGTGCCAGTCCCCACCCAGAAGTGCAGCCAACGCCGAGGGCAAAACCCGCGTTCCTTGTCACGCGGCTCCGCACTCGGCAGCTGCCGTGAGCCTCCGTCATACCGACGGAGAAGCTCAGCCTCACGTCTGCAAACAGCGCCCACTCGGGCTTCTGGGACCCGCAGCCTTCGGATCACGTGTGCCCTCGGGGTCCCCCTGCCCCTCGCGGGGCACAGTCGGCTGGTGTGGAGCGGACGGCGACCCCCAGGGGGGCCCTGCCACCCCCTCCCTGGGACTCAGCAGTCCATTCAGGGGCTTCCAGGGCGTGACCCACTGACAGGAAAAATCAGGGTTCATCAGCGCTGTGCCCCAACACGTGGCCTGGGAACGGGAGGATGCCGGGGAGAAAAGAAGGAGGCAGAATCAGGAAAGAGAGCAGCGAGGACGGACGGAACGAACGCCCTCTCGCTGGTCAGATCCTTTCTTTCGGTTCATTTCTGATGCATTCCTATCGCTGGTTCACGTCACGCATAAAACAAACGCTGCGTTTCCCTCATTTGGTTTCCACACGTTCTACGGGCTTTGTTACCGTGACTACTGTCCCGACAAACACACCAGCGTGGGACTGTGCGTGGCTGGGTGGCAACTGAGCCCCAAGTCGTCTGCTTCTCTAATACGCGTTTTGAAAGTCATAATAAAATGAACGAGGCCACCTCTGTAAAATCCTGCTTTTGAGCAAATGGAAATTTCTTCAGCATAAGTTCACGGTGGCACCAGATTTAGAATAGAAATATGCAACATGCACCCTGGAAACGTGTTCTCAAAGCATGAGGAGAAAACAAACTGCCTGGAAAAGGTTCCCGGTGTGCAATTATAGAAATGGAACAGGGGCTTCAAACAGTGGGGACTTTTGAGTAGAAGCACCCACAAACCATTGCTTAGTGCTGAGAATCCTTCAGTATTAAAACACACTCATGGGCGCTAGTAAAAGTCATTTAACTGGAAGTGTTTAAATAGATGGTAGCAGATGGTCCCCCCATTCAGCACCGGAGACTGAACCCCATCCGCATTAAATTCATAATTTCTCTGACTTGAAAGACCTGCCGAGTCAGCATGGCTCTTGCAGGCGGTGGGAACCGAGAAGATTCCAGAGGAGCCGTACGCAGATGCGCAGCCCCGTCAGCGTCAGACGGGTGCACAGAAAGGCACTCACGGGGCCGCTAGGACGTGGCCCAGTCTCACAGTACCAAGCGTTGGCCACAACAGGGAGGAACAGGAACTCTCGTGATCACCCGCTGGGGGAATGTAAAGTGATGCACACCCGTTTTCCCGCGTTAGGAATCAGGGCTGCACATGGGAAAGTGGATGGTGCGTGGACGCGGCCGTCCGATCGTGCCAGCCCAAGGTTTACTAAGTGGGGCCGCTCCTGCACACGTGCACAAAGTCACACGCACACGCACAGTCACGGAAGTGCGTTTTATTAACCTCCAGGCCGAGGACTCAGTGCAAACACCCTCCGCAGGGGAGAGGTCAACGCGGTGTGATTTTGTCGCAGGGCGGGCCCCGCAGTCCGCAGGGAGAGGGAGCCGGACACGCCGCGCTGGCCCGGCAGCAGGGGCGGCGTGGGAGCTGCGGGGGTCTCTGCGGTCAGAGTCCACCTCTGCTGGCCTTTGTGCTCCCGGAGGGGTCGCCAGGAGAAGGGAAAACCTGGTGGTGGGGGAGGTGTGACCAGGAGAAACGTGCCCGTGAAGGGAAATAGGAACTCAGAGCCACAGACCCTGCGGGCTGACCCGCTGAGGGGAGGGGCCCGCGCGGTCCCAGGAACGATCGGCAGACCCGCAGGAGTCCACAAACCGAGGCCAGCGGACGTGGGTCTCAGCCCCGGTCTGCCCGTGCCCCTCACATGCAGCCCCAGGCGGGGGCCGGACAGGGGACGCCACGACCCTGGCCCAGCCCCACAGTGGACACCACGCAGACCTGAGCGTGGCCACTGCGACCGTCCCTCTGGGAGGAGGTCTGGGGGCACATTCTCGGGTGGCAGCGCAGTCAGCAGAACAGTCAACTCCCCACACACAGACGGCCCCAAATACTGTCCCCAGAGAAATCCAGGCAGGGGGACATTTTTAGTGAAATACTCTTTAAATGACCGGAAGTCCTGAGAGTGGATTCCTTCTAAGATGGAGGGAGTGGGGTTGACAGTAAGACCCGAGGGCCAGGTGCCCCGTGTGACTTTGCGTGGGAAAGGGTGGCCTCTCTCCCCCAGCAAGGAGACGGCCAAGGTGTGCGGAACCAAACCCGCGCCGGCGTCCCTGAGGAAAGCGGCTGCCCTGCCTGGCACGCCGTCTGGGGACAGGGAGACACAGACCGGAACCCAAGTCCAGCCCGGCCACCCCAGCCGCTCGCTCCCAGCCCACACACGCCCTCGGGTCCCCTCGGGAGGCACTGCTTCAGGTCCCTTCCAGGCACAGCACAGGCATGACCGTCCCTGGCTTGTCCGCGAAGAATGTCATTCTGTGGAGTTTCCCTCAGAGGGAAGAGGCTGCGCGTGAGTGGTTTCTTCTCCCGGGTGACAGGGATTTGCCAGAAGTGACGGAAGGCAGCCCACCGGGCGCCGTAGCTGGTCAGCAGAAGCCGCACAGGGGGTTACGGCACGTGGGCCGCCCTGCAGCACCCAACGGCCAGGGGAGGGCAGTGCTGAGCATCAGTGCTCCTTCCGTGCAGTTACTGGTCCTGTCCCCTGCCACGCGAGCAAGTGGCCGGTATTGACGGGACACGATCTTAAGGTTTACACAGAAAAGGGGTTTGCAGTCCCCTCCCAACACTCAGTAGTTAAAATCAATTAATACAGCAAAACCGGGTTCGTGAACATTTGGGAGGAAACATGGCTAAACATGTTGTGACGTCCATTTCACGATTACCTACCCATTTAAAATCTTTGAGTTAAAAACAGACAGTTTAAATGCCCTCCAAAGCACTAAAATACCAGAGTCGCAGTAAAGTAGTTCAAATGAATGTGTTGGTTACATTCTGCTTGATCTCAGAGCCCCGATCGCACGTGACAAACCTCAGCTGGTTACGCCCCTCTCCGGCCCCCCGCCGGCCGCCCCGTGCAGAGGAGGAGCCGAGGGGCAGGTGAGGACATGCGGTGGTCCCTCATCACGGCTCCCGGCTGGACGTGAGGCGCGCAGGGGGTGAGGGCCCAGCTCTGGACCGTTCCAAGGCGGACCTGCGGATTCAGCACTCATCCGAGGAAAGGATTTGAATAGCTTTCCCGAACGCAGGTGGCTTTGCCGCGATCATTGCATTTCGCACGTGAGCCCCGGCTGATCTGACTCTGTGTTTGCACCGTTTTGCATATTTCTGCTTTACCCTAAGTGCCGCGCGTGAACATGGGGATGAATGTGTGTATTTATGTAGATCTGCACGTCACGCCCCACGGGGATGTGTCTGCATCGTGACGGAGGGTGCTGGCCCTCTGCCTTCCTGCTCATACAGAGGAGGACCGCGTTAGACCCAGCTAAGGGGACGCTTACCGAGAGGTGCGAGGAATCCCGCAGCCAGCCGTCATCGGGGGCAGACGGGTGTGTGCGCCGCTCCTTCTCTGTGATTCCGAGGAAGAGGAAATCTCCGGGGAAACCTTGGGGCATTCCGACAGTTACCTCCACGGGCCCTCACTTCTTCTTGCAGGAAGGTGTACCCGTTAGCCAGGCATTGTGGGAGGGCTGGAGTAACGAGTACCTCTGTGCTGGCCGGTGCGGAAGCCACAAGCCAGGCCTGGCGACCGAAATTGAAATCCAGAATAATTAAAATTTAAAAAAATGAAAATCCGGCTCCTCCGTCCAAGTCCGTGTGAACGCCCTCTCCCACTCCTGTCAGTGATTAAGGCTATTCCGCTCCGCAGAAATAAACCTTGCCTTACAGTGACACCTAGTTCACCGCACAATTCACATCAGCTCAGCGTCTGAAAGGGCTCTGTCGGGGGCCAAGGACGCTCCGAGAGGCCCAGGAGAGGAAGTAAGTAACTGAACGAAGAACGGAAGGCGGGCTGTGCCCGCAGCGGCAGCCCGGGCGTCGGTGCGCGGCTGCGTCCGGCCCTTCCTTCTCCGTGCGGGGCCACCCCGGGGCAGCGGGACCGCGGCTGCCATCCGAACGCGCTTTCTCAGCGGCGTCCTGCTGAGCAGCTCACACCCTCCCCGCCCCGAGTCCTCACGCCGTTGAGAAGCCGGAGGAAGTCCCCCGTGTCCGTGATCGCGGGATCAGCCAAGTCAGGCCTAACAGTGTCCACCTGGTTCCGTGGCCGGCACTCCTCACGCCACGCGGGTGGAGGTCATTCTGAAGAAAACGCGTTCATGGCCCGCGTCCTGTGTGGAAAACGGACGTCCCTGGGTGGGGTTTTTGTTTGTACAGCACAGAGGAAAACGCTATTGCTTTTCACCCTGAAAGTCAAGCTGCCCCTTCTGTGAAAGGAGTATTTGGGGAACGTTCCCTGCGAGTAATTAGCCGATTCCAACCCTACGCGTTGGCGAAGGTCGGCGGTTCCCGGAGGCCCTGCCCAGACCACCCTCGGCGGCGCGAGGCAGCACCTGGGGACCTTCGTGGGTGCACCTGCCGCAGACCCCGAGGCGCGGGGTGGGGCCTGCTCACGCGCCCTCCCTGCCCTCCAGGGGCTGCCGCCTGCCCACCTGGGAGGCTGCCGCTCCGCCCACGGCCCACCAGGGGCGGGCATTTATCTTTCATGCGCTGAGGTCAACATTCAACCTGGTTTTGACATGAACCCTTGACTTGCCAGAGAGGTCAGCTCAGGCTTCCCCGTGACCATTCCTGACAAACCAGCATGACACCTCCTCAGTGAACAAGCAGGTTAGAAGGGCGTTAACCGAAGTCCTGCCGTGAAGTTAGCACCTCGCCTGTGGGGAGGCTTTTACCTACTGGAACTGTGTTCCTCTCACAGCAGGCCCACGATATCGCTGCTACGCAATATTTAGGAACACACAGACCCCTCAGGAAATGTTGTAGCGTCGCACCGGGGCTACTCGTGTGTTCAGGAAAAAACCAAGACGTGTCCATTTGTTTAGAAAGAGATAAAAATATAAATGATTCAGAAACCACTTCCATCTGTTCCTACCAGGAAGAAAATGGTTAAACTAAGAAACGAGTCATTTTCACGCCGTAAGTATTCTAAGGCCATCGACACGCTGCCGAGATTTGAAAAATACTCATCCTTTCCGTATTAGAAAAGGCCTCTATACTTCACAAAAACTGAATTAATAAACGTCAGTAATGTTTACAACGAGACCACAGTTTCAGAGCGAAAGAGTCTGAAATAACGAGTAGGTACGTGACACACGTTACATATTTAGAAACACTGACTCCCTGACCAGAGGCTGCTTCCTGGCCTCCCAGCGGTCGTTGCTTTGAAACACTCCCCCCTGGTGGTGGCGTCTGCTAATTACACCTCTTATGAAGCCGGTACAATCACGGGATCAGAGGCTTCTGTGTTTCATTTCATCCAAGAGGCATGTTTTGGTGTTTTTCAAAGTCATTTTAAAACAGAGTTAATTATTGTGTTCCACATAGGAATTTCCTGTGTTATAAGGTAAACATTTCTCCCCAGGAATTACAAGCATACATGACAAACTGTTTAATCATCATGATCATTCTAACAGATCCTGAATTATATGTAACATATGTAATTATACTACATATGAAATACATATTGTGTCACAGTTAACTGCCTTCTATGCAACTTACTGAGGTGGACTCCCCTCCCGACATTTTGTATTGATTCTCATGAATGGAACTACTGAGTTACTCACTGAGTTGCTTTACAAAACCTGAAAACCATTTCCTTCCCCAAAGGCAGAGAGAGGGCTCGCAATTAGCTCTGACGATGTTTTCTTCGGCGGTGAAGCGTGGTGTGCATTTTTTATTTTGGGGGGGTGGCTGTATGCTCTTTTTTTTAATTGAGATATAACTGATGTATAATATTATATTAGTTTCAGGAGTACAAACTGATTCTATAGTTTATAACTTGTGAAATCACCACCACGTTAAATGAAGGATATTGCAAATATATGAATTCTGTAAAAGGTGCAAACCTGAGGTCAGTGGGTGCAGACGTGTGGCTTTTTATACCATTTGTGACGTTGTTTCCGGTCGGAGCGCGGCCTCGGGCCTCACCCAGCTGATCCCCGCTGCGGGTCCGGACAGGCCTGGGCCGTGCGGCGTGTTCCCCTGGACCGTGTGCGGGGAGACAGCCTCCTAAGACTGTAGATTAACACGGTAATGAGCGCTGCGCAGAAATAAAAGGACTGATAGAACGCTGTGTCTTCTCTGCGCAAGTGGCCATTAAGTCCGTTTGCACAGGATTTGGGGGGACGGGCGTCCCAGACGGGAGGTACTGTGGCTCCCTGGGCTCTAGAACTGGGGGTGGTCGGCGTGGCAAAGGCGTAGTTTCGGGGCACATAGGAGGTGGGGTCTGGAAGCTGGGAGGGGCTGGTCCCCGCACGGTCCTCGGCGTGGGAATTCGGGGTGGTGGCTGCGTTTATGGCTCAGCCACGACTACAGTTAGACGTGTTCTTTATGAAGTCCCCGGGCATGTTTTGTCGGACGGCCGGGCCGGCCCTGGAGCTGGGAGACCCGCCCCGGGAGGGAGCTGCCTTGGGCTTGGTTCAGGGGCAGGGCAGAGGAGGGAAAACAGATGTAGAAGACCCTTCGAGCTGAGACTGATAGCAGGTGAGGCAGCATGAAGAGGGAAGTGCACCCTGCGCACCCCACGCCAGGCCGTGTATTAGGATGGAGGACCCGGGCCGGGAAGCCCCGAGCGGCACCTGGAGGCCCCTCCCCGCCGCCCGACCAGCGTCCGACAGGCCCTGAGCGCACGCGCGGCGGGGGGGACGCGCTGCGCTAGCCGACCGCTGTTCTCCGTGGAAAGGAGGCGCGTCTGCTCTTCCCGAACCTCTAGGCTCGCTGGGGAAGGACGACGTGATCTGATGGCCACACGGAAGGCCGCACCGCAGCGGCGCCCCGGCTGGGGGCTCAGGCGGCAGCAGCGTCCGCCCGTGGGCCCCGCGTCTCGGGCTGGAGCCCCCGTCGGGCACATGCAAGAAGGAGGCCGGTCAGTGCTTCTCGCTCTCTCCCCCTCCCCCACCCCGTGTCTCTGAAAACAACGGGAAAACGTCCTCGAGTGAGGATGAAAAAAGAAAACACCTGCAGCAGTGAAAAAACAGGAGGCGCATGTACCCCGATACACCAAGCGCAAGACACCCAGCCTGCACGTCTCGGGAGGGTTCCCTGAAGAAAGGCCATTGCCCTTGGAAGCAGGTCGGTGGTCCTGTCAGGCAGAAGGAAGACACTTGAGGACCTCGGGACGGGAAAGAATGTGACAAGACGCAGCCTCAGCCCGGACCCCTCTCAGCAGGGCCCGCAGCCGGAAGCGTCAGACCACAGATTTCTCAGGGGCGCAAATGTCCCCAACAGGGGCTCGTCGGGGGCACAGTGATGGCGAGGCCACAGGAGGGGGGACCTGCAGGAGGCGTGTCACTGGATCAGTCGGCCACTGTACCTGCAAATGATGGCTGACCCAGGGACCGTTCTGTGCACGGGACGGGGAAGGTGTGATCTGTGCGCCAGGCCCCGTCCCACGGGACGAATGTTCACTCGCAGGTGTTCGCTCCTCCTCACTTCCCAGGGGAGCGTGAAAGGCCTGGGGGGGCCTCCTGCAGGGAGGAGCCAGTGAGAGGCACGCGTGGGCCCCGCGCCCGTTCCCACCCGCTGGTGGCTGTGGTCCGGGCAGAGCTGTTGCCAGCGCAAGGCAGACGAAGCCCAGAGAACGGGAAGGGGCCTCGCAGGCACTGGGTACCATCGTGGGACAGGAGGGGGGCAGGAAGGGGGGCAGGAAGGGGGACAGGAGCAGCGAATGATAAGTCACGGCTCTTGGCGCGTGGTCAGGCCTGGCCATGAGGACACTGAAGAACGACTGAGGAGTTCTGACATGTCCGGGGAGCGATGGGAAGTCACACGGGGGGCGGCAACGTGGGGAAAGCACGGGGAGATCTGCACCTCGACTGTCAGCCCCCCTGTGCGGGGGGACCCATTGGGGCACAGCCCGCGGACCAGGCCAGCTGGCACGGACATGGTCGCAGGCAGCACAGCGGACGGACCCGTCTGTCTGCGCCGGACGATCCCCTTGGGTGGATCAGTCACACGCGGGGGAGGACAGGGGCTCAGCGGGGCTCAGCGGGGCCCAGGCAGAGTCTGCAAGGAGCTCGGGCGCAGGAGGACCGGACACTATGTTTCCCCCGAAGCAGGCGATGTAGCACATTTCCCGATTCGTGTGGGTCACACCATCCAGCTGCTGATACACGAGTATAACACTGACTGTGTCCCCTATGGGTGTTTGCACCCCTAAAAACCAAGAGGTTTCCAAACACGACCAGTGAGCCAGTTTTAAACTCGAACGCTTCCTTCAGCATTTGAAAGAGCACGTGGAGGTGCGGGGTGACGAACACCCTGCGTGGCCCCGGGCGCTCACCTCCTCCAGCCCCCGCTGCCCCCGCTCACCAGGTAACGTGCCCGCCCTGCGCCCTCCGTCTGCGACGCAGGCTTGTCGGAGAGGCTCGGCGCGGAACCTGTGCCAAGTGCTCCGCACACAGAAAACACTTCTGAAACCCCAATTTCCAGCAGATCGGCTGCTGAGCCAGCCGGGGTAGCCCACTCGCCCACTAGTGTTTTTACAGAGTGCAGCCACTGGGCATTCTCTGGAAAGGTGGCGTTTCTGTGTTGTCTTAAAAACAACCAGACGGATCCACATGCTCCTGAATTTTACCTTCCCCTTAAGGACAGAATTTATCGGCATGCCACGTTCTGTAGGTACTGATTAGAAGGGTCTCTTGGAGATACAGTCATTGAAATCAAAATCCTTTTATTCATACCTCATTTACACTTTCCTAATTTACGCTTCCCTTAGAGACACCCCAGGACCAGAGGCAGCTGGACTAGGGCTGGGAAGTAAACGCAGACTCTTCTCCCCTGAAGAGAAAGGCACGCACGCTTTCCGAGAGGGCATGAAGTCAAACTTTTATTTGGAAGCTTGAGTTTCACGTATAATGAAAATATTTTTCAGCCGTACAGAGCCACAGACATAACATATCACCACCTACAACACAGACACGTGTAATCGAGCTCCACTATGAGCATTTATCTACGGCAAACAAAGGACTCCTGGAAACTAGCCTTACTCGTCTCTCCTGACCGTGACCGAGGATTGAAGATACAAAGTCGGCTCGGCTCCGCCGGCTCCTTCCGCTCGGCTGTGCTGCCACAGAGCACAGACCCCGTCCCTCCGGAAGCAACTCGGAACCGTTGCGAGAATCTACCTTAATGGCACGTGAACAGAGTTAGGGTTTCAACGGGCAATTATGTTTCCAATCTTAGAAAAACAAACCCACATTTCTCATTATCGGCCTCTCTTGAGCTCATCTCTTTCCGTGAATATAAAATAGGAAAAAATATTATTTGAGACCTGCAGCGCAACTGCACTGTGCTTTACGCTTTATTTATAAACATGGGTACATCTAAAATATCAGGTGCCTTTACATGAACAGAATAAATCCACCAATTCACACTTATAAATACGCATGCAACGTCAGTGAAGAACACTTCTGTATAGCAAAGACCCTGCTGCATTGTCTTCTCATTAGTCATTTTGGATGACATGTGCCAATCATACTGCTCACGGAACAGCAGATTTCTTGTATTTCCTATAGATGTGTTTTTCTATAAAAATATATTGATGTGCTCAGAGAACAGATTGTGTTGGTGTGCATGGGGTGACTTTTTGATACATCATTAGAGTATAGGTTTATGAAGTTACAAGGCATCTTAGCTTTTATTATTTTCAAATTTTTCTTCATAAAAAAGAACACCCTGTGACGACGATAAGGTCACTGCGATCATCACCAGCACTTTCCAGTGGAGACCGTTTGAAGCCAAGGGGTCAAGCAACTTGCAGAAGGAAGGCCCGAAGCCGGCGCTGGGCCAGAAGAGGACTCGGGTCTCCCCAGCCCTCACCGCTCCCTACCTGCCACCCTCGGGAGGTGTGTGCACAACCCGCCACGCTAAAGCGACGCAGGCCGCAGCCCTCGCTCCCTCCGCACTGACGGTCCCAGCGGAAGCCGAGACGCAGAGGAAAGGTGGGCGAGAGGGAGCGAGGGCGGACGGAACGCGGTCTGATTTTCCACGTCCGTTCATCTGGGGCACCCGGAACGTGGGAGCAGGGCAGCCTCCTCCCCCAGGCCGCTGAAGGGGCGCGAAGGTTTGGGGAAAGGAAAGGATTCATCGCTTGTGTCAACTTGGACGGAAGGGTTGTTAACTGTTTAATAAACCTGCTTCCAATGCCTTTGTGGAGATTGTTTCCAACCCACACGGTCCCCTCAAGATGCTCTTTTGATGACAAAGAATAGGAGCCAGAATCAGTGCAGAACTGAACTCCACCGTCCCAGCCTTGGGCTCCTCAGTCGCTGAGAACCAGAAATTCCTCTCACCTGACCATGCTGCCTCGAGACATGTCATTCCTCAGGAGTCTGATGGGGTCAAAGTTCAAGGGGTGCACAAGGTTTAAAACGACAATGAGATAGGCCCCACGGGTTGCTGCATGACTCATTATCAACACCCCTAGTTTCGGTCCACACGGCATGTAGTGCCTACAGACACCGAAGCTGAGGACGTAACAAGGTACGTCCACAGCGACAGTTCAGAAAGGGAAGTGGAATCCGTGACTCAGTTTCCCTCGAACCTCACTCGGAGCTCCGTGGTGTCAGGGTACAACGTGCTTCCACAATTGCGAGCTGAACACTGGACTTTGCTGACACGCATGCACGAGCCTTTACACTACCTCTAAACGCGCTCACGTACAGTCTTGGACGGACGGGTCGCCCGCGTGCCTGGAAACCAGTCCCCTGAATTCACTCCGACGTTCCCAGGAGGAGACGCAGAAAAGCAGGCCCCCCGGAGATGTGAAGACGTGGTCCGGGCACACACATGTCCAGGCGTTTCTACTGTAAACAGTTTTTACTCGGGGGCGGGGTGGGGGGCTGGGGAAGGCGCACACCCAACAACAAAACTTACTTTGCAACATATGAAGGCGTTCCCCTCCCTACGTACACGTAGTGTCTGTGTTGCGACAGTCGGAGGAAGCCACGTGAGAACAGAAACCACGCGTGTTGCCCCACGTCTGCCCTCTGGGGCCGCGCGTTTCTGGCCGTGGCTCCGGAAAGCCGAAGCACGTGCGTCCTGCTCCG
Organism: Furipterus horrens; assembly: GCF_987537825.1. Lineage (NCBI taxonomy): Eukaryota > Metazoa > Chordata > Mammalia > Chiroptera > Furipteridae > Furipterus > Furipterus horrens. The sequence goes on from NW_028327177.1 coordinate 143,661,531, forward strand.
GCTCCGGGACAGACGGGCCTGCGCACGCTCCTCCTCCCGGCACAAAGCGACCTCTGCTTTACACCGCGTGACTATGAACGTGATATGTACAATGCCGTCACGGAGTACACGCGTGCGCACGTGTGCGCAAACACAGGGACGGCAGTAGCCGTCGGGGCACACCAGAGACGAGCGGGGCTCCTGGCGGCCCCGCGGCCACAGGAAGGGCTCTGGCGCCGCTGCTCCGGCCGCTGGATTTAGTCCAAGGACAAGACAGACGTTCGCAGACACAGCAGCGGGTAGAACAGGGGATTCGTGTGGAAACTGAGCGAGCCAGGCGTCTGCTGAACCGGACCGCCTCCGGGCGCAGGGTTAGCGCTGCATAGACGCTGGCGGCTGGCGGCCTAAGATCTCTAGTAGAACTTAAATAATAGGTTTTGACTGGATATAGTCCACGAAGGAGTTTAGTAAGACATTCGTATTCCCCTTTCCACTTAAATAACCCGTCTGCTCGCCATCTGCCCTCTGTGGCCAAAGTCCCTCCGCGGGTCTCAGGAACGCCACGCGCCCCCACGGCTGTGCGGACGCGGGGACCGCGCTGCGGCCCCTTCGGAGTCGGGGAGGCGGACCTGAGCAGGGGTGCGTCCCACTCCGCATGTTCAGCACCTGGAAAGAAAGCAAACGGACAGCGGGCCGCGGTCTCGAGCCGCGGGAGTCTGGACGGTGCTCTCGCGACGCGTCTCTGTCCCGCGGGCAGCTCCGCGCCCTGGAGCGGGGGACGCGGGGGCCGGCGGGGCGTGCGTGCGCGCGCGCGCAGGGGCGCGTCACGCCCGCAGCGGGAACGTGGCCGTGGAGCTGCCGTTGCTGCCCACGGAGCCCTTCTCCTTGGAGCCCGCGTAGGCGCCGATGAATGACCCGTCCTCGCTGAACAGGCCCTGGTCGCCGTCCCCGTACGGGACCAAGCTGTCCGCGCTCTCCGTGGCCTGTGTGTCCCGCTGGAGGGGCCGGAGACTCCCCCGGAGAGGCTTCTCGTCGCTGTCACTAGAAAACGAGAGGCCGTTCAGCAGCGTCGCACTGAGCTGCGCCCGGGAGGCAGCGCGGCAGGGGCGCCGGGACACGTGAGAACCTTCCGCACGCGCGCCGGGACGCTGGCGGGGCTGAGCCAAGACTAAAGGCGCCCCCAGCAACTCGCGTTTCCAGCGTCCTAACCCGTGTGCGTCGTTCTGAGGGGACCGAGAAACTTTTCCAGGGTGCGCAGCAGCTCTGCCCCCGCTTTAAAACTGGGAGCTTTGCGGGGCGCGGGGAGCCTCACTTGCTGACATAGGACAGATAGCATCTCCTTGGCTTTCCCGACCTTCGGGGCTCCGGGGGGCCTAACCCTCCCCAAAATCACTCCTTTGTTCCAGTTACTCAATCAAATTGTTCCTTGAAACCAAAGAAGTTTCTTTCATATAGTTCATCAACTCAGGTTTTTCAAATGAATTAAAAAATGGCTGGCGTTTTTAGAACGTAAGTACTACAGGCAGCCTGTATTTAAGGTTTGGGTTTTATTCTTCATAATGAGCAACTCTGAGTTAGTGAAATGTCTGGAACACGGTGCAGTCCTCTAAGTTCCTGATCAGGATTTTTTTTTAGGTACCAGCCGCTATCACACTGTGACGTTGTATGCAGGATTAAACAATTTTATCAAATTGGGAAAAGGGAGAATTTGGGAAAATATAACTAGCATGTGACCAGCGCTTGCGGACACGTGGCGGCCATTCCGGCTGCTGGGCCCGGGCCCTGTCCTCCGCGGGGACGCCTGGCTCTCTCCGCCCTCCTCACCTCGCACAGGGCTCACCAACACCGAGAAGAGCGCGCAGAGGGGGCGTGTGTCCCGTGAAAGCTGCTCAGTGCCCACGTGTGGTTCCCGTGGGGTGGCGGCCTGTGGCCACAGTCACCGGAGCCACGTGTGCTGGACAAGTAACCAGTGGGAGTGTGACCCGGGCTGACCTGACAGGTCCCCGTCATGGCCCCAGACCTCAGATCCTACGACCACAGTGGCAGAACCCCGGCAGCGGCTCTGGCCCGGGCCAGGCAGTACGTGGTGAGGAAACCCCTCCCAGAGCCACCCCTCCTGGGTGGCCGGGACAGCTGTCTCCTGGCAGGACCTTCCCCTGAGCATGCCGTTTGGGGGAGAGGATGAGAGACGGGTGACCTGCTCTAAGGGCACAGGGGGGGCACGCAACGGTATCGCCTGGGCTGAACCGAAGCCTGTGACCTCTGAACCAGGGGCTCGGGTCCCCTTCTGGGGGCTGCGTGTTTACCTGTAGTCCCCGAAAGTCTCATCTTTCCCGGACTGAACTTCTGGGTCCGGGTGCAGGTCCTCCTTCTCTTTCACTGGAGAAAAGAGAGAGAACGGATCAGGCAGAGGGTGCGGGGCACCCCAGCGAGCACTGGGCCTGCAGGGAGAACGGAGGGGCCCGTGCGCCCAACGCCGCCACGCTGACAGTGTGGTTCCGTCTGCCCCCCGCCAGTTAACAATCGAAGGGAAAAGGGTTTTCCGGGTTCCCCGTCTTTGGGCTCCGAGTCCCCGCCCGTGCAGACTCCCCCATATTGAGCATTTACGCAACGTTCTGCGGGCCAGAGGCAGGCGGAGAGGCAGGCTTAGCTGTGGCCCCTTCTGGAGAGCACGGCTCAGTACCCACTCCTCCCTCCTGACCCTTCTGGAGATGCCATCACATCTGTGTCATTAAGCTACAGAGGTTGAAGTCAACCACCGTCAACAGTGACGTTTTCCAGTGGTTTTCCGGGACCGTGGGGCACGAGGAGGGTCTTGCCTTTCTTGCTGGAAAGCGTAAATGGAACGGCTTTCTCCTTGTCCCCTCCCTGCAGAGACCAGGGGCCTCCCAGCTGCCCCAGGGAGGTAGCCTAATCCTAATCAGGGGGGGTGGCCTAATCCGTTTCCTTCAAGACACCATCTGAAGAAGCCCCCGGGCAGTTTGGAGGACCACACACTTCACCACAACAGCCTCCAAGGGTGTCCACACAGCTTCCAGTTAATTACCCAGGACCCCCGCTGATCCTTACAATCAACTCATAACACCCCAGTCTTTGAGGGAAAGGATGAGGTGTATAATCCCATACATTTTCCATGTAATTTTACAAAAATTTAGGATCTACGTTCGTTTGTTTGTTCAATATACATCATAGGTTGCCAATAAGTATTTGCCGGGTGAATCACAAGCCATGACTTCCACAAATCGGAACATGGTCGGACCGAAGGCAGTGGGGCCAAACCTCTCCCCTACGTAACAGCAGCAAAACACAGCACGTACCTCTGAATAAGAGAAAATAAATTCAGAAACGGAATGAAATTAAAGTAAGAGCAGTCATGACGTGAACTAGGATGGCCGTATGTTTACCTCATGCCCCGCTAATTCAGGGGCAGGGCACCCCGCACGTGTCAGTGATAAGAAACGTACCCCAGCAATGCTTGACCCCAGGTCCACTGACTGGGGGGCTGGTGCTATCAGAACTCATTTGGGCAGAAAATCCCTGGGTCACTAATGTGACCAGAAGCGTCCTTTCTTCTTAAGACATGAAAAGCGATGTGTGTGACTTAGCACTGAGTCTTCTCCACATCTCTGACATTTTACAAACACAGAAGAGAAGCTGGGAAGTGTTAAGTCTCATTCGAGCCATTTCAAGCCCTAGAAACCTGAAATGTGGGAACTGCGGGAGGAAACCTTCCCTTCGGTTAGTTGATGCAGGGCGTTTCTCCTCTCGGACACTGTCTCACGGGCTAACGTAAATGTGACTTCAACGTGTCACTGGGAGGATAGGAGACATCTCTGAAGAGTGCCTCCCAGAGAATAACAATTAATGAATTGGAAATCATATTAAAAACAGTTTTATCTGTTCACTTGTTGCTTTTGGGTTTATATCCTTTGTGTAAGTGAAATCATGAGCTTCTTGTCTTTTTCTGACTGACTTGTTTCACGTAGCGGGGCACGCTCTAGATTTACTCATGTTGGCTGAGTGGTATTCCATTGTATATGTGAGGGGGGACCCCAAAAAAGGAAATTATCTTCGGAGGAAGGGCCCCTGTAGTCCGGGCTTCCCCTGCTGGGCGCGTGCTCCAGGAGCCCCTCTGGGTCTGTGCGCCAGCTGGCGTTGTTGTGAGAGGCTGCGTTCGGCTTCAGTGAGTTTGTTTTGAAGGCTTTCAGCGTACCTGCCCATTTCATGATGGGGATTTACGAGCGCACCTGCCCACCCCGCACTGAGTGTTCAGCAGTTTTTGAGCAAAAACGGCCTGACTCCCATGCTCCACCCTCTCTATTCCCCGGATCTTGTCCCAAGTGACTTTTTTGTTTCCTCAGATGAAAACAGTCCTCAAAGGGAAATGCTTTGCTGATGCCAAAGAGGGGAAACAGAAAACAGCAGAAGCACTAAAAGGCATCAAAACCGACGAGTTCAAACACTGTTTTCAGCCGTGGGAAAAAAGCCTCAATGGGTGGACCGCATCCAATGGGGAGCACTTTGAAGGTGACTGAAGTTAATCATGTCAGAACACGGACTCAATCTTTTGTAAATGAAGTCCGTGTCTGGGTCCCCTCGTATACATCACATCTTCTTTGTGCCCACCCGTCGAAGGACCCACGGGCCGCGTCCACGGGGAGCGTCACCCCAGGACCTGTGAAGGAGAACGGACGCTACCTGAGTACTTCCCGCCGCGGTTCCTCTTCACGAAGCAGACGGTGAGCAGCACGAGGGTGAGGCCGGCGACGGCGCACATCAGCCCGATGAACCAGCCCTGCGTGGCGATGTCCTCGTATAGGCCCGCGCGCTCTGCCGCACAGAGGAGTCACACACTGAGCGCTGGGAAGCCACTGGCCTTGGGGAAACTAAGCACCGTTTCCAACACACAAAATGGCCTCGGTTTTGTTCCTCCTTCTAGGGACCCGAGAGGAAGGTGGCCGGGGGACAGGCAGAAGGACCCCGACACGCGCGCCTGCCTGACCGAGAAAGGACCTCCCAGCCGTGTGTCAACCTGAGGCCAGAAACCAGAGAGGACGGGGCAAGCAGTCGAGGTGAACACACACAGCGCAAGCGCAAGCAGAAGCCGCCCTGGTGACTGTGGGTTGCCATGGCGACGCCGTGGGTGCTCTTGGCTTGGTTTTTCTTTTTAGTTTTGTTACTGACAGGCGTTAATAAGCAGGAGGCATTTTTAGGCAACTCTAGCAGTAAAAGCAATTCGGGAAACGGGACCTGCATGGAGCGCTTTTCATTTGGAGTTTTGAAACGCTACGCCAAAACGAACTCAGACTGCTTTTCTCCAGCCACCGCACGGGGTGCCTCTCCTCTGGTGTGGGGGGGACAATTACGCTCTCCCCAGGACACAGGCGCGCCGGCTAAGGCTGCCCCGCACCACCCCAGTCCTCACCTCGCCCTCTCGCCTCAATCACATCTTCAAAAATGCTATTGTTATCAACCCAGCTCTTAGTCAGGAGGCGGACCGCCGGCTCGGCTCCGGGCTCGGGGGGGGCCTCGGGCGGGCGGGCCTTCTGAGTGGCATTGACTCCTTCTGGGGTCTGGCCGATCCCTTTACCTAAGGAATGCACACAGTTAAGGCATGAAGACTGTCATCGCTGAAAAGCAGGACACAAAAGTTGTTTGGGACAGATACGGGGGCCACTTGTAGCCTTTTGCCTCAGACAGCTCCCGAATTATCGGGAGGTCACGAAATCAACATTTGAGGTTTCCTTCCTTAATATTCAGTAACTCGTCCCATTCGGACGGTGAACATGCTGAAGAAACGGACCTCTAGAGTCGCCCTGGTCATGCGGGCGGCTCAGACCCAATCACAGGCTCCAGAGCGGTCCGTAAACTTGCACAAGCCTAGCAGCAGGCTGCGTGTGGCCGCCGAGGCCGGTGACTGGCAGCAGGTGACATCTGAACTGTGTTCCTCTTTCTCGCTCGTCACCATAAACATTGATGGGGCAGCATCGGAACACGTCAGGTGTTAACATAGGCACGCACCGTGTGCAGGTTTGCGGGCACAGCGAAGGGAAGGGCATGGAGCTCTGCCGGTGCTTGCAAAACTGGCCCTTCCCCAAGCCACGGATATGCCAGGATATTAATGGTAAAAACGCACAGTGGCAGCCAGGTAAAAACAGGAGTCAAGTGTAACCGAAGGAGACTTTGAACGTATGCTCTTGCAACAAAATGTCAAATACTTTCTTAGATGCTTTGCTAAGGCTCAACAGAATAAATAAAAGCCGGAAAATACGAATTTACACTGAAAGAAAGCCCACTCCATGTGCTGAGGGGATAAGGGCGTATGAAACGGTTTTCAGGGGATGCTCTATTAAATTCTAGACCAGAAACCGGGTGTCCCGGGTGGGATCGCGGCCGGGCTCCGTTACTGAGCGGCGCCGCGGGAGGAACAGGCCGGGGACGCCCGCTGAGCAAAGCCACCAGGACCGGCACCGCTGGGAGAGGGCGGTTAACTCGCACTGTGAGCAACGGAAATATTAATAGGACAGGACCTGGCACAAGCGTCTGAAAAATAGAGCAGAGCGAGTGTTTGCATTCAAACCAGGGAAGGACAGACAAGAGAAGACTCCTGCTCAGCCCCGGCTTCTCCCCCTTAGGTTCTGGGCCATGAGATCAGGGGCGGCCGGAAAATGACCGGGAGAAGGGCCGGTGCGGCCCGTCCTCAGAACGAGGGCGCCCTCCCGCCGCCCGCGGCCCCGCCGCCCGCAGGCGCCCTCCCCGCGTGCTGGCCGGGACCCCCGCAGGGCCCGCTTTCCCCTCTGACGCCCCCCCCCCCCCCCCCCCCCGTCCCTGCGGACGCCGCTGCCACCAGAGGCCCAGAGCACGCGCGGGAGGCCGGGGCCGGAGCTGGGGAGCCGGTAAGTGTGGAGCCTGTGCCCGCGAGACCAGGGCTGTGAGCCGTTTGCAGGTCGGCTGTTTGGCGCAACTGCTGGGCAGGAAATCAGAACTAATGCGTGGGTCAGGGTGCGTGGGCCAGCGTGCGTGGGCCAGGGTGCGTGAATCAGGTTGCGTGGGCCAGCATGCGTGGGTCAGCGTGCATGAGTCAGGGTGCGTGGGTCAGGGTGCGTGGGCCAGCGTGCGTGGGCCAGCGTGCGTGCGTCAGACAGCGTGAGTCAGGGTGTGTGGGTCAGGGTGCGTGGGTCAGGGTGCGTGGGCCAGCGTGCGTGGGTCAGGATGCGTGGGCCAGCGTGCATGGGCCAGGATGCGTGGGTCAGCGTGCATGGGCCAGGGTGCATGAGTCAGGGTGCGTGGGTCAGGGTGCGTGGGTCAGGGTGCGTGAGCCAGGGTGCGTGGGTCAGGGTGCGTGGGTCAGGGTGCGTGGGCCAGCGTGCGTGCGTCCAGGCACAAACACATCAGGTCAGTGTGGCAAAGTGCCCACCAGGGCAGGAGACGGTTTTACGTTTTGGGCGGAAAGTGCCCGAAAGCGAAGCCCCCTCCACGGCCCCAAGAGCAGCCTCACGGCCGTCCGCGCACACCCCAAGTTACGCAGGAGCGCGGCCCTGACCACACCGCCGAGGCCCCCGGGCGTGGCTGCTGCGCACAGCTCTGCAGACGGAGCTCACGCGGTCGTGGCGGGGCCGGCGCGGGCCCGGCCCCCCGATGGACTCACCGCCTGCCCCCGGCGTGGCGCCCTCCTCCGTGGCGGCCGCCCCGCAGCCCCGCGCCGTGCACGCGCGCACGTAGAACTTGTACTTGGTGTTGGCGCGGAGCCCCGACAGGCGCCAGCGGGGAGCGGCCGGCGCGCTGACGTTCACGTCGCTGAGGTCCCCGATCTCGTCGGTGGCGTTGACTGAGGGGACAGAGGGGGGCCTCCCGGGTCAGTGCGCGCGCCCCCAGCAGCCCTGCCCCGCTCTGCTGCCGCTCGGATTCGTGCCGCGGAGTCAGGGCCGCGCGTGGGGCCTGCGCCCGGGGAAACGGACTCGCCGCCGCCTCGGGGTCCCTTACAAACACACCCCGAACGCGCGTGCCCCTGGGGGCGCTGAGGGCGGCGGGCCATCCGGGAACGGCCCGCACTGCGAACGCGGGGGCCAAGGGGGCCCGCGCGGGGAGGGAGGGAGGGAGGGCGCGGCCGGCCTGCGGAGGCTCGGCGGGCACACGGCCCCCGCGCGGCGGACGGAGCGCGGACACGCGCGGGGCGCCCACTCACTCGTCTGGAACTGCAGCAGGTAGCCCGTGAGGTTCCCGTTGAGCCTCGCGGGCAGCCCCCAGGCCAGCGTGGCCGCGTCTTGATCCACCTGGACGACCTTCAGGAACGCCGGCTGCTCGGGCACTGGGACGCGCGAGACCGAGAACAGACACTCACGACCTGCGGCACTGCCCAGCCCCCCTGAGGCCGCCCTCGGCGCCGCGTCCCCTGGAGGCCGGGGCGCGAGCGCACGGGGTCCCGTCGACCCCGCTCCCCACGGCCGCCCCGCTCACCGCCCTCCGGCGTCCGGAAGGTGAACGGCTCGCTCTCGGGGCCCGCGCCCTTGGCGTTGTAGGCCGCGACCGTGAGGCGGAACTCGCTGAAGGCCTCCAGCGCGGGCAGCATCCCCGAGCCCCGCGGCCCCGAGAAGCGGAGGGTGCGCACCGCCGTGGGGGGCGCCCCGCCGTCCAGCAGGCCCCTCGTTTTCCACCAGCTGACCTGCAAGGGAGACGGGAGTGCTGGCCACCCCGCCCTGGCGGCAGGTGCGCCCTCGGCTGCTTCCAGAAGAAGTTCTGTTCTTAAGTTTTACTTTGCATTTTGTATTTTTTTAAAGCATCACTCGAGGAATGTGTATTGATTTTAGAGAGAGAGGGAGAAACATCGATGTGGGGGACAGCGACCGGCTGCCGCCCCTACGCCCCAGCCAGGGACGGAACACACAACCCCGGTCTGCGCCCCGACCGGGGATCGAACCTGCGACCCGCTGGTCTGCGGGGCGACGCTCCCACCCACCGGGCCCCCTGGCCAGGGCCCAGAAGCAGTTCTTTGCTTGGGGGGGGGGGGCGGGAGGGGCCTGTCAACGGGGAAGGGAAGCGGGGAAGAGACCTGGTATCCTCTCAGGCGTCCGTGGACTCTGTCCTTGGGCACGGACGACCAGGTCACTCTGACCAGCGAACTGTTCACGACGTCCACGCCGTGGACCACCGGGGCCGCGTCAGGGTCTGCAGGACACGAGCGCGGGGTCAGCGGTCAGCAGCCCCAGCCGCCTTCACAAGCCAGACTGTCTCACGGTTGAGTCTGAGCGGCACTGCCGCGGAGGCAGGTCCACGGGGACCCAGGAGAGCTCCCCCGAGCGGCGTCCCAGCCCCCGAGGGTCTCAGAGAAGGGAGCCCCCCCAACCCTGAGAGACGGGCTCCACGTGTTCAGTCAACCTGACGTCACAGCAGGCCCACGACCGCCCCCCCTCGGGGCCTGCTGCCTCGGAAGCACGTGACCTTGGCCCACGCTGTAACTGAGGTCACTTGGGCGCGTTGGGAACCTGACGTCAGTGACAGCAGCGGCCGTGAGCTGGGCACAGGCCGTGTCAGGCGCCACTGAAGGGCCGGGACTGGCTCCCGCAACCCTCGGGCAACCGAGGTCGGGTAGAAAGACTCAGACGGCAGGCGACTGAGGACGAGCCATTCCACGTCCTGTCCTTGCCACCTTCTACTCTTGGGTGAAAGCGTCACTTGGGGTCCAGGCAGGTCCCCTGCTGGGCGGGCACATGGGATGCAAGGCCGTGTCCTTTCTCCAATAAGCTGCTGGCAGGACTACAGGTATAACTATTTCATAATATGATCATATCACGAGCACTGCAAAACTCTGTGTGGATGTGTGCGCGCACATGTGTGTGAGCGTGTGTGCACACGTGTGATCCTACATGCAGACCTAGCTCTGCCCCCCGCCTGCAGACGGAGGCCAGCGCGTGGCGGCCGTGCCCTCAGGAGCGCTTTGGTGGGGGAGGGGTGACACAGCTGGAAACCTATGACATCACGCGGCCCCCCCAGCGGCAGCGATGCGTGCAGGCCTGTGATGGTCAGCGCAAGACTAGCTCTATCAGGCAATTAAAGAAAATGAAAGCCTTCGATGTGACTCCTCGCCACCACCCACACGGATCCGGCGTCCCGCCGTCACCCGAGGAGGAGGCCCGGCCACCGTCCTCGGCCCCCCCCGCCACGCCCCCACGAGCACAGAAACACCATCTGGGCAGGGGCTGCCGGCGGCACTTACAGTCCTCCCCGGAATAGAGGGTCACTGACTGGGGCTCGGGGCCAGCGCCCAGGCTGTTGACGGCTTGCACTTGGACATCGTAGGGGGCGTAGACGGCGGGCGTCATCACCCGCAGGCTGTGTTCCCGCACCGTCTCCTCTTCCCACTCCGTGGGGGCGCCCTGCGGCCTCCAGGCCACGCGGTACTCCAGGCCCGGCCCGTTCTGCTCCATGGACTTCAGGGGCTGCAACAGGAGGCAGGACTCGTCAGAGACGCGGGCGCGCTGTGGCGTGAGAAAGGCTGAGCAGACGGGCCACCTCGTGGGAAAGCTTGCCTCCCCTCGTCAGCTGGGAACAGTGGTGACGTTTCTGTCATTCTGTTAGTTAGAATGTCCCTCGGCCTTGCCTCGCTGGAAGAACCCTATGGTTTTAGTGCCTGGACGCTGCCCTTGGGGTGAAGTCTTAACTTTTCAGAAGAAAGAATCTACTAAGAAATTCTACAGAGGGTTCAGCCTGCACCTCCCCTTCCCCCTGTACCCTGCCTTCCACTCCCACGCACTGGCCCAGGGGAGACACGGCCATGAGCCCCGTGACCGCGAGTGGGCTTTCCCCTCGTTTTTCACCAGGACTCTCTCCTCCCCCAACCCCAGCCTCCTATACCTTATTTCCAAGAGAAAAACAAAGATTAGTCTTTATTTTTAGAGAATATGCATGTTTATACATTAGTACCCAGAATAGGCAGCTCCTATCAGCAATAAAATAATATCCCAGCTCTCTTGCCATTCTGTTTCCATTTCTTTAAGAACCCCTGCCCCCACACACACGCACACACGCACGCACACACACACACTTTATTCTGCTGTATACGAATATTTAGTGGTGGAATTTCTAGCATAGGAAATGGGTTATTTCCGCTCTCGTTTGTAATTGAGCGATACTTTTAACTCACAAAACATTGATGTGGTGTAAGCCACCCTATTAATTTCACAAACATGGAAATTGCATTTACATGAATCAGTTATGGAAACGACATTAAAAATGTGACTTGAGTCCTGGCTTGTAGGGCTCGCTTCTCTCAGCAGTAACTCTGTCTGTACATGTGAGCCGTTCGATGATGTTACATATATGCTCCTGCGTAATTTTCAGTGCTTCTTGACTCAACCTAATTTACTAAAATGCTCATTAGAAGCATTGGTTGGAATCAAGTTGAAAACACAATCTTATACCAGCAAAGTAATTTCAAGTCTACATTTATTCCAAAGGGAAAACTTCTATTAGCTAGCAGTCAAAAAAAAAAAAAACAGCAAAGCAAAGCAAAAGCCTGAGACCTCGCACACAGCCCTGGGTTAGACCTGCATTCACTGGACAATCGTCACTGCCCTGCGGCTGTAAATTCTCTGGGACCTCAGCGCAGCCCCTGCGGGCCAGGCCGTGACCCCAAGTCTGTGCTTCCTCTGCAATCGTACTCCCTCAGCGCCGCCCCCGCCCCCCCGACAGCCCACACGTCCAGTTACGACATTCAGTTTACACATGCGCTGCTCCAAGGGACACTGTCCCGCTGGCTGAGCCCGTGCCACTGTCGGGAACACTGAAGCAAGACCGCACCCACCCGGCGGCCTCCTTGGTGCATGGACCCCCAAGCAGATGGCAGGAACCCTCTGTATCTGGCTTCCAGGCGATGGTCGCCAGCTCAGCAAACTCTCCAGTAGGCTCCAAGCAAAGACAGGAGGCCGGAGGGGCCCGAGCTGAGCCAGGGGAGGGGGCCGCCAGCCTGTCCCCTCAGGGAGCTGTCCCCGAGGAGCGGGCCCTAAGGAAGAGGCTCTCCATGTGGGGCCCAGGGGTCTCTAGACGGGTCCGCGGAGGTCCTCCTTCCAAGGATCTTAGAAACCCATGGAATTATAGCATTTTCAGGAAAAAGAGCCTCTACTGCTCCCCTACTTTAAAAAGAGAGGCAGGCACAAAGCCAGGTTACAGGGACTGACCCGGAAACCGGACGGATGGTCATCGGCCTTGACCCCATTCTAAGCCTGCAGAGTTTCTTTTTTCTGACGGAGACAGTGCGGCCTGGGCCCTTCAGGGCTGAAACCCTGACGGGGTGAAGCGGCCAGGTAACTGAAGAAGCTGCTATTCACAGAGCGTTAGTGGGCTTGGCCTTTGGGGGGTTTGTTTTGTATTCTATGTTTTTGGTGTCCATGAGATTAGAAACTTGCTGTTTGCTTGAAGCTCAAGTTTAACATACATATACCTCCACTTCAGAACTAAGGAAATGCCAGGCAACAGTCACTCTGATATAATTAATATTTACCTGGCTGGGTTGCAGTGGGCTCTTAATTTCTGCTTTAAGGGACATTATCATTTTTAACGCAAAATACGCCGTGAGATGTGGCCCCCTAGTGTGGGAAGGAGAGTTTTAGAGCCACTGCTAGCTGCAATGACGAGTGCCGGTAGGGAGGGACATAGTGCGTTACTTTTACAAATGTCTTCACTAAGTAGTGTGACTGGTTTATGAAGATAATTCATAGGCAACAGCACATGAGCTGTAAGTAAGGAAACTAAAATCCGTCTTGTGGTTTCTAAGTAAGGGTCACACATTCGGTCGGTAAGTGAGCCGTCACCCGCATGAGGCTCAGTATCTTACTTTCCTCCGCAGGGTGCTTCATTCAGTTACGTCCCAGTTTACTCCTGATGCACTTGCCTGTTGTCTGTCTCTCCCGCTGGAATACACAGCCTTGGAAAGCAGAGAGTGTATTTTCTCCTTAACTGCCCCGTGCAACCCCAGGACCTCACCATACATTACTTTTCAATAATTCATGTTTAATGCCAAAAAAAAATATCAGGGGTGTGTACTTTGTTCCTGGTGCTCATCTGAGTTGTTCATCGTTTTGTCAAAGATCGACTATATTTTAAATGAATTTCTTCTCTCTGATCATTGTCTTAGAGAAAGGGGTCTTCTCTGAGTCCATCTCTGGAGGGGTCGGGTGACTCGGCCCGTGTCTGTGTGCCCCCCTGGGAAACACCGGGCCCGGCTCCTGCCTGCAGGGGGAGCCCCACGACAGGAGCCCTGAAACTCGCTGGTGCGCCCGAGAGGATCAGACCTCCGGACGTTCCGGGACAACAGCAAACACGATGGGACAGATTACGGACGCACCTGCCAGCATCGCTACACATCCCTCACTGCTGCCTCCCTCCCGTCGACTAATGACCGAATGACATGTCGCTGACTCTTCGAAGACAAATTACAAACGCTTTCGGGGTGTGATCTCATTAAGACAAGCGCAGAGCGTGAGTGATCAGCCCTGTGTGTCTTTGGGGAATAAAGAGAGAGGCTTCTGGGCAGGAGCAGCAGGAAGGCGGACAGAGGGGCCAGCCGCCCGGGGCTGACTCGGAGCCCGGCTCCCGGCGAGGCCACGGGGTCCTGGGAGCCCAGCTTCTCGGCGCAGAGGGCAGGGCTGACACCAGGAGTGCCCACAGCCCCCAGGGGGGAGGGGGGACGAAGGACCGAGTGACGGCGGGACAGATGGGCCCGCTGAGGGGCCGACCAGCTGATCACCCAGCCCCCCAGCCGCCGGCCAGCGTGGTGTCTGCCTTACGGAACCTCAAAGAGGGGAAGCCAGAGGTACTCGAAAGGACCAAACTGCATCACTTCAGGCTACAAACTGATTGTCAAGACAGTGCAGTAGCAACTATGACCATGTAAATATTCTGGAATAGATTAGTTTCTGTGTATTACCAGTTCTTTTTTCTAATTTTAAATTTGAAAAACTCAATTGCTCTAAAATGATAATAAAATGTTGGCATTGATATAAAAATAGTAACTAAATGTTTTGCAGGTATGGGCCATCAGATTATGTAATAAGTACTAAGACCAATATACCGGGAGAAAGCATTAGATCAAACCCTAGACATCTTCAAATTCTCTCAAAAATCCTACCTGGAGCGAAGTATACAAATAAATTAGTATGTCCCAGCATACATTCTAAAATGTCCTGTATTTATGTAAAATTAAATAAACTCAATGGTGGAGTACGTAGCAATCAGAATGGGTGAATGGCAACCTACTTCCCAGGAGGTTAAAATGCTTGTTCGTGAAGTATGTCCGAGTAACAGAGGGGAAATTTTCTGAAAAGTCACGGAAGGCCGTTAGAAATGAGACGCACGCAAAAACTCACGTGACCTGAGCTGATACAAATGTGATGCCGCGTTTAAAGAGGACAGTCTAACTAATAACTTCTAGCGGCGCTAAAGGCGGGGACGTGTTTCAAGTCGAAGATGCCCAGGTAAAGCCCAGCTCGTGTGCTGACGGGTGGGACTGCCCAGCCCTGGGACCTCCGTGTCCAGATCGGGAACAAGGTGCTGACGCCTGACCAGGCTTCCTCAGAATTCGGTAAAAATAAACCAGATGCCACTGGTGCTTCGTGGTGGCAGCTGCTACGTGGGCGCCACTCCTCTGCTCTGCTCAGTAGCTCACGGGCCGCCCGCCGGGCTGGAGGGAAGGGTGAAGGTCTCCCGTGTTGTCTGGCCGGGAGGACAGCTGGGATTCTGGTTACAGAAATGCCAGGAATCTGGAACTTTGGCAGCGGGTTATATTTAAATCAACATGAATAATCTTTTTAAAATTATTTACCACTGTCAAACTCAGTTTCATCATTTTGAAACACCAATGGTCTTTAAAACATACAAATAAAATAATTTATAAACTATAATAATTAATATAATATAAATATCTCCTTTTGCTTCAAAAGCACCGTTTCATCATTATACATAGCAAGCAGAACTAAAAGAAGGAGGAAAAAGAACACAAAGAAAGACATTAGAGAGTACACACCTCCCACTTTATAATCATCTCCTTGGGTTGAGAGGCTTGAACCCGGATGTTCTGTGGATTCTTGTCTGGAGCTGAAAAATTACAAGCATTAAAATTATTTTTCCCATTGTATGGTCCCTAGGCAAATCATCCTATCAACACCCCCTCAAAAATATGCTTAAATAACTTCGATATATTTATTCATTTCTATCAAGCTCAGTTCCCAGAAAGATTCAAGACGGCATTGCTGAGATATAACTGACCTCTAACACTCTAAGTTTCAGGTGTACACGGTAGTGATTTGATATAAGTGTATCTGCAGATATGGCCACACAGTTTACATTTATATGTATATGCTGCAAAGTGATCACAACAGTAAGATTAGCCAACACATCCACTACCTCACATATGGCAACTTTAAAATGCATATTTTATTGAAAGGAGGTCGTGTTCCTGAAGTCACAGTCACTCCAAGGAGAGTAAATGCCTTACTCTCGTGTATCTTAATTTTAAACCTGCCGTTTAAATTTTAAATGTGAATTTAAAAATCCTAACCCTACTTTTAAAAAGTGTGTTGTCATTTGAAGCTGCTTTCCTTTTTGTATTACAATTATTAGACATTCATGCTGCGACCGTTTGCCTCTGAGCTGAAGAAATGAAACACCGGGCATCAACGTCGACAGCCAAGCAGGACGCGGCGGACACCGAGCCCCACAACAGACCGGGACGCGTGTGTCCTAGAAGAACGACTCAGTACGCAGCCCGGTGCCACGTCCAGCTGAGGCCCCTCACGCGAGTACCTGACTCGGTGGTTTCATTGCGCCTCCTGGCCCGCCCTCAGCCAGAAGGGAGTGGGGCCCCAGAGCGTTTATCTCAGCGGGAAAGGCCGGCACGGGGCACGGCCCACTGGTGCGCTCAGCCCACTCAGAACATCCCTGCGCGCTGCCCGTCTGGGGCTTAAGTAAGAGGAATGTGTCTTGCTGTCTTGGGAAAGTAGACAGATACTGAGACACAAAAGGTGAACTAGATGCGTGACATGGATGGTGTCCGACGCACTGACCAATGTCACAAGGTGCCTCTCCTGCGTCCAAGCTGTATTTCGGGAAGTGGAACCCCTGACTTGGTCTCTCTACGCTGAACTTCAGAACTTACTTTGTACCTGATTTTAACGCGATCTTCAACGACCAGGAGTCCCTCGGGAACGCTCGCTCGCACCCCTGCCTGCTGACTTCTGCCCTGTGCCCCACGGGATGTCATCCCTGACGGGACCGGTGGGACCTGGACTGTTTTGTGTGTTGCAATCTGCAGAACTTCCGGAGCCCTGTGGCGGGACCCGTCTCAAGCCCTGGACACCCCAGCCGTTCGTGGTAAGGACAGACAGAGGCGGGGCGGGACCGGCGCGCACGCTCAGAGCCCGGAGTGAGAGCCCGCGGCCCACCTGCCGGCGGCGTCTCGTGGTGGTCCGAGGGCCGGCTCGGCTGGCTCCTGCCCACTTCATTCACGGCCGTGACCCGGAACTGGTATCTCACGTACGGCGCCAGACGGAGCAGGACCGAGGTCTCCTCGCCGCCGACGGACGCCAGGGCCTGCCACCGGCCAGGCGCCTCCTTGTCCCCTTGGAACTCCACGACATACTCTGCGGAGGGAGCAGCGGGGCCGTGAGCGTGTGTGCGTGGCGGGGGTTTGTCCGCGGTGGGACATGTTCTGGAGGCCGTTTCCAGAAGGGCGGCCGCCCGCCGGGGCCCCGGCCGTCCCTACCGGTCACATTGCTGTTGTGGCTGTCCCCCGCGTCCCACGCCAGCCGCACACTCCTGTTCTGTCTGTCTGACAAGCGAAGGTTTGCTGGTGGGTCCGGGACGTCTGGTTAAGAACGAAAATGAGGACACGCGCTCAGGCCCACGGCCAGCCCTCCCCTGCGGGCCTGCCCCTCCCGTCCGGGCCGCCCTGCTGGGAGTGCCACCCGGCGCTGAGCACAGCACCCGGGCCCGCGGGCCGCGGCACCTGCGCCCTGAGGGCGGGCTCACAGGGGCGACGCGGGGCCCTGTCTGAGCCTCGGGTCCGGCAGAGGGGGCGGCTGTGCACCGGGGACGAGCCGGCCCCGGGGGCGGGGTGCCGAGGAAAGCCCCGGGCTGCACTGGGCCAGGGCAGGCGTGGGCCGGCGCCACCCATGCGGGTCAGCTCGCCAGGTCACAGAGTGGGTGGGCGCTGCCCTGGGAGGGGGGGTGAGCCTCAGGAGGTCGGTGCCCGGCCAACGGTCTGGGAGCCTCACCCACGGGTGAGCTCAGGACGGCCTGCCGCACCTGCACCCTCGGGGTGCGCACGGCTTCCTGATTAGGAGGCTCACTTGGAAGCTGAACGAGAGGCGGGGCCTTGCAGAAGCCGTGAAGTGTCCCCACCCTTCCTGGAGTCCTGGGGGCTCAGCCTCCGCCTCCAGCTTGGAGCATGACGGCTGGGCAGCCACCGGGGCCCCCGCACCCCACGCTAGCATCTCTGCTCCGAGGCCCCTTTCTCTGCACCCCCAGAAGGGCGGCTCCACAGCCTGAGGGCTCGCCTGCCTCCCGCGGGGGCTGGCAGCTGGTTCCCACGGAGGGAAAGGGACTGAGCATTAATCACCCTCTTTACAGGGAGACGAGGAGACAGTACTGGAAAGTGGGGTCACTACTTAATAGTAAAATTCAAACCAGCGATACACGTGCAGGGGCTCAAGGGACCGGGGGCTCATCGTCACCAGGAATGGAGACGGAATGACCAGAGTCCTCGTCAGCGAGTCCACGTACCGAGGACGGTCACGTGAGTGTCATCGGACACGCTGTCCAGAGCCGTGTGAGCGGAGCAGGAGTACACGCCCTGGTCCTCCGGCGTGACGTTGGCGATGGTCAGGTGAGGTCCATCGATGGCCACCCTGCGGGGGACCGTGAGCACGTGAGCGGAGGAGGCAGGCCCACGGCAGGATCGGGGCCCTTGCAGAACCTCGCCTTCCCCGTGGTGAGCTGGCTTCACATGACGCCAACGTTCTGTCGGGGCGGCTGCACACAGTGTCACCGCAGCACACACATGGCCACATGGCCGTGGAAGGCAGCAGCTTGGCGTTGTGATCACGACCAAACCCAAGCCCGTGTGATGCCGGGCTTGGTGACGGGCCCGCGTGCCTGGGTGGGTCTGAGGGGCCGGCGGGCCTCCCAGCAGCCCCGGCAGAGCGGAGGGGCCTCCCCGCAAAGGGCGGCTGTCTGGGCTGCTTCTCACTGCGGATCCCTGCTGCCCATGACCGGCACCCCCACCCCGGGCCGACTGCACACGACATCTGCCGACAGTTCCGCCAGAGGCGGCATCTGAACAGCAGGGGGCAGGCCAGCCCTTCTTTCTGTGACTCAGCCGCAGGATGCTGTGGTCATGCCTGTCTGTGCCACTTCATAACTGACTGCACTGTATGAAACACACATGAACTGTTAGCATGCCTGTGTCCGGCTAGCGTCACTATTCAGGGGCCTTTCACATCAGAAGTATACTTACAGCCGTCTGCCATTTAGGTGAAATAAATAACGCCCTCCTTGTGGGGAGAGAAACTCCCGTAATGGAGGGCTTTGATGTAAAACTCCGCCAACTGCGGAGAAGCCGGGACCGTAGGAATCCGCTTCAACCCACAGTCAGCCTGACAACGTCCGTCCCACTGTCTGATTGCAGACAGAGGGGATTCCTCCCCCGTCACTGACCGGTTGGCCGACTGCTCCCTGGTCTTCCCCTTCAGGAGCCTGAGCGCCATGTAAACGTGGTGACGCAGCCACGTGAACCCTTCCCCAGGTCCCGTGAGCCATGCGCCCGCACGTCCCGTATCAGAATGTGACACACGTGGGCCACGATGGGCAGTTTACCCTCCTGGATGGCGGACTGCGACTGAGCCGGCCCTTCCAACAGGGCGCAGCCTCCGGCCCCCGCCCGGTGAGGGGCGGACGGACGGACGGAGCGCAGGCCCGGGCCTTCCCAGCGCAGCTGGGCCCTCGGCTGAGACCAGCCTCCCGCTCTCCCTGATGCGCTTCACGTCATCTGGGGCCCCGCAGCACCCGCACCCCGCCTTCATCCACGCTCTCGTCTACGTGTTTCCTGCGTCCTGGGCGCGCAGGCTGGAAGGCGCAACGTCTACCTGCCAGCGCGTTGAGCAGGACTGGTCCTGAGCAGGTTCCGGCCCTGCCCGTGGGAGGCTCCAGTGGGCCGTGGGGGGCAGGGAAAGGTCACGGTCCCCTCGGGTGGCAGGGGTGGACGTGGTGGTGGGGGCTGGGGTGGCCGTGAAGGCAGCATGGTTTGCACGCGTGGGCATCCCACCCGAGGCCGGGTGCCTGAGGACCCAAATTTCAGGGAGCAGCCGCCTCTGAGGTGTCTCCTCCGTAGCCCCCACGCCTCGTGAGCCGTGAACAAGCCTCGGAACCCTGGACTGACCCTGATCACGTGCGAACAGGACGGTCCCCGTCACACGGGAATCGGTCACAGAAACAAGAGAGACACGTGCAGAAAGCGAGGCCGGCGCCTGTCTGGCCCGAGGACGGGAGTGGGTCCGTGCTGACACCTGACCCCCGTCCCCCACGCACCTGCCGTCCTCGCTGCCGTTGGCCTGCAGGGCGGCCCCGCCTTTGCTCCAGGACAGCCGCAGGCTCTGCTGCAGCTGCGCGTCACACCAGCTCTCGCAGCGCAGCACGAGGGGGTGTGCCCGGGGCACACGCGGGTTCTTGGGGGACACTCGGACCTCCGTGGCGTCTGTGAGTTCCAAACACACACACGCGGGTTAGAGCTGCGGCGCCCACCCCGGGGCCACACGAGCCTGCGGTTTAACCACCGCCGCTGTGGGCACCGCAGGGCCGCCTCGCGCACGCCTGTCACGCCGCCACGCCCTGACCACCCACCGTCACCGTCTTCCTCTGCCCGGGCGGCGGACCGAACCCGAGGCAGAGGCCACGGCTCCCTACGCGCAGGGCAGCGGCGCCCTCTCCGCTCCGGGCGTGGGCACGAGCGCATGGGGCCTGCCTGGCAGCGGGAGGGACATTTACCCAATGAGGGGGTGAAGCAGGTGGAGGGATCAGGAAGTACAGACGGCAGCTACGAAACGGTTGGGGAAAGGTCAGGCGCAGTCGGTAACACTGTCCCAGCGGCCCATGCAGCTGGGGTCCCGGGAATACCGGGGTCACCGTGTAAGGGGCGTGACTGTCTCACGCTGAGCGGCCCCTGAAACGAGTGCACTCCTGAGCGTGGACTGTGATTAAAATGTTTCTCAAAAGAAACCGTATGAGGAGGAGGGAAGCGAGCGTCGTGGGGCAGACCAATGAGACTGGCCGTGAAGCCGGGTGACAGGGACCGATTATGTTATACGTCCTGACTGACCTTTGCGCCCAGTGAAAGGTTCACTTACACAGCTTTTAACCGTCTTTGTTTCTTTTCTAAAGTCAGTCAGTCGGACCCACAATCTGAAGCTCCAGCGCAGGCGCTCTGGCCTTCTTGAAACACGTTTGCGTCCTTATGATTATTTCAAAACACATCCTCCTCCTCCTAAAGGCCCTGCTGACGGGACAGGACGTTGCCCCCAGGAGCCCCCTCACGTCTCCCGAGCTGACCCCCAGCTTTGTTCTCATGGTCACTCTCTGCCTGTTACCTAAGGAACCGATTCAGCATGAGAAGTGATAACAAATTCGGTTACTTGGTGGCCCAGGCACAAAAGGTAGGGACAGTATCAGACTAAATCCATTTTAAGTGAATTACTGAACATTCTTCTTTCTCCTAATTCTAAGTTCAAAGTCAGACACCCATTTAATAATAACGGTGCCGTTTAATAGCACGTGAGTCCGTTCAGCAGGTCTCTGCTGGAACACTCACAGTGACACTTGATAATTATGGCGAGTCTATGAATACTGACATGCCCACCTTACCGAGGAAATAATTTAAGAGTGAAATGAAATTAAGGAGTAGCACCAATGCCTCTTGCAGGTAAGAGGCTGGGCTGGGATTTGAACCCCAGTCCATTAGAGACCAAAGCTCATGCTTTAAACCACTGAGCCACTGAGCCACGTGATCTCTCATCTAACGCTGCTGTTCACGTCCCTCCTTTATACGCAGACAGAGCTTCCGTGGCGCTTCGCTGCGGTGGCTCCAGCATGTCCCTGGCCCACAAAGGGCACCAGTTCCTGGACTCGCCTGTCTCTCTGCCGAGCAGCGGCGTGAGGTCCCCGTGGGCTGGCACCCGGAGGGGTGGGGGCACTGGGCCCCTGAAGGTCACGTGAAGCCCAGGCTTCCCCCTCCCTGACTTTGAACCTGGCTGGGTTGCTTCCCCGGGAGGTAGGCCGGCTTTATGAAGCATAAAAGAATCATCTTCATGACTTCAAAGGGGCATTTTGAAAAACTGTACATGGCACTTGGAAATGCAGAGACTTCAGAGGGCAGCGCCAGAAACAGGCTGCGGGGTGGCGTGCGGGTGACTTAGGACAAAGGAAGACTCGGACACCGGAACAAATCCGAGACCCAGAGAAGAATGAACACGTGAAAGGCAAGGGAGGAGGGAGGGCTGTGCTGCGGGGGTGGGGGGAGAGCCAGGGAAATGTCGGGGTGCCAGTGAAAACCGCTGCTGAACACACGCACACCCTGCCTCCACGCGGCGGCAGGGCGGAGGTCACGTCCCCACCCGTCACCAAAGCGCACCTACCCGCGTGTGGGGCGGCACCTTCCCCTCCTGTGTGTTTCCCTGAAAATCAGAGAATCAGGGAAACCCCAGGGGCCGCGAATGGTTTCCCAGGGCTTCGTTCTGAACAAAGAAATACACGGCTCCTGCTGCCTCGGAAAGAGGACAGGGTCTTCCCGGTCCATCCTACCCAGTCTTTGTGGAGCTGAACTCTGGTGAGCTCATCCGTGACATTTGCAGCTCTCAGAGTCGATGGCTTGTATCAGCACGCTGAGCTGGTTACTGACATAAAAGGTAGTTACAGAAATACCCAAACAGGGCGTTTTCAGACATCGCTGGCCAGGTCAAGAACCCCCAGCTCCCTCCTAACTGGGGGGGAGCCACGCTCCTACCTATCACGGCAGGTCCTGGCATTGCTACGGGGGTCTTTTGGACAGAACGCTATTTACAAGTCTGCAAACATGCTGACAAACGGAACCCGTTGGGAACGCGTGCCCAGTGAAGGCAAAACAAAATTACTTCGAATATCCAGAGTGGCCGTGACTGCGGTTTTCCCTTTGGCGTTTTCCACCCAGCAGGTGTAGGAGCCTGCGTCCTCCTCAGTGGCTCTGCTGACCCGCAAGGTGCCGTTGTCATAGACGTGGTACCGCTGACCGGACACCGGCTTGAGCTCCTCCGCCTTCAGCCTGTGGACAGGAAGGCGTCAGTTAATGGGGGCCGTGAGACCCGGGTGCTCGCTGGGGTCACGAAGCTTGTCCCTTCTCCGGGCTCGGCCGACCCCATGCGATGCTCCCGCGGGTCACAGGGAACCACCCACCGGTCCCAGCGGCGGGCAGCCGGAGGGCCTCCTCTGCGGCGGTGCCTCTGCCCTGCGTCTCAGCCCAGCGCCCCGTGGCGCGTCTGCGCTCAGAGCTCGGCACAGCTGTGTCCTGGCTCGGAGCCGGTGACCTCCCAGCTAACAACCGCCCGGGACCCAGCGTGGGCAAGCCCGAACTTGAAAGCAGTCATGGCCCTGCCGCACCCCCTGCTGTGCTGGGAAAACAAGGGCCCCTGGGAGACCTCGCAGGCCAGCCGGGGAGTCCCTCCTGTCCCGCCACGTGGGTTCCGCCCACCTTGTGACCCCGAGTCTCCCGCCATGGGCACCCGCTTCCATGTGTTCACTGCCGCAGCTTGGACAATTCACAATGGGAAGCCGTGGAGCTAAAATGTCACAGGACGGACGCCTTCCTGCGTCCCCAAGGGATTCCCAATGATATTTTCAAAGACAGACCAAAAGTTGGAAAGACAGCCTGACATGACCGAGCCCCCAAGCCCCGCCAGCATCCACGGCCCCTGCACCTCTCTCTCCGTGGGGAGAGCACACCCCTCTTTATTTAACCCGCCGTCGGCTTCCCGCCACGTGCAGCTGGGCCGCTCCCAGACAGATACCTGCCTTGACCGCGTTTGTGGTCCCCCCGGGGGGACAGGCGTCACCCACTGATTCACAGCAATTACGTCCTTGGTGCCAGGAGCACAGACGCCGGCCCGTCCAGCCCGGGGCCTGGGCCGTCTGTGAGGGGCAGGCTCGGCCCCGTCCTGGCTGCCCACGTGGGGCAGACGGCGCTTCCGGGGGGCGTTTAAAAATCAAAACCAACGCAGTGAAAACCCACGACGAGCAACCGCCCCACAGTTTAGAGAAAGACCCTGCCCTTGGGTGACCCCTCAGAGCGGTGGGAACGACTTGGGAGCACGCGGACCACCACGTGTGTCTCCTGAAGCCACGGACACGTCAGGCCCCCGTGACGACATGGCTGGGCCTGTTACAATGTCAACACAGCACAGGCAGGTGCAAAGCACGGGGCGGAGGGGCACGACGCGTGTGTTTGGAATGACGAGCAGCCTGAGACAACCGTTTAAACGGGATCTAAACCAACAACAGGCGGGCGGCGTGGCCTCAGGTGCCCGGAGCACGCGCAGCTCTATTTCCAAGTCCACGTTCATGATCCTTCACCGCTTGGCTGTCCTGCGTGGGCAGAAGCGGCCCTGCAAACCTCCCCGCGTGAGCACGCCCAGCCCAGCCCAGCCGTGCGCTCCGCGCTTCCGTGCGAGGCCCAGAGCTACGCGGTTCCTCCGAGGCGCGGGGCACCGGCAGCGACACGGACACAGGCGCCTGTCAGCCGGCGCATGAAGGGACCGGGGCCCCCGTGCCGCCTCCCGTGGGAGAAGGGCGCCCGCTCACCAGGACACGATCGCCTTGGGCGACGCGAAGAACTCGCAGTGCAGGAAGGCGCTGGCCCCACGCACGGCGGCGTAGTCCTCGCCGTCCCCGGTGCGCATCAGGGGCCGGATATCTGAGAATCACAGAAACGCCGTCAACGTCCCTGTAAGGAGTCACACGTGCGAATCATCACGTCCCCCACCCAGCCCCGTGACTGTGGGAGGACAGAGAAGCGCTGCGCGTCACAGGCGGTGCTCCGACTAGCAGGGCACCCCGGCTGAGCCCCCCGGAAGGACAGCATCAGCAGAAAGTCTGACCCTGAATGTGAGGCGAACGGGGCGCTAACTTCCCGCCTGCTTTGTGCATCAAGAACTCAATGTGCCGGTGAGTGTGACCTTGACCCTTGTCCCCAGGGCCACGGCCGGGGAGCAGCGTGCGGGCAGACGCTTACCCACGACGTCCACATTGGCGTTGGCCAGGATGGTCCCGTGCGCGTTGGAGGCCTCGCACTGGTACACGGCGGAGTGGTTGGGCTGCAGGTTCGTGAAGCTCACCTCCCCGGGGAAGACAACGTCCCCCGCAAACGGGTTTTCTGCAGGAGATGAAAGGGTGTCAGTTTGATTAAAAAAAAAAAAAAAGGACTTAAATATTTAAACACCATTTATTAAACATGTCACCCAGAATTTAACTCCTAAGACCCGTTCGGGGTGAATCGTACGTCAGCACTTCCTGACAGCAGCCGTGACTTTCCCACGTCCCGGCCCTCCTGCAGTTCCGGCGTTTCTGAAAGCGGGTCCCCTCGGCTCGCTGCCCCTCCACGCACACACCCAGAGGCCAGACGCCCGGCACCCAGCGCCCGGCACGGCAGGCAGCCGACTGGGAGTGGGAGCCACGTCCCCGCGGGTGCAGGTCCCGCCGCCCCGGCTGCTCCTCCGCTCCACGCGCTCACTCTCCCCTCTACTCTGCACGGTCCCCTCGGAGCCCCGTTTGCCGGCGGCCCCTCCAGGTACGTAGCGTGTGGAGTTGATGTTCCCGTCTCGA
This sequence comes from Furipterus horrens, assembly GCF_987537825.1. Lineage (NCBI taxonomy): Eukaryota > Metazoa > Chordata > Mammalia > Chiroptera > Furipteridae > Furipterus > Furipterus horrens. Next base: position 143,686,398 of record NW_028327177.1, read on the forward strand.
GAGGCTTAGAAAACAGCAGCCGGGGGTCCTTCCTTGGGGCAATAACCCCACCTCACTGCTGACCTGAGTGCGATTCAGGAAGTAGGTTTGGGACGTGGTGACAGTGGGCGCGTCTGCTGCATTTATTAGGGACCCACGGCGTCCGGGGGTGCGGCGCAGGCACCGTCGCAGACCCCGCGGGCTCCGTGCGGGCGGGGGGACTGGGGTCGGCAAGGGCGGAGGCACGGCTGGTGGCCCGGCCTCAGGTCTGACCCCCGTCCCCGGGCCTGGCCGTGAGGCCGCACGCCCGCCGCGCTAAGGACGACACATCAGCTGGGGACGCCGGTGAGGGGCAGGGGTAAGGTTTTAGTGTCAGTGACGGCACAAGGTTTCCAGTCAGCCTACGGTCGCTTTTCTTACCATGTCTCCGTTATACAAAACAGGGGCGATGCTAAGTTCTGGGTTACAGAAGACACTGACTTCCATTTAAAACAGGAGTTTTCTTGCACCTCTCTGCCCCTGGGAGTGAGGGGTGAATGCATTCCACACGGGGCTATAGCTCCGCAGGGTCCTGACCTGCCGGGGGGTGTGCACATGTCGTGACACAGATGGCAGCTGGCGCAGAGGTGGCAGCCGCAAGTGCTTCTAGGTGACCGAGGACCCTCTGTGGGGGGCATGCTTTATTCCGGGAGGTCCCTGCAGGAGGCAGAACGACAGTCCCCGTTCTCACTGCGACCACTGGTGAGCGTGTGACCAGACATGGCAACAGGGACTTTACAGCCGTGACGTGGGGAGATCATCCGGATGGTCCCGTCTCTCAGGCTGGCCCAGTGTCGTTCCACAGCTGGAAACCAGAGCCTCTCCCACTGGCGGCCAGCCAAGGAGACGGAGCCACGGGAGGAAGTCACAGCACAGAGGGCGTGTGTCGTGGGCTCTGAGCCAAGGAAAGCGGCCACCTCCAGGAGCGGAGGGGACAGGAAAGGTGCTCTCTGCTGGAACCCCACAGAAACTCCTGGAGTCTCCCCAGGAAGGAGCAGAGTCCTGCTGGCCCCTTGGTTTAGCCAGTGAGGCCCGTGCCACAGAACTGACAAATGACAAACACACCGGTTCTAAGCCACAGAAACTGAGGTGACGTGTCCCAGCCACAGAGAACGGAGGTGACCCTGCAGGAGGACGCACCACGTGGCCTGAGGCTGAGCAAGGTGAGTAGCTCCTCCGGGTCCATCAGGGCCAACGCCGCCAGACGCTGTGAACCCCACGGCCGACCCCGTCCTGCGCGCCCCGCCCAAGGCCGTCCCGCGGCCTCCAGAGAGCGCGCACTGCCTCTTGGCGCTCCTCCCACCCTCCGCCCCAGGGGCTGCACCCACACGGAATTCCAGAAGGAACCGCGAGGCCAGGGCCTCGAGCTGGAGATGCGACGCAGGTGCAGGCGCTCGGAGCTGCCACCAGGCCCATCGGGGGGAGTGGGTGGCCGAGGACCGCTCCCCCAGAGTCCTGGGGTTCCCGGGAGCCAGGCCCGTCCCCCGCCAGGCAAAGCGCACACTGTCTCTGTGAGCCCAGCAGGCAGCCAGCCACATCGTGGGAGACACTCCGGCTCGGCCTGAACCCTTCCTGGGGGCCGGCTCTGCGCCCTGGGGTGGCGTCCGAGAGGGAGCGATGTGCCTCCCCGAGCCTCGGTGGCCACGTCTGCACGCGGGGGCCTGAAACGGAGCCCCTGCTGCGCTCGTTAGGGGGTCGGGGTCTGGGATACGGAACATGCGCTTTTGCTGCGCTGGGGAAGTGGGTGGATAGAGGGCGTGCAATCCCAGAAGCTCAGAGAGCTCTCAGGGCCCCGTCCGTCCCCAGACCTGCTCCGCTTGGGCACAGCAGGCGCCCGCACTGACCTTCGATGGGCAGGCCGTTCACGCGCCACCGGATGGTGGGCTCGGGCTCCCCCGCCGCCTCGCACAGCAGGATGACGCTGGTCCCCGCGCTGTACACGCCGCTCTGGGGCTTCTTCGTCCAGTGAGGGGGCTCTGGAACACATCAGGGGCTCCTCAGAGATAGCGCCCACGTCCCCAGGTCCCCAGACGTCAGGCCTGCACTTCTGCGACGCACCAGCAGGGGGCGGACGGAGCAGGGCCTCCCAGCAGCCTTTGGTGAGTGTGTGTGAGGCCGTGCATGTGTGTGCATGCATGTGTGTTAGCGTGTATGAGTGCACGTGTGCATGCACCTGAGCGCACGTGTGAATGTGTGTGTGTGGGCGTGTGTGGACGTGTTAGCATCTGAGTATGTGTGCATGTATCTGAGTGCGTGCATCTGAGTGCATGTGGGAACATGTGTGTGTGTGCATGTTAGTGTGTGAGTACATGTGTGCATGCATTTGTACACACGTGCAAATGTGGGTGCATGTGTGTGCATGTTAGCATCTGTGAGAGTGTGCATGCATCTGAGCGCACGTGTGTGTATGGGTGTGAGTGCGCGTGTGCACACGGGCATGTTCACGTGTGTTCTCGTCTGCACGCTCGGCATGGATGAGACACTCAGAGTCCTCAAATGCATTACCTGCCGTCGCTATTTGGCCAACAAGCACCTGCTCCCTAACAGAAAGCGGAAGAGAAACGGTTCATTTATTTCACGGCTGCAGCTTATTTTCAGGTGGCAGCAGGGGCTGTGAAACGCTGGTATTAACAACACTTTTTAAATAAAATCAAAATGTTCAGCACCTATTTCTAAATCTACATCTATTTACCTAGGAAAGAATTTGAGAAGCGTCACTTCCTAGAGAGTTTTCCGTAACCGGGGACGGGAAGCCTGCCAGCCCTCAGGGCACAGGGGGAGCAGGCGTGTCTCACCGACCTGCGTCTTCTAAGCCCGGTGCTCCCGTGTGCTGACGCTAAGGGCTGGCTCAGGGCAGGACGAGACATTTGTCTTCAGTGCAGGCATGACTGTCGTGTTTTGTCACCTGCAGCCCATTACTGTGTCAGGAGCAGAGGGACGGTTTGGATTAGAGTGTGATGGTTTGAATAATCTGATTTCTTAGGAAATTGCAGTTCCTGCAGGTAGCAATTCCTGCCGACTGTCGCTGGCTTATTTCCCCCAAGACCTTTGAATTTCCATTTTAGTTAAAAAGGCACAGTCTCTAAAGTACATGGATATGTAAAATGAAAAATGTCTTTTAACCATCGTTTCAAAGTGAAGGAGGGAAAAAGGATTACGTGAAAAGAAAATGCTTATAAATTCAGCAGGAAAACCAAAAATATACAAAAAAATCCTGGCAAGTTCAAGTGCTTTTGTATTTACTCCATAGAGTATGGCTGTAACAATTAAATCCCAAGTTAAATACCTGTGTGCATAATCGACAACATTAAATGTTTAGTTTAAAATGCAAGCGTCACAGTATAAGCTGCATATCTGCCTCTGAGGGGAAGGGCTTTGTTTTTTTATGGTACTTTTCCTGTTTTTTGTCTTTTCATAAAACGACATTCACATTAACTATTTGAGTGGGAGTTAAAGTTCACAGACACGACCGTTCTCACCATTTCAAGGGGACACTTTCTGGGCGTGGGAAAGCGGAGGAGGCCCCGGGGCTGCGGTGGGCCCCTGGGAGCAGGAACCTGAGCAGATGGGGCTGCGTATCTCAAAGCTGCTGGGAGAGGAGACCTTAAAGGTTCTCATCCCAGGGAAGAAATGCGCGCCGATGGGCGGCCGGGGTGGTGCGTGGCGATACCGTGGGTCCCAACCTCAGCGTCACACATACCAGCTTCTAACTCGTCTGCCTGCAACTAGCACGTCAGGGAGCAGATCATGCCCCCACGATTCCAGGGACAGAGGTCTGGGGGCAGGAGGAAGTGGCCGTGGTCACAGAGGTCCTGTGACGTCCAGTCATTCTCTGTATCTAGTGTCACGTGGCGTTCGCTACAGGACAGGCAGGGAGACTGGGGACATCGGCCACGGGGCCGAGAAGGCTGTTGGCTGCAGTTAGGGTTGCGGCCCGTAGGCACACAGAGTGGCAGGTGGTCCCCCAAATGAGGACAGGCAGCTCTGCCCCTGAAGGGGGAGACCTGGTTGAAAAAGTAAAAAGGGCTCAGCAGAGGGAACGGGGGTTGAAGAGGGACATTCTGAGGAAAACGCCATCCTGAGCGTCATGCCTCTGCCCCGTGTCCCGAGCTGCCCTGCAGCCGGTGAAAACCAGAACTGCTATGATCACTGTAAATTAAAAATAAGACGATGCCTTTATCTCATGCAGCTGAAAGCTGAGATGCAAACGTGGGAGCATTCAGCGCATAAGAAGCAAGTTAGTTAGAGATGTTTGTCAGTCGGAAGGAGAGAAAAGGAAACAGGGAACCTGCTCCTGTAACACAACACACACCCTTCAGTGACAGAGGCCTGCTGAATAGACATATTCTCAGTAAACAAAAATGGGTATATGCTTATCAGTCTCGGATGTAATTGCCACTTTTTAGAAATGGATTGGTTATTTGACAATGAAGCTTCCTGAAGTCTATCGATGACGAATCGCATCTGAATTCAGGCACCTCCTTCTAAAAGGCACGGCGGCCGTGGGTGTGAGAGCGCAGACGTCCTTCTCCCACTGGGGGCTCCGAGGCTTCACTGCTGCCGGGAGTGGATCCCTAAATAATCAGCTCAGACGTGACGGGGCCTCCTTTTACTGCTGGATTTATGTTTTAGATGTCATTTTAATATACTTACATATGCTTATATTGGCTTATAGGTTTAACGTCTCTATTATATATTATTTATATATACTACATATATAATAAACATAAGTAATACACAATATGATTAATATAGAAATTATTTATAATTAATTATATAATAATGTATTATATTTACTATATACTAATTTATAGATTTACTATATTATATGTTAGTTATATATTACATATATTATTGTGGATGAAAAGGGGCCACCCACTAACCCTGACAAGCTCAGGGCAGGCCTGCATGTGGCCTCACAAACTCAGAGCCCAACGTAACCACACGGGATGGTCTGAACACACACGTTTGTGACTAAGAGCGGGTCATGGCGGCAGTCACGTCCTAGGCCTGTGGGTATCGTCCTTGACAAAGGTCACCCTCTACGTCAGCCGAGCCTGTCTGCTGTCTTTGTGCCTCGGAGATCACACGCCTTTGGGTGTCAATAACCTCCCTTTCCAGATCCCCCGACCCAGGCACAGCCTCCCACCAGGCCACAGGCCACAGAGGCCCTCATTGTCACCTGTCCCCGCACACCATCTCCACCTGCCGTGAGTGTCCACTGCTCCCCCCGGTGCCACCAATGCAAAGGACGTACGTGTCTCTTCATTTTACTCCGTATCCAGCCTCGGAGATCACCCCGCTTTGCGTTCTCCCGCCCCCTAACCCACCACCAGGGAATTCGCGTGACCCCTCAGGTCTCTCCCTCTGACCCTCACGTGTAAGGTCAGCTGCAGGACTGCCGTTCTCCGGAGCATTTTCCCAACCCACTGAGATTTTGCTTCTTGGCTCAAATAAACCCATAAAAATTCTCTACATATTTGGACATGTCTTCTGTCGACATAATAAAGACAACACATGGCATAAACAATCCAATGATATGCACTTACATGTAAACATGTTTACCACACACTGATCTGTATGTGGACGGTATCGCTGTTAGCAAGCACGCTTCCGTGACGGAGCCCTGGACAGAACGGCTGTGCCCCGCCAGCACCCGGCGGGCAGCTACACGTTACGGGACCTGGAACAGCGGCCTGGACCGCGGAGTGGGGCTCGTTGGGGACCGGAGGCGGGTCCCGCAGAGGGCGGGCATTGGCCGGGGCCCAGCGGGCTTACGGGACGGACGGGGTTTTCCGCGCTCACAGCAGTCCCCCCTCCCCTAATCCCGGCTCTGAAACGTGGGTTTCTGAGCAGGAGACAAAAGGAGGGACAGAAGAAGGGTCGGGAAGGCGGCAGGAACGGGACGAAAGCGAGCTGGCCCGCTCCCAGGGCTGATGGAGGCTGTGCTGACGCTGCTCCCATGGGAAGGGCAGAGGCTTCTTCAGACCAGCGGCTCCTCTCTGCCCCTCAGACGGGCGGCCCAGGGCAACGGGAGGGTTTCTCATCGAGGGGAAGGGATTAAGCGTCCCCAATAAAAACAGCATTTGCATCTCAATCGTGCCAATAGCTGCTCTGTGGATGGCAGGACAATTTGTCCAGGGAACCTGAGTTCCTTGGGAGCCCCACAGTCAACATTTCCAGTTGAATAATTGATTTTACATCCTTGACTTTTTGTGCAACCCTTGCAGTTCTTTAGAAAGCCTGTCTTACAGTCAGGAAACCGTGGCCAGATTGTTAAAATATTCTGCTCCGGCAGCAATGCCCCGGCCATCTGGACGGGCTTCTACGAGTCAGCAGCTCGGAGCCGCATCAGCGGGCCCTCAGCCCGCCTGGCCTCCGGGCTGCATCTGCGCTGGATCCTGGGGTCCCCAGCGCTGCCTGAGGACGCTGTCTGAGCTTCTCTGCGATGACCTCATGTCCCAGGAATGCAGCCCTCTCTGTGCCTGCGAGTGACAGCCAGCTTCGTCCTGTGTGGCTTCGCTGCCGCTGAGCAAGGACCGTCACTTTCCCACCTCAGGTGTGTGGTTCCCCCCGGCCCCGCCGGGCCCCCGTGGGACAGGTCCCAGCAGCTCGGTACCTTTCCCAGCGTCAGGGAAGCCACAGCCGTCAGAGCGATGTGGTCTGTGATGGACTTTGTGTCTGAGTCCTCGTGTCCTTCCACTGACGGAGGCCCCGGGCCTGCACGGAGGCCAGCGGAAGCTCTAAGCAGTGAGCTTGATTGGAACACAAATGGAAGCCCCAGAGCACACCTCCCTGAATGGAACCTGCAAGGGACAATTCCCTTCGACACAAAGACCTCACAGCAGGATGTACGTGCCAGTCTGTCGCCCTCCGTGGGTGAGGCCAGTGCAGGCAGCTGGACCCCGAACAGGAGGGCCGGGGACACCGTCGGTGCCAAACGCCCGGCGACGAGGGGGCCTGACCTCTGCCCAGCAGGACGCCCCCAGTGCCTCCGTTTTAGGTGACGACATCCCTGCCTACTTACTTCTGTGACACCACACACCGCGGATCTGAAGGCTTGGCTTTACGGAGAGAGAACCTAAGTGTCATCTGTCTTTGCACCTTTGGATGGAGAAGCAGTCCTGACCCCCCAGGACTCACACACCGCGTGTCGCCTGAACCCAACTTGGGGACAGAACAAACATATCCAGGAAGGAGCTCAGACGATGATTTGTCTGCCTCGCTCATTTCCCCGATGAAGGAACGGGGGCGCGGAGGGCAGAGGGAAGCCCTCGCGGACGCGGTGCGTCGGTGACAGACGGGAGCCTCAGCCCGCGTGCTGCGCGGGGCACTGTCTCCCGCCGCAAAGCCCGCCTCTCTGAAGACCTGACCTTGTGCAAGGTCATACGTTGTACAACAACAATTACTCCTCACGACATGCTGACCTAGGGGACCGGCTTCCACCGCCGTTTGAACAAATCCTGGAAGTGGTCTGCGCGGGATCCCGAGTGTGAGACCCTTGTCACTTGTCCCCCCCTGCGTGGTTTTGTGGGGTAGAGAGCAGACCGACGGACTAGAGCGTCACACCCATGCCCCCTCCACATCAAAGTGGAAACAGCTTACATGTGTTAACACACATGCTGTACGGGTACAGGCGTGCTGTGTGTACAGGTCCACAGGACCGTTAAACAGGAGAAGAGCCGCCGCGTGGGGCGGCAAACATACCTTCTACAGTGACGTGGAAGTTGTGTGTGGCCGAGCCCAGGAGGTTGCTGGCCATGCAGACGTAATGGCCTCTGTCCTGGTAGGAGACCTTCTCTACCTTCAATGTCTTGCCGTAATTTTCTCTGGTTTCTCTTCCTTTTGGCAAATCTCCACCCACTTTTTTCCAATCAACCTGTGGAGTTGGTCTGGAAAACAGTAAGTCAACGATAAACATTTAAAAAATAAGATGGGAAGAACCCAGCGGGACAGACCTCGTATCCCACCGCTTTGCTGCGGGCGCCTGGCGTCAGGCCGAGTCCCGTCCGCGGTCCAAACCACCAACAAAAAAGCAAAAACGGAGCAGGAGAACCAAGCTGACACTGTCACTCACCGTCCTCCTCCTCCGTAGGGGGGCGGGGGCAGGGGCGGGGCGCAGGGGTGGAGCCCCGACAAGCAGGCAGCAGGCGGGTGGCCCCACGCGCTGGTGACAGAAGTCATGGGGAGCGCAGTGCGGCGGACCCTAACTGCTGGCGGGGCGACCTGCCCTCCCCGCTGGGCCGCTGTTCGGGGGCGGAAACTCCTCCCTGCCCCTTGGCATCCCTCACTGTGCTCCCTTCATTATCATCGTGATAAGGGACTGAGCGTGTTCTAAAGACAAGGATTACTGCCATCGTTCCCCGGAGGCTTCAAGGAGCGAACTGATTTGCCTAAGGTCACTGGGGTCACACACGGCGCATTAGAGCTTCATCTGACCCTGAATGTGCCCTCTCTCTCACGGACGCTATTATACAATATTATATTATTTGTGCGCTTATCATCCCTTATCCTTCCCTAATAGTATAGTCTTGGAATATGTGCGAGCAGCCAGATTAACTCACTATTGATTAATAAGTGAACAATTACCTGATCGTGTCTGAGTCAGCTGTCTCAAACTGTACTGACAGGCAACGGTTAAAATAATTCATCGCGATGCCAAGGGTTCCGAAGGCAGAGATGAAGACCCCTCGCCGCTCACACGTTTGCCCCCCACCCCGCAGGCTCGGGCAGCTCCTGCCTGCAGAGCGGGACCCTCGCTCACGCGTGACAAGCTGGGAGCACACGGCAGCCAGGCGGGAGCACACGTGTGCGTCGCCCCGGGCTTCCTGAGCCCGCACTTAACAGGTGCCTGACCGCGGCCTCCAAACGGCCTGGCTCTCACGCCATCTGTCACGGCGGCGGTCTGCCAAGTCAGGCCACCCTGGCCTCGGGGCCTCGCAGATCGGCGTGTCCGTGAGCCCGCGCTTCTGCCGGGCTGGCACTCACGCTCTGCAAAGGTTTCCTTTCTCTTCTTCCTTTTCTTTTTCATTCTTGGCAGTCTTAAAAAATTAGTCTAATCCTCTAAAGAGGTTATAAATATCAGTGATTATAAAACATAATTTCTCCGGGGCCTGTGTCTATACGACTTCAAGAACGTCCAGCTATATCCCTGCCAATTTTTTTTCTTTTTTCTTCTCTATTTAACTGAAGGAAGGTTTACTAACAGTATTTGAACACTGAAGATTTGAAGAGAAATGTATTGTTTCATCCATTTTAATACCCAAATATACACGAAGGTAAAATCTCGGGTGTTTGTTCAGGGCCTTGTCCAGCCAAGTTTTACGCTTGGGCTCCTCTGTCCGCGATGCAGCACCTTGCCGTGGACTCGCAGCGCGCCTAGACTCAGTGTCACGGGCAGAGGGGAGGGAGGGGGCCGCAGCGTCCCTGCAGCCCTGGCGGCCCCACCGCGTCAGGGGGAGTGACCAGTGTGAGTGTGAACGTGCCCACGGAGGTGAACAGTGTGCGTGGGGCTGAGCGGACGCCGAGTGTGAACAGTGGGCGTGAGTGGGAGCAGGTGCCCTGCTGGGCCGCGTCCACTCACTGTCTGCGCGCCGCAGACCGGACGCCTTTCTCTATGACTCGCGGGGCCTGCCCAAGCCTCACTGTGCCCGTCAGGGCCCCGTGAAAGCTTCTCTGTTTCAGGGGACAGTGCCATGTCTCCGTCACTGCTAACCGCGTGCGGGGACACCCACCGCCGAGACCCGCACCCGGAGGCAGTGTGCCCTCGGTGCCGCCTGGACCGGAGTGAGCTGCGATGGGCTCAGAGGACGCTGCCCGGGCGCTGGAGGCAGGCGGCAGGGCACGGCCCCTGTGCTGAGCTCGGAGCAGCGGCTCCAGCCCCGCCCCGGCCACGGGGGCACGGAGAAAACGCGCCGGCGTGGGGGGGGGCACCCCACCGGGCCCAGCGTGGGGGGCAAGGACGGCATCCGGGCGCCAGCCAGCTCGTCACTGCAGAAGCTGTGGCTTAAAGACTTGTGAGGAAAACACAGGGAAGGCACCCCATAACCCAGACAGCGCACCCCTTCCTCCTAAGCTGGACCAGGCGGGGTTCCCCAACCCCAGCCCAGCGCCGGGAAGAAGGAGCCGCGGCCTGGGGGCCATGCGATCACGTCGCTCGTTTTGGCAGGTCACTCAGGACGCTGCCCCTTCGACACAGCGCAGGACGGCGTGTCTGCGGGGTGAAGACAACCCGTGCGGCTGCCCACCCGGCCGGGCGGTAAATCGGGGCCTTGGGGGGAAACAAGGAGGGAGAATCACTGAGACGTCCGCCTGCCCCAGGCCTCCGTGAGAACGGCGGTGATCCTGAGAGGACGTCACTTCTCCCACGGCAACCACGTGTGGCTGGGACAGCAGGGGGCGGCCCCCACCGTGACACACCTCCAGCCCGACACTTCACCTTCTCACGCGCCGGAGGCCGAGCTTCCCAGGACCGAGGCCGCGCCGGGGCGCCGCTCGCAGGGGTGCGCCAAGCCCTTGGCAGGACTTAGGACAGACAAGCCGGCTGGAGACTCCGGCCGGACGGAAGGAGAAATTCACAAAGCGCAGGGGTTTTAAACCCATGGAAATCTGCCCCTCAAATCTAACTGGAAGCTGCTCACTCGGAATACACACCAAGTTAGCCGTGACCATGACTTTGAAGCTCCCATATCACAGGCCACTCACTGGAGACCCAGCCCTCAGGAGCTCTTAGCCCGCAAAGGGCGAAGGAACTCAGGTGCTGGGACCCGCTTCCTGGGGGCCCCCCGCAGAGGGCCAGGCACGCGGCCGCGGCTCAGGGGAGGCCTCCTTGCCTGACCAAGCGTTAAAGAAGGCACCCCTGGCTTACAAGGGCTTTCGATGGCTATTGAATACGCAACAATTTCAAGCCAGACAGGGTGACAGAAGGTGATCTGGTGTGGGAGGTAGACACACAATGCAATGCACAGATCGTGTGTCATAGACGTGTCATAGACATGTACACTTGACACCTATGTGATCTCATTAACCAAGGTCACCCCAATCCATTTAATTTAGAAGAGAAACCGACGTGACCCCTGGAAGGTCCCTCGGGCTTTTGTGGAGGGTTTGGAAACGTGCGTTTCTTTGTCAGGTGGGAAGAAGTCCAGGTAACTGTGTTTATGTTAAGCCCCTTTAAATTACATGGAGGGACCCCTCGTGAGCCCAGGGCAGCGGTGGGGCCTGAACAGGGAGCGAGCGAGCCCCGCAGGCAGGAGCGAGGCCGGGCGCCAGGGAGCGGGACCCGGCGGAGGGCCAGGGGCCGCGTCCTCCAGCTCTGAGGAGGGCACCCTGCACCTGAGCACTGTCACCTCGGTTCCCCCGGCCACAGGCTGGCAGGCTGACTGGGTCACCCATCGATCTCAGTCCCAGCCTGAACTCAGGAGAGTGAAATGGGCGTCCCTTCCTGCAGCGGCGCAGGGCCCCGTGTGCAGAAGGGAGAGAAACGACCGAAAGCGGGAGTCTCGTCCTTGCACGGCGGGGGGGCAGGAGGGCGGGGTGGGCACTCACAGGCCTTCGGCGAAGCACTCCAGCAGCAGCGTGTCCCCTTTGAGAACGGTGACGACGGTGACGACGTCCCCGGAGCCCCCCTCGCCCGCGGGCAGCAGCAGTCGGGGCTTCCTCTGCTTGATCGAATTCGCTGGACAGAAAAGAAAGATGTTTTTCTCCAACTGAGAGGAAGTGCTGCACCCCTGGCCCTTTCTTAAAGCACACGGAGCCCACGGCCCCTGTGCGTGTGCGCACGTCTGTGTAGACACAGCCTCGTTTCCCATGTCTGAGTCCACTTCCCTCACACGGGCGCCCGCCTGCCTGAGGCAGGACCCATCACAGTCCCGGGGCCACACCCTCGGGTCCGGGAGCTCAGACATGGCTCCAGAGAACCAGTGTCTTGGAGAAGGCCGTGCGGGGACTAAGGGCTGTCACTGCGCGGCCTGCACGTCAGCCATGCCTGGTCCTGCTGATGCCGCACGTGTGTGTGTGTGTGTGTGTGTGTGTGTGCGCGCGCGCCTCTCAGCTGCCGTGTCTAAGTGCTCCCTGAGAGTCCTGCTCCAAGACCGCTTCCTGGACCCTGCACGTGGGGATCCTCGAAGCCCGTGGCGGGCACCAGGCGTCTGTGACCTTGCCGGATGCCCGCGTGACCGACGCCCACCATCCCCGGGCTCAGAGGGACGCGCGGCGGGACAGACCTCGGGCCGCCCACCGGGGCGTGTAGCAATGCCCCGGGCGGTTCAGGAGCACCTCCCTACGAAGGCTTCTCAAACACAGCGGCAGGGAAGGAGACCCCGCCTTCAGCGCCACCGCTGAAACTACTGCCCAATGCCCGCTTCACTCGCCACTCCCACCGGGTGTCAAAGGGACCTGGCGCGACGGGACAAGAAAGAGCTGCCACTGGGCCCTCGGAGTGCATGGCCGGCGCCTGCCTGGCCTCCGCACGCATGACCGTCAGACGGCTGCTACATACAACCTCTCAGGTCATGAGCACAGAGCTAACGTAATGTCATAAGCATACTAATGCTCATACTAAGGTAAATATATAAATAATATGGATGTAGTTACATATAATCAAGTGCATCGCCAAGATACTTATTTTGTGTGTGTGCTGTAAAGGCATCGTGTACATGTTTGAGTTATGGACTTCAGAGACATCCATGTTGGGGGTGTTGACTGAGCAAACTGGGGGTGCCCCTGGGTGGGCTCCCCTGGCCCCGCTGCCGCTGCCACTGCTGCGCATGAGATGCTGAAGCCAAACCACTGGCCCCGGTGGCATCAAGACCACCGACCACATCCATGGAAATGGCCCCTCGCCTTATGGACGCGGTTACTGTGTGTAACTCAGGCTGACGCAGGCAGCTTCCACAGAACACTAGCTCCGGTGAAATGGAAAAGAGCTCACTAGCTTTGGAAAATGGAGAAGATGTGTCCTGGGCGAATGAGTCTGGAAAACGTTGCAGTGTATCCTTTCCCGATAGGTACTGACCACAGTCCCGCACTAGGTTCTCTGAGAAGTCCTGCGGGAAAGAGGACCTTCCAGCTTTCTGAGACACGTTTTCTCCCTAAACGTTTTCTTTTCCTTTCTGCACAGCTGTCAACCAAAATGTCTATTGTCCGTGAGAAACTTCGGGGGAAGCTCAGAATAATCACTCCAATAACACTATGTAGTTTTACGCGAGTGTATTTATGCGTCTGTATATGTGAGTTATATTATATTAAAATATGGTTATGTTTATATAGTTACGCAGTTATAAACGTCACCCCTTTCGCATGTATCCAAGGCACTGCACCGGACACCTCTATGCTCAGGCATTTTCCTTAGCACGAATATTAGTATTTTAATCAACTCACAAAGGGGTTAAAAGGAAAACTCGATTCTGAGGCGGCAGGGAGCCACCCTGCCCTGGGAGCCACTTACCCTGGGGACCAGTTTCTGTGGGCGGACCCGAGTCATTACGCTTGACTGAAATGAAAAATGGAAGAAAGGAACTCACAAACACAGTGGTGGATGGTGATGCCAACAAAGAATGAGAAGGCACAGGGTTGTCTCGGGAAAGGAACACAATGAGGTACAACCAGGCTTCACTAGAACATCGTCCTCCGGGAAACAGTTGAAAGAATGTTTACACCAAGCGTAACCTTGAATTAATCACGGACGAATCCAGGCGGGAAGGATGTGACTTACGGCTCCAAGGAAGAGAGCAGGGGCTGCCGACGGTGCTGCAGTGAAGCCCTGGCCCGTGTGCCACACATGACGATGGAAAAGGCCACCCCCCAGCTAGACTCGGGCGCGGCCCGCCAGCACCAAGCGCCTGCCCCTGACAACCCCCCACCCCCGCCCCGGGCACCCGGAGTGCAGGAGGCAGGAGGAGCAAGCCAGACAACTGTCAGTCTGAGAAGGACAGAGCGCCTGAGGGGCTAGAGACTGTGACACCGCCCCTTCTTCTTTCCGCCGTCCGCCTGCCCTAGTGTCGGCCGCTGGCTCAGGGGGCCTGGCACGAGGCTGTGTGTCCCGCCCCGGAGAGGACCAGACCCGAAGGCGGGAAGGGAACCACGCTGCGCTGTGCGTGAGGTCTGGCTTCCCAACTGTGGGAGACGGGCCTGCAGCGCGGCAGGGCAGGTGCCTCGCGTCGGGGGACGTCTCTGGAGGGGAACTGCACGTGGCGGAAAACACCGTCCCGGCGCCCACCGGCGTCGGCCAGGGCGCAGTGACAGGGACAGGAGCCTCGCGGCACTTACAGCTGTTCACCGTCAGTTTCATCGGCATTTTCTGGACGATGGTCCTCAGTTTGGGGAACGCGGCGAAGCAACAGTAGTCGTTCCGACTGTCCTTTTCTTCCACGTTGGCAAAGTACAGGTCCCCCTTCTGGCTCATGTACACGCGTTCGTCCTGCTCGATGTGCTCCAGTTCTGCAAAGAAACCTCTGGGGTTGAAAGGGGCGGCAGTCTTGGCCCTGGCCGGGCAGCTCAGTTCGTTAGAGCGCCGTCCCCACGTGCCAAGGCTGTGGGTTCGATCCCCGGTCAGGGCACGGACGGCAGTCAGCCAATGACGCATGAATAAGTGGGACAACAGATCGGCGTTTCTCTTTCTCTCTCTCCCTTCCTCTTTCTAAAATCAATAAGTAAAAACTTAAAAAGGGGGAGCAACGGTCCTTCATTTTTTCTGCTCTCCCTGGTACAGCTTCCTTTCCTTTCCATTATTTCACTGCTCCCTACTTTTCACGCATGTTCTTCCTAGCCCTGCCCAGTCCGGTCTGGGTGTGGGAGCCGTGAGGGAGCAAGGAACGGCGCAGGCTTTCCCTGAGACCGAAGGCAGGCTCGCCCCTGCGGCGCCTCTGCGGCTGCTTGGGGGTCTGCGGGGCCCCTCAGAAAACGGGCCCAAGTCGGCTCGGGGCCCAACGCTCACGAGCACTCTCCTTCCTCAGGGTCACACTCCTTCCCAGGAGCTGTCCCCCACGCTGCCTCGGAGAAGGGAACCCCCTTCCTGGAGGCACCCCGAATGTGCCAGGCACTTTTCTCCGAGGGCCACCGGAGAAGCCGTTTAGAAACCCTGCTCAATACGTGCCAGAGGCGGACGTCGCCAGGGGCTGGAGTTCAACTTGCGAGCTAGTCCCACGCTCGGAAAGCCCCTCACACAGGCTGGCGCTAACCTCTCTGCGGGTCGCTGCGCCGCGGGTGAAACCTCGCTGAAGCAGAAACGTGAAGCCAGCCGCGGACACGGGCCCCGTCCTAGGGGCGGGCGAGGGGCCCGGAACGCACCGCACTTCCTCCTCGGACATTAGGGGAACACCAGCCTCTGCTCCTCACAGATGTGACAGAATTAGGGGCATGGCGGTGGCTCTCCCGTGCGCCCGTGCGCACCCTGGAGTGTGCACTTGAGACTTGGGCAGACCGCATGTAGATGAGAGTAAAAACGTAGCCGATTCCACGCTGAGAGCCGCTGTTCTTTCTGACCTCTGGCTCCAGGATGTCACCCGACATGCGTGGACATGCGTGGACATGCGTGGGGCTGACGCAGGCACGACTCACCAATATTCATCCAGTAGATGTGCAGCGGGGGGAGGCCCGCCGGGGGGTTGCAGGGCAGCACAAGGGGGTCTCCCTCCTCCACCTCCAGGGGCTCGATTTTTTCTTTGGGGAACTTGGGGACACCTGAAAAAGCCATCGGGAGACATTGCGTTAAAACTAACTCAATGTCACCCTTTTAAACAATCAGAGCACCTTCAGTGCGTTCAGCCCCCCATCGTGGTTCCCCTGGCTCCCCTGTGGAAGGGGCCGCCGCCCACGGTCTCAGAGCCCGTGAGCACCTGGAACCGTAGACATGTATGTCCGCCGCGGCACGGACGTGGCGCCGGGCGCTCCGCACAGAGGCATGAGCGCCGGGTCACAGGACTCACTCACTAAGTTTTCACCCACGCGGCTCCTTCTTCCCCAAACCCTGCGAGTTCTTTCTCGGCAGATTCATGTTCTCTCACTTTCCGGTGAAGCCTCTGACTGTGGTTGGCAAGCGTCCCGCTCAAAGTGTCACCAAACTCAGTACAAACTCAAAGCCCAGGTGGGGAACGGCGCAAACACAGCCGCAAGCCGAACGGGGCCACGCGGAGGTGCAGAGAGCCGCCGCCCCGGCGGGGCCCCCAGGAAACGGAACGTGGAATAGCAGGGGCGTGACGGCGGGGCCTTGACAGCAGGGGCGTGACAGTGGGGGCATGGCGGCAGGAAGGAGAGGCCACGGTGTCCCAGCGTTCGGCGCCTTCCCCGTGCAGGAGGCCCCGGGAGAGCTAGGCGGCCGCAGCAGGGACGGAGGCCCAGCGCTGCTGAACTTGACGTCCAGCGTCTGATGCGTTTACAGAAGTTATTTCTAGAACAGCCTTAAGAATATCCAGGCTGCGTTTTGCCTGGACACTCGGTGGGCCCCTCTCGCCTCTGTGAGGGGGGCTGGCGTCACAGAGGCCCCCCAGCTCCCCTGGGAAGGGAGTTACCGCGACAGGACTCACTGGATGGAACCGATTGGAGCTGCCCGTCGCTGGAGTTCATCCTTAAGTCGGGCTCACCAAGGACCGTCACTAGGCCCAGGAGTCTGGATGTGCTCACTGGCTGTCGACTTCCTTCCGAGAAGCTCCGCGCACTTCCTGCCCGGCCCCTCGGGCGGCGGGACTCTGCTGACACTTCTCCTACCAACGCACCAGCTGGCGGCGATGATTGCTCTTTGTCTAAGATCAAGAGCCCTTTAAAGCCGAGCGTCGAGAGCGCAGTGTGGTCGGGACGCCGCCTGGCCCCTTGGGCGGGCAAGCTGCTGTCTCTGGACGGTCCCTGCTGGCTGCCCCCCAGTCACCTCACTCCAGCACACTCCTCCTGGCAGGTCTGGGAACGCTCCTGGGATGGCAGCCACCCCGGAGCGCTGCTTCTGCTCCGGGCAGCGTGCGGCTCCCCCGGAGAGGCGGGAGGCCGGCTCAGCGCACGCTCAGGTCTCCCAGGAAAATACCAGCGCCGCCCACCTGCTGAAGCGCCCAGGCTGGACGCCACTGTCCTGCCAGGCACCGCGCAGGCAGCCCGCCACGGGCACGGAAGCGCAGCGGCTACAGACCATCCCCAAAGCCCCAAAGCCCAATCCCTCGCCCGGAGTCACTGCCTTACCCGGGGGCCAGTGTCTGCCGGCACGAAGTCAGCAGGGCCGTGGGGCAGATTCCAACCCTGGTCGCGCTCAGACGCAGGGCGCGGCCCAGGAGGGCGGCACGGACTCAGAAGTGCAGAGGGCACGCGGCTCTGGCTGGAACGCGCGGACGTCACAGGCCCCACAGGGACACACCCTCCCCGGTGGCACCTGCGGTGAAGCGGCCGATCAGCAAGGCCACGGAGCCCTCCTGACGAGCCGCCGCCTCAGAGCGCCGGGAAGTCTGATGGCCACACAGACGCTGCCGCCGGGGAAGACGCTCATCCTTGCCTCAGTCAAAGCTGGGCTACAAAACGCCAATCCTGCACGTGCAGACGCGCAATTCGACTGACTTCCCAGGTGTCCATAATAAAAAAATAAAGTAAAATAAAATTTATAAGTCTACCAAACCCTTTATCACATTCCATAAATCTCTGGAACAGTGTTTAGCCAAAGATGAAATTAGTATCGGGACACAGGGGAGAATATTTATATATGTAATAATTTAAGGCCTGAGAACAGCTATTACAAAGGACATTAACTTCTCAGGTTTGGGAGTCTTATTCTTTGACTTTGAAACCATTTAGTGGGTCGGGTGCTCTGCTAGAAAGCAAACACTTTAACACGCACAGGAAAATGCGAACTCTAATCGGCATAACTCAACCGCGGGCATGAAGTCTGCTCTGGTTCAGCCGAGGACGTGACTCCATTTGAAAAGAGCTCTCGCCAGTGACGTCGGCTAACTGTTGGTCTGGTGAGAAACACGAGCGACCCTTTATCCAGTGACCTCTAACCACCGTGGTTCTCGCTGCTTCCGCCGGCCGGCTGACCTCAGACCAGCGGACCGTCCCCTCCCGAAACCACACCCGTCACGGTGCCAGGAGCCCGGCCTGGCCACGGCCGCTCCCACGCGAACGTCCGGAAGCCCGACGGTGAGCATGTCCAGGGGAGCCTGTCAGCGGCAGGGGCGGGTGCGTCCCTCCGGCACCTGCCCTGGCGCTCCCCCAGCAGGCAGAGCAGGTGTCCTTCGAGTCACAGCTCCGAGGGGGACGCTCCCTGAAACCCTGCTGGGACCCCCACGGAGGCCGGGGGCTGCCCTCCAGTCCTCTGACCCGAGCTCTGAGCACAGCAGACCCCACGCCCGCACCACCAGGGGCTGGAGGGGCTGACGGCTCTGACTCTCCCCCCGGCTCTCTCCACCTCACACCACGAGAGAGCGTCCTTGTCCCTGAAGTGCAGGCGGCTCCCGAGAACGTGTTTTAGGGCCTCCAGGGCCTCCTACAGGAGCAACGGGCTCGACCCAGCCCGACAGCAGGGCTGCCTGGCCCCGGGGCTTCAGCCCACTGGGCTTTCCGCCGGCTTTCCAGGTCCCTGTGAGGTCCTCTCGGGGATCCTCGGAAGGGGGGCTGGGTACTCGGGCACCACCAACCGCAGCTGCGGGGCCTCTGCATGCCTACGCGCCCCCGGGCACAGAGCAGCCGTGAGGTGGCGTCAGGACAGGGAGCCGAACGCTCACATGCTGAGTGACCAGGCCCACGACAGCGTGCGGGGACTCCGCCACGGGCCGCGGACCTCGCAGGGGTCCGTCCTGGCTCACAAGGGAGAAGGTCACGTCTCTCCAAGCCCCGCCCCTTCTCTGAGTCCGACAGCAGGAGCCTCGCTCGCAGAGGACGCAGCGGCACTGGCTTGTGTGCACACCGGCGCGTGCTCCGGTGCCAGCCGCCCGGGCCGCAGCCTGCTGCCCTCGCTCTCCGCGTGACCCGCCCGCTGCCGTGGCACCTCACTCAGGGCCGGTGCCGAGTTTCGGGGAGGCCTTTCCCAGGAATCCGTCACAGCGACCGCAGGCACCGCGACACGGCTCCCGGCGGCTCCTGCTCGGCTCGCCCCCCTGCAGGTGCCGGCGGCCGCTGCACGGTGCCGAGGCAGGCGGCCGGGCCTGAACTCTGGACACACGCTGCAGCCCACTGCT
The DNA here is from genome assembly GCF_987537825.1 of Furipterus horrens. Taxonomy (NCBI): domain Eukaryota; kingdom Metazoa; phylum Chordata; class Mammalia; order Chiroptera; family Furipteridae; genus Furipterus; species Furipterus horrens. The sequence goes on from NW_028327177.1 coordinate 143,705,564, forward strand.
GACACATGCATGTCACGGGATGCGCGCGCCACCATGACGTGCGCATGGGGAGGACCCAGCTGGGGAAGGTCCCAGAGACTGTGGGTCCAACGTTATCAATGCTAGGGGGGAAATGGACAGAGCTGGGGGCGGATCGCGCTGCCTGGGCAGGGTGGAAGGGACGGCCACCGTGGATGGGGGGCACCATGGATGGGGGAGCACCGCGGACAGGCACGAGGCATCCTTAGCCGGTGACAAAACTGCTCGAATACAGGTCTGTGACAACGAAGGGACCTAAAATGTGTGAACGCAATCACTGACTCTGCAGGTCAACCAGGTAACGTGTGTGGTCCCCAAAGGGTGCCTCAAAGTATCATTTAGAACGTCACATGCACAAAACACCCGTGTGAGCGGAGGTGGACAGGGAAGGCCACGCCACGCTGACCCGCTGGCCTGTCCCGAAGGGTGGGTGGCCCTGAGCAGGAAGAGCAGAATCACACACAGGATCATTTTAACTCTGCGATGACTGTCACCATGAGGCCAGGGAACAGCCCGCCCTTTCCCGACCACGGGCCACCCCCACAGGGTGGGCCATTCTGAGGGAAGCCCTTGTTCAGCTCCCCGCTGCATCGCAAATCACTAGGAAAGGGGCCGGAATGGAGGAGGCCTTAATAAAGAATTGCTGAATAATTTACTAACTCTCTCTGCTGCATCTGGGAAACCCATTTGCCTAAGCGATTTCTCTCCTGTTTGGAAACGGATCACCGCGTGCATTTGGCTGTTTTCCTCTTTTCCTCTTTTCCTCGTGCGCTCAACGGCACTGTGGTCAGAAGCCGGAAACCGAACACATGTGCGATAAGGTTTCCGGCTGCAGGGACGGTAATGGGGTTTTCAGCTACCAGGCTCACCTTCCAACTTAGGTGGCTAAAGCCTTCGCGGTTATGAATGACAATGTTAGAGATGAGAGAAGTGATTATAAAGCAAATCACAAAAGCTCTATGACTATAAAAGAACCGCGTCTCTGTAGGTGAAGCGAAGCTCAGTGGATAGAGGTTGCAGGAGGCGATCCCGGGCCTCTGAGCTGAGAATCCCTAAGACCTGGGGCTCCGGTTCTACTCAGAATGTGAACGATCACAGGGCGTGGGCAGGGATGGCGCCGTGTCGGAGAGACGGAATGCGACGCAGAAGAAACTGACTTGTTTCTCTCTTTTCACAGCAGCAGGAAAATGAAGCAAGTAGCCATTTCTCAGCTCAAAGCCAGGGTCCCCCTTCACCCCAGCACCAGCAAGGTCTGGCCGGAACCTCCTTACAAATTGTTCAGGTCCTCGCTGGGTCTGCTTCAATAGTCAGAATATTTTTAAAAATCCTGTAATGGCAGAATCCCAGACTCAGATGTGCCATTTCCTTCTCTGCACTAGGTCTGGCTGCTGCTTTGCCTTTGCGTCTCTATGGCAACCGCCCGAATTCAGGCCGGGGATCAGCCCAGCGCCATGTCTTCTTTGACAGATTTTTAATAACCTCTCTCTCTCTCTCCTCTTATTTCAGGGATCTAATTTCAGACATAATAGCTGATAGACAGATGGATCCATAGATAAAAAGACAGAGATGGATGATGGATTGATCAATCTGGTTTTATGATTCTCAATCATAAATTTCAAAGCAATAATTTCTGATCCAGAATTCATTAACATTTGTATTGAATGTCACTTCAAACGCAGACTCCTGAAGTCATTTCCAAGCGCCAGCGTCACCACCCTGTCCTTTCCTGTGCCACCAGATCTCACTTATTAACTCGGTGCATCTGACTCCGACAGATCGGCAGGCTGCATACACACTTGCTCATTTTCCGTCCACAAAAGGACCGTGTGTGAAGTGAAGGCAAAGGGGAAAAGGAGGAAAGGAAATATAACCACCGTTCTTTCCCCGCCACCTTACACAAAAGCTGTGTCTTCACCGCGACCTTTCTCTCTGCTGCACATCTACCCCTCCTCATTCCACTCGGTAATTACAACCCTGATCTTTATTTTTCACCAACCTCTTGGTTTTCATTACAATTTTGCCACACGGAATTATACCCCTACACAACATTTTCTTGTTACCTATTTTTGAGCTTCCATAAATAAAATCATACTGTATGTATGTTCGACGTACCCTTAAGGTTCATCAGTTTTCACGGCTGAGTCGCGTTTTTTATCTGAATACACTACCATTCACTTATAAGCTCCACGGCGATGGGACTCATGGTTTCCCAGGACGTTTCTGATGCAAACGGCGCTGCCACAAATGCTCCTGCGCAGGGCACACACACATGGACCAGGCACACATGTGTGTGGACAGGGAGGCGGAGTTCCTGGGCATGGGTGGGCGTGTCTTCCCCAAGGGGGAGGAGCCTCCTTGTCCACAGACCACGCAGACAGCACGCTGCGTGTGGCATGGGTCCTGGGAGCTGTGTGTCCCCATCCGACCCTCAGACTCTGGAATGTCACCCGGCATCACGGGACCAAGCGCTTTTACCAGCTGGGTTACCACCAACCCGTTTCTGAATTCCAAGGCTGTGCTTTTCTAGACAGTTAGTGTGACGGAGCCGCACAGTTTATGTGCGTCTTCACTGGGCTCTGTTCTCTCCTCTGCAAAGTTTAAATCCAGTCCCCACCCCCCGACTCAGGATAAGGTGCACGGCCTTCCACGGTGCGTTTTCGGGGAGCAGATGCCCTTCTTCCTCCGTGTCCTGTGAGGCCCACGACTCCCTTCCTGTCACACCACTTCAGTGCCCACAACTCTGTAAGAAGAAACTGCCACCTAGCAGCTGACAACGCTTTACACATAAGAACGTATTCTCCAAGCCTTTGGTCAGAACCCCACGACGTGGGGTCCCCTGAGGTCAGGGAGGGGAAACGGCGGATTGTGAAGGGTGCTCCCCAGAGGTCCCGGCACGGAGCCCAACGTGGTGGTGACGATACAGACTCAGGGTCACTGACGATCTCAGGTAAGTGACGCCCTTAACAGGCAAGTGGCCCGCGGTCTCCGTGGTGACTGTGAGTGGCAGACGTTACTGATGAGTCGCTGCTTCTCCTCTCCAGGAGGGCACTTAGCTTGCAGTCAGGTGGGCCCTGCGCTCTGCTCTGCGCCCCCCAGCAAGTGAGGAGCTGCCCGCATCCCTCTTTGTCGGAGGTGAGCTTCCATGTCCTCTGCCCCGGCTGCCGGCCCACGGGTCCCCCGTGGCAGCCACACGTGATGATGGGTCACCGGGAGGCTGCGTGGGGACAGCCCCGTGCCCGGACAGGCTGCCAGACCCGCGGGAGCTGCATGATGAGGGGACAGACTTGCGTGGACACGGGCTGGGGAATGGCGTGTGCCTGCAGCCCAGCGGGGGGGACCTGACTAACAACACATGTGATGTAGCTGTCACTGAGGCAGGACGGACACTGTGTCCCCAAAGTGGATACAGGACGCTGGGCAGAGAGCAGCCACCTCCCACCGCGGCCAGTGCCCCGGCCTGCGGGACAGAGCCTGTCCCTGGCCAGTGAGTCAGAGGCACAGGGGCTGCGCACCCCACCCCCACCCCGCGCGGCCCCGTCACAGCCCGGGGCGCTCCCACCGGCCCTGACAGCGTCGCAAAGCCGCCGCCCGATACTCACTGGGAACTACGAACTCTATTTCTTCCGACAGCGCGACGCCCAGCCTGTTGGAGGCGAAGCAGCGGTACCTCCCCTGGAAGTGAGCCACGTGCCCCTCGTTCGGGATCCTGAAGGTCCCCGAGTGGTTGGAGGCCACGACCCGGGGGTCGGAGAGGTCGAAGGGCTTGCCGTCTTTCGTCCACGTGAATCTGCAACAGAAACGCAGCTTAATGATGTGGGGAAACCGCGGCGTGCCCTGAGGTAGTTATACACAAATGCTCAGACATTTACACGCACAACCAAGACATTTATGGTAAAAACCAAATATCGATGGGAACAGAATAGGCAACCCCTTACGGGAGGCTGTGGACTGAAAGTCTGTGTCTCCCAAAAGCCCAGGAGGCGGGGCCTGGGGTGGTGGATGAGTCATGGGGGCGGGGTCCCCACGAAGGGGACAGGGTCCCTGTGAAAGGCAGCGTTCCTGCTCTCCCCTCCCCTGCCCTGTGAGGTTATGGGGCGAGGGGGCCCCTCTGAGGACGCTGTCGATGGAGCAGCAGCGGGCGGTCTCCGCAGACCTCAGGCCTGCAGGCGCCTGGACCTGGGACTCCACTCCCTCGGGGACTGCGACAGGTTAGTACCTGCTGGTACACCCGCCCAGTCTGTCCTGTGTTCTAGCGGCCGGGACGGACTAAAACAGACAGAAAGCCGCTGCAGCCGGGGGGTGAACGTTAAGTTAGGCTTCGTCCTGGCCTTTGAGGTTAAAATGGTTTCCGATGACTGACACTGTGGAGACAGCCATGAGTGTCCCACGGCTGAGGCCACACGAACATGCAGTTTCGCTAAAGGAGTCTCCTAGTTATCCCCGTGCCGATGAAGACAGTGTCTCCGTCACACGCTGCTATTTGAGCCCCGTCCCTCTCTCCACTCCTCCCCCGCTCAGGAGCCACACGGTGATAGGCCGCCCCCTTAGTCACAGCCTGATTTGGTGGTCACGGTATAAGGGGAGTAAGAGGTCGTGTAAAAAAATACAGTAAAGATTAGATTAAAAAACAAACGAATAATGAGCTTTTACTGAACACGTGTCTTTGTAACGGAGGTAAGACAGTCAAGCAGATCAATAAATCTGTTCGCTTTGCTGCCCGTTTGGAACCACTGAGAACTTGGACATGGGGGGTTCTCTTCACAACCCCTCCCTCCTCACTCCCAACACACACGCCGTCCGCTCCTTCCTCCCCCGACACGGACCGCCCTGGGAAGTAACTTCCCCAGTGATCACATGACCTACGTGACAAGTGGTTACTTCATAGGAAACACTAGGCAGTCATGTGCCCACAGACAGTATCCTGCCATCCGGGTGACTAAGTGTTTCCATGGCAGCTTAAAAAACATCAACAACAACCTATTCACTGAGTAATACAGGTGTCCTATTTAAAGACACGTAGCAATTAACGTGTATAGAGCACCGTTCATACATGTGCTAATAAATGCTGCCTTTCACAAAGCAGAACATTATGTTCTGATTTCTGGTGACCTTGCTTACTCATAAGGCAAGGAGCCTCTGCTGAGTATTTAACGTAAGATGATGTGTTTTACAGGAAAAACAGTTTCCACTGGCAGACGCCCGTCTGAACACCAACCACACTGTGCGTTTATAACGGACGTGGCTGCCACGCCTCCCTGCACTCAGACGCAGGATCTAGCCCGACGGGAGCACTGCGGTCGGAGGAGAAAGGAGGAAGAATTGGACGCGTCTGAGCGGCCGGGCAGGTCACAGGGACACTCACGTGGGCTCTGGGTTTCCTTTGGCTTCACATTCGATCTGAAAATACTCATCGAAGGGAAAGGCGACCAGTGCATGGGACTGTTTTGTGATGGTTGGAACCTGTTGAACTAAATAGGAAAAAGAAAAAGCATTGAAAAACAGTCTTCAGAAACTCAGGGAGGCTGACGTAGCCGTCGCAGAGAGGCTTTGAACGGGATTCCCACATGGCTAAGTGAAAGGACTCTGAAGAACGGAAAATTACAGGACAGACCTGACCTCCTCTTCGCACGATGTATTTAGTTCGCAGGAAGACGACCCAGGGCCATTGTTCCCTGTCGCCGTAGACGCCCGCTGATCTAAACCCAGGACAACGGACGGCTTTTCAGAGCAGGAGGAAAGCTGCCGTGTCGTGACAACGCCTGTTCTGAAATCGCCGGGATCGTAAGGTCTGCCGTTTGGGCAGGTCTGGCTTCCTTTACCTTTACAGTTTTCTCCGACATTATATTTAACGTACTGCCTTTGCGTTGACATGTGATAACTCAGTTCATACTTTTCCTATTGTTGGACATTGGATTTAGTTTTATTCTTCTTTTTCCATGTACCGTATACCTCGGTGGACAGCCTCGTAAACTTTCCCGCATCGAGTGGGCAGCTCGTGGTGAGTTTCCAGGCAGAGACGCCCCGTGGCGCCCAGGGCAGGGTCTGCCACATCCGGGCCCCCCGCCGGCACCAGCATGTGAAATAATAACATGTCCGACCAGTTATTGCAAAGGAAAGTATAACCTCCCATCCTCTTTATCTTTAGTTCCATCGCTTTCGTTAATGAGCGGTTTTCCCCGAGCTTGCTTATCATTTGTCATGTCCCAGGGACCCATTTTCCTGTCTTTTCCCACCTCACCGTGGGGCTCCAGGGCCGCTGTCCCCCACCCTCCGTAGGACGTAACAGCCGCCACTAGTGCGTGTAGTGTCCTGACACTGAAGGCCGAGGCCGGGCTGAGTTCTGCAGGAGGACGCGGCTCCGGACACGGGAGAAGAGCTGTCATGGGCTCTCACTCATTCCCACGCCCACGGACACCCCCCGCCGGCTGGGGCAGGGACAGGGGCCTAGACTCACAGGGCTGGTAGCGGAGCGGCGGGAACCTGCCTCCCGCAAATATTTTCTGAGAAGCGAGATTTGCAGAGGGTCAGTGAGGCTGATGTGGGGGCGCCGTCGGGTGGAGTGGGGTCACAAGGAGGACCCCGAACCCTGCACATCTCACCCGACCCCCACCCACCCATTTCCCTCATTTGTAAACTCGGGCACTTGGGCTGGATGAGATGTCCTAGTCTTTTGGTCTTAGGGTCACCTGGCACTCCTGAAATTCTAAGAGAGTCCGACGCGCCTTTGTTCACAGGGGTCCTGTCCGACAATCCCTACCACAGTGGAAATGAAAACCATCCTTTTGCGTGTTAAACAAATAACAGCTTTATCAGAAGCACTAAACATAACGAGGACAGGGGCACCCTTTACTCGGTGCAAATCCGCATCACGATAGACGTGGATTCTCGTGCACGTCGGTACATCTGCTCAAGAGCTGTTGTGCTTAAAGATATGGAGAAAGCCCGCCTCGCACAGATGTGCACCGCAGAGGGGCTGGGAGGGCCCCCGGTCCTGCCTGATGGGGGGCGAGGGCACCACACTCAGCGGGGGTGGCTTCTCGACCATCCGTCGCCGAGTGGGGTCTGGGACCCCGGCAGGACACGTCTCATACGCTGCTGCGTGAAAGGGCCCGCCCAGGGGTTCTTTGTCATCAGTCACGCTTCTGTCATACCACCCAGAAATCACCTGGAAAAAGCGCGGGCTCCCTGAGTCAGGCAGATGGCCCTGTCCTGCTGTATTTCATTCCAGGATCTCCGGAACGCACACTGGTGAACATCCCCGCTAATCTCACCAGGAAGGTCCTCACTCTGGGCAAGCGGAGAGGCTCTGAGTGCAGAATGCAGGTTTGCTGCCGTCCCGATTTCTGCTCACACGCTCAAATCTTATCGGTGACAGCAGAGACTGCCAGCTGTCTGTGACCTTTGCGTGGCAGGCTCACGAGGGTCATGCTGAGTGACACCTGCCTTGGGCCCTGTCAGCGCTATCCCACCCTGTCTGCGGCCCTTGGGGGTAAAGCCAGCACTCACGCAGTGGCCAGCAGAGGAACAGAGGGATGGGCCGCCTCGTCACGGGGCACAATCACTGTGCGTGCCTCCTGGGGCAGCCCACGGCGCGCTGAGGAGAATGTATCCGAGGACGGACGTTTGATAAAAGCGATAATGTTTCACGGCTTCAACAAGGAGAATCGTAAGCAAACCTATTTGTTTTATTGAGACTCTATGGCCGTGAAGAACACCCGTGTGCCGGCCCAGTGGAGTGCCAACACTAGATTTGTGCCGGGGCAACGTCACCCTACCCCGATGGCCTTTGTCACGCAGGGCGAGGGTTCACAGAGCCAAAAGCCGCGATGGCACCAAGTGTTACTCTGCAGGGCTTGGTCTCGGGGACGGCCGCCTGCCCTCTGACCCCCGGAGAGGGTCATGGGCCACGCGTGACTGACGGTCAGCCTCAAACAGTAACTCATGCGACTCCCAACGTCAAAATTCCCTTTTCTCTACTTTTGCCTAAGGAACCTGGTAATTGAGTTTGACGACCTTAGGGGCATCAGCCCACGTTCAGGTTTTATCCAGTGGGCACTAATAAATATGCTAGGAGCCTGCAGCCAACATCTGTGTCTTCACCAACATTTCCCTCGTTTCTGGTTACCACCGTTTCTAAGTGGAGCCGGTCCTGAGCTCATTGCAAATCCAGACATTTAAATTTTATTGCGTTTATAAAAGGTGAGGGACAGTGAACAATAGCAATAGTCCCTGAGATGCCAGCTAACGACTTGTGAACAACTTGTTTATTAGAGCATTATTCTCCTAAATTCGCCAAGGTCGAGAAGTCTCGGCAACAGCGGATCATTCAGGGAGTGGCGCTGGTCACCTGTGGGCGTTGTAAGAATAGAAATTCTTCATTATAAATCCTTTCTCCATAATTAGGCCAATTACAGAGACGCCAGACATGTTGACACTCAAACCGTGTACCTGCCTCCATTCCGTTGGCGAGTGAGTGCTCTAGAGCACTGACATAAATGGATAATAGTCACTCGTTCCGAAAACATGGCATTAATATTTCATAACCATTGCTGTCTAAGGACGGCCAGCCTGGAAATGCACCGGGAGCTGAGGCAACCAGAACGGAAGTGAGCGCCGGGGATGAGGAGGGAAGGTCACGCCCGCCGCCGCCTGTGAGCCTAATGCGCCATGATGGGGAGGACGCGGGTGTTCCCAGGGAGCGCGGCCCGGCCTGTGGGCCAGGAACCGCACTGGGGAAAGGGGCCATCGTTCATCCCTTTCCCTCCAACACCGCCAGGGGCCTTGTGCTTAACCAGGTGTTGCCGGCGTAAACCAAAAGGCCCTACCAAAGGTCAACCATTCCACGCTCTTCCCAGGATTCCTACAGCTCGGCCAGCCTAGCCGGGATGTGAGCTGGCAGAGTTCAGCCTGTCTCACTGAGAACCTTGAACCTGGACATCGGTGGGTTCCTGAAGAAGCGGGAACATGAAAATGGAGACCTGGCCACCTGTCAAGGAGAGCGGAGAGGGGACTCTTCCTGGGGGCGGCGACAGGGGCAGGCTGCCCACAGCCTGTGATGGGGGCCTCCGCGGCACGCCGCTCCAGGAGGCCCCACGAAGGGGTCTAAGCGCGCTGCGTTACGCAGGGGCCCAGCGTAACGGGACTGCGTTTTCAGGACACGTTCAGCTCAGCGTGAGCACTTGCAGCCGGTGTTCGACTTTCTGAGGTCAAGACGAGCCCTCTAGAATGTAGGTGACCTCGAAGGCCGTGCCCAGTGCTGAGACTCACACAGGGCCAATGCCTCCAGCTTTCCACGTCTCAGAAGGACACGCAGAACACCGGTACCTGTAACACTGGAACCGTGAGGATGAAGTAGCTAAATAGCCTCTCAAGGGTCCTTGAAGTCCCGTGTGCTCATAACACAGGGGAGATTTCCCAAGCTCATACGCTGCACCCTAATACGTGATGACATACCTTGTGTTTGCACAACATGAGGTTTTGAACTTTTAATTTGATTAACTTATTTAAACTGATTAACGATTTTCACAAATCTGCACTCATTTTCCCCCACATGTGCTGAGACGTGTGTGCTTCCATAAAACCACTGCCTGACCCCTTGGTGTGAACTCGCCCCACGGACGCTTAGATTTGCAGCTGACGCCACCACGTGTGTTGATGTGCACCCTCGGGAAACAGCTATTCAATATCGTCCCAACTCATCTTCCATTCGTAAAGATATAACCATCGTGGGAAAGAACACGAAGTTTATTCAGTTTCTTCTCTGCCGTGATCGGTTGGGTCCCAGGGATTTCTAAGCTGTAATTGTCCCTAAAATCAACAAACCCGAGGATGTAAAAGGAACACCACGGGTCACATTTCAGAGACTCTCACACGGCCAAGCGCCCCCTAGCCCACGGCTCACGTCCGTGGGGCCCACGTCCTCGTGGGAGGCAGCAGCCAGGGCTGCAAAGAAGAGACCAAGCGGCCAAATCGCAGCCACCGGCTCTGAAAAGGCAGAGGAAACTCTGACGACAGAGCGCTGGGGAGGATGCAGACAACTGTCCTACTTAAAAGTCAAAACCCACGTGTGAAGTTCCGAAGAGCCGGCACGGAACGCTGTCGCCTCACCTGAAAGGGGTATTTCCAAGGCGGTGGCGGACGCTAGCAGGAAGCAGATCAGAGAGAAGACCGGTCCTCTGACACGTGGTGGCCTATCCATCGCTCTTCAGGACGGGCACACCCGGAGGGACGGAAATCTTAACGCCTCTTCTGGCCGGGCGTGACCTGCCAATTCGGAGGAAAAAACAGAATAACATAGACTCAGAGCTCACATGCCTTACAATGTCCACAGGACAGACGTTAAATCTGTTTCTGTGCCGTAAGAACCCCGCAAAGATACACTGAGTTTTCTCTCCTTGCGTTCAACAAGGACAGCTGGTAACGCTCCGCAGGAAAGCAGGGACCCTTCCAGGGCCCGGCATTCCCAGCCAGAGGAATTTCCGTGGCAGGCGCCTCGCCCACCCCAAGGGCCGGCGGGACGAGAGAGCCTCCTCTGCTCCCTTTCAGGGACACGGTGGCTCTTTCTCCACCGCTTCTTCCTACCAGGCATCTACCTGACTGGACTCATTTGTTAAGCATGACGTATTCAATCTTCCCTTTTCTGGCAAAGTAACTTCCCGTACCCAGTTATCACACTAATGGAGGGTGAACAGGGAGAGACGGCGAGCAGCAAACGGAGGACCAGAGCGTAAGGAGCAGCTGTTTTCACTGAAACGCGCAGGTCTGGCTTTCGTTCCGGGAGAACAGCGTGGGCAGCTTCCGCGGCGCCTGGGGTCTGTGGGCCCCGAGTGCAGAGACGCAGGAGGAAGATTTAAACGCCAGCCTTCCTTGTCTTTCCCTCACGGCGCCACTTCTTCTGAAACACGGTGATAACAGGCGTCTAAACATTATTTATAATGCGGTCTTTAAAATAAATCTGCTCCAAAATGCGATAATTAGGTTTTCAGCTACATAATTTTCTCGGCCCGTAAAAAATCAATTACTCTAGCTGTGCGCTTAGAACTGGTGAAAAAATTAAGAAGTACAGAGTCAGACAAGCCATTAAATGTATATTCCATCCCAGGTGTCCGGGCACTTTGCGCTTCACCTCCAGGGGCGCGTGAAGAGACGGCGGGCGGTGCTGACCATGTATGGAGACAGCAGGTCAGACGTAAAGGGGGCCCGGGGCTGCGGTTTGCCATCTTGCTTTACAGTTTGAAGGTCTGGAAAGTTACACTGACTGTGCTGGAAACTGCTGCCCACCCCACCCGCGCCAGAAAGCGGAGCTTTGTTCTTGAACTGGAAGAGCAGCATTAACTCTATTTGGTCTGGTCTCAACGTGATCGTTCTATAAAATGGAAAGTGAAAATAAATGACCCTCTGTGGTTCAGAACATTTCTTACAACGGCGAAGAGGTCACATTCGTAATAGAAAAGCCTTTCAAATGTGGCATCCTGTGATCTGACAGCCACTTTCCTGGTATAATGACTTATTCCAACTGACAAAATAAAAGGCGTTAAAAATTGCTTCGTGCCCTGGCCTGGCAGCTCGGTTGGTAGATTGTCACCCTGATACCCCAGGGCTGTGGGTCCCGTCCCCAACCTGGGCACAGACAAGAAACCAACGATGCATCAGTAAATAAGTGGAACAGCACATAGACATCTCTCTCTCTCTCTCTCTCTCTCTCTCTCTCTCAAATAAACTTTAAAAACTGCTTTAATTATGAAAAGCAGAACATTGACTAACTGCCAAAACTGAGTTGTGTTTGTAAAATGTGGGGGGCAGGGGTGCTCAACCATTTCGCTATTTCTGAGATAAAAGGTCTGAAGAAAATATGAGGAATGCCTTCCCCTTTGAATTTTCTGTTTCCTCTCTCTTCGGAAACACGCTGAGAACAGTAATTTGAATTTTCTGTTTATAGTTATACATCACTCGGTACCTGCCATCTATTATTTAGTATTCCGTCCCATTAATATTCAGTGCTCATTTCTTTACGGGCACCTCCTGTACTTATTTAATGAGTTGTCTTCTATTTGTGAGAAGGGCCTTCCAAACCACGACGCTATTAGGAGACCCTGCTTCCAGATTAATACATCACCTTTCCCTGAAATGCAGAACAACCACAGAACAGCCGCGTCGGGGAGGGCAGGCTCAGTCCGGATCCACGTCCGGATTCAGGCCAGGGGCCTCCACGGCCTCTACCTGCCACGGTAAGGTAGTGCGTGGGCGCTAATCACTCTGTAGTGAGTCTGACTTCTGTCATTTCAATGGTTTTCACCACAGGGTCTTGATCAAGACCCCTCTCCCCCCATGAAAAGGACGGAACATGGAGCCCCCGGCTTAAAATAAGATGCAAATTATGAGACAAAACACACTCCGACGACTCTCTCAGCTTCCGGAATACGAGGCATGGCTCGTTCCGCAGCTGGCCTTCTCTCCTGCAGTTGTCCACACCACGTCCCCGGCAGCCGCTGCCCACAGAGCACGTCAGGACGGCGCGCCGGGCGGGTCTAATGGGGGCCGTGGGCTGCAGACCCCGGCCCGAGCCCCCGCGCTGCCGCCCCGGCCACACTGTGTCCTGGCCTCGGCATCAACTCCTCGGCCGCACATAAAGCCGCGTCGCTCCACGTGGGAAGCTTGAGCCAGATCAGCAATGGTCACTACAGTCGAAGGAACGGATGCGCGGTGGCCGTTCTAAAAATAACTGAGTGCGTTTCTGTAACAGTCGGGGGCTGTGCTCTAACCTCGCGTCATTTAAAGGTCATTTTCTGTGCACACAGCAAGGGCTGGAGTCCCCAAGCTGCAAAAGTGACCGCTTCTCCAAGGCCCTGGACTGTCCTGATGGGGGCGGCGCGCCCCATTTCCACGGGCCTGGCCCTCCACAAAACCCCGTTCTGCAATCAGGCCACAGGAAAGCGCCCCGCACGCCTCCACGCCCAGAAGTGAGCTCGCGGCCCCGCGACGCCTTGGAACCGGGGAAGGATGAGCACAAAGAAAACGGAAAGGCTTTTGTTCAGCCTGCTGCTTGGCTGAGACCATAAATCAATTTACAAATGTCATAAACACAGGGATCCTGAGTAAGCGGTAATGGCTTCTAGCTCCAAAAACAAAGGGGACGTTGCACACGATGGCCACATCCCTGTGAACCGCGTGGTGTCATGGGTGACCAAAGGCGGGCTCAGGGCGTCTGCCGCTCTCCCCGCGGAAGGGCCCAGAACGCAGGCCTTCCTACGAGCTAATGGATTTTATTGGGAAAATGTCAGCTTTAACTGATACTTATGTTGGTTAAACTAATGTCATTAATAACACCACTGATTTAATTAAATAGCAAAGACCGTGGCTGGGCACCACCAGGAGTTCACTGCCCATGCATAACTGATGTGTGTGGTTCTCCCCGTTATTTACTCGTACATCCGGATTCTTACTAAGTAGACGCTCTGTGACATTTAATTCAAAGTCTTTCATAGCGGAGGAAGAGAAAGAATCCAGCAAACATCAGGATCCCTCAGGGCAGGGACGGAGGGAATGGTCTTACCTCCTGGCACGTACGTCCTGCTCAGACCACTGCTCACCAGCACCTCACATACTGGTCAGGGGCAGCGGGGGAAGTTCTGTTAACTGAGGAATAACACAGAGGAGCTGGGATACACACAACACAGGGGCCCGGCTCAGGGAATGCTCGCCGAAGTGCAAACCTGCGGAACCGTGTCTCAGGCCTGTCACGGAGCGTCTGTCGCCACGTGGACACCCTGGCTTCGCTCCCAGAGGTCCCCCAGCTCCGGGGGAGAGGACCTGACGGCAGGGGACGTCTCTCCCCAGCTGGCGAGTGCGTGGTGTGGGGGCAGGCTGGGGGTCACAGCGCCCGGGGAGTGTGAGTGACCTTTCCTGGGCAGGGACCACAGCGTGGACCCCGAATGAACGGTCGCCCTGCCCCACCCTGCCCCGGCCCCACTGTGCGCCACGCCGGGCCCCGGGCCCCTGCTCTAGGGGAGGCGGTGTGGCCCGCACATGGGGGATCTGCTGTGAGCACCCCCGAAGTTTCCGTGCCCTTCAGCAGAGCCAGGCTAAGAACTTTATTTTGCTTTGCTGAGGTTTCCACACACTTACTGGACTCAGGAAATGTGTGTGTGAGCGCGTGTGTGATTTGTATCAAATTCCACACGTGGACATGGGAGAAGCTGCTAAGGAGCCACCGTCAGCAAACACAGCCGCACCCTGGGAGTGGCCCACCACGGCAGCTCGCAGACGTCCACGCCCTCTCGGCAGGTCCCACGCGTCCTGCTTGCTTCTGCACGCGAAGAGCCCAGCGGGTCCCCACTCCCGCACGATGCGGACGGCCCAGTATCATTACAATGAGGTGTGTTTCATATGGAACAAAACCGAAGCACAGGATGCCCGCGGCACGCAGCCAGAGGCTGAGTTAAAACCGATGCGCGTCTTCCTAGAACAACCGTGTTCAGCTCCCACACAGACAACAGTTGGGATACAAGAGTCTTCACGATTTAACGACACGTACCTACTAGCAGCTATAAGGAAACTAGAACAAAGCCCATCAAACTAAGTCAGAAACGTACGGAACAATGACAGACAGTCTCCCACTGACTTCATCAGCTCTTGACTGTTACCTCCTAGAATAATTCGCTGAAGCACAGTGAGAATATTTTCCTCAGAGAAAGAGATTATCTGCAAGGACAGGGTCTCACGTTGAATCCTGTCGCTCAGAATCTCAGCCCAGAAGGCGCCCTCTCTTCTGATTGGAGTCAGAACTTCCACGGATGAGAGTCTCCTCCAAAATAATTGAACAGCACACCTTCTGAGATGTGAGAGCCGCGGAGCGTGGAAGAGGGAAACTGTAGGAGGGTCTGGACGGCGGGACCCAGAGGTCTGCCTCCGGAAGGCAGCGCGCGGATGAAAGGAGGCACAAGGCCTTTCCTTTCCCAGCCCACGTCCCAGGACCTAGCCCGCCGACGGTCACACAGAAGCCGCGGGACGAGGCAGGCACCTGGATCAAAGCCGCCCTTTGAGACCCCACTTCCTCCTGCACAAGCCCCCGCCCCGCGTTAAACACCTTCCCTCTGTCCTCTCTTCATTCATCACTCATACATTTCCACTTGGTTCAGTCCCAAGAAAGAAATTTCTAAACAGGAAACGCAGCTTCCCGGCAAGTGCAAAGCTCTCCTCTGTTTCCCAGCAGCAGACCGACCGCGCACGCACGGTGTGGAAGGAGCACCCACGGGGCCTGGGAGCCTTGGATGAAAACCAACCACGAGCAAGAAATTTGGAGTTACATAGACAGTATTTTATTATAAATATTCATTATATTTAAAAAAAAAAATAAAGAACCGATTTTAAAAGAGGCCTAAGTGTTGGACGGTTTTCATCTGTTTTCCACTTTTCTATATTAATCATGTTTTTTAATGAGTGCACCGCACTGATAAGTCCAAAATCAATTTTACTGAAGTTCTCAACCCCCCGGATGCTTCCTGATGATGCCAAAATGCCACCTTAGCCACGAAGGGCGAATGCACGATGGGGACAATGGGGACGGTGGTGAGGACACCCCTTCAGTTTCTCGCTTTCCGACCCGCTCTCGTCCCCGTCCTCGTAGCCCTGCCGCGCCTGCCTCGCTCCCCTGGCCGCTGTCTCCCTCGCCCACCTCCCCATCCTGAGCCGGGCCTCTGTTCTCGTCCCTCCGCCCGGCCCCTGCCCCGCCCCACGGTCCCCGCGCCCTGGCACGAGGTTCCCGCACTTCTGTCCCTGCAGTGCCGTCTGTGCTCCCACACGTCCTGCCGCCTGACTTCACAAGTGCTTCCGTGATAAGACGATCTGCCCGTATGTGCCAGCCGACCCAGAAAACCGTACGCACGCCAGCTCAACCCCCCGGCTCGGACCCAAGTCTGCATGTTCCCACGAGCACGGCCCCGGCCTGGTGGGCCTGTCTGCTGCCTCGGCGCATCTCTCTAAGTTCCCAGCCACCTGTCCCAGGCGTGGGCTCAGGCCGACACTGGGGCAGGCGCATGGTCGCCCCTCGGCAGGGCCCTGCCAGAGAAACCACAGCGCTCCCGAGGGCGGACCCACACGCCTCGCTCCACGAAGAATAAGGAGATGGCGCGTTGGGTGCTGTGGCTGTGACCCTCCCCCTCCTCCCCAGGAAGATCTATGGCTCCAGTTCCTAAACTTAACCCAGCGAGAGAGACTCCCAGTTGGCAGGTGCCTGCACTGACCTGCTCACAACGCCACCGGTCCCACAAGCCTGTGCTGGTGGGGGACAGCCCAGCCGGTCCCCAGGGCTACTAGAAGGACCCCCTGCCACCTGGCAGGCAGCACACGGTACGGGGAGCGCAGAACCGTGGCCCCACTGTGTGTGATTGACAGTATGACGCCTCCCACCCAGATGCACACCCAGGCAGAGCGCGGGGTTTTCCCTTGCAGGGTGGGGCTCAGAGTGCCCGTCACCCTTTTTCTGAGGGACCAGAGGGGCCAGAACAGGCCACGCGTTCTCGTCGTGAGCAGTTCGGAAGCTGAACTCTGTTCTGCCTCCCTCCTGAGGGCGTCGCATCCTGGGATGCAGTGAACCCAAGTCATTAATTATGCTGATTATAGTGGCTTCCCTCGTGGTGTGATGTTACTGATGGAATAGCTTATACAAGAATACAATATTCAGGAAAAACAAGAATTATCTTAAAAAGGAGGACCTTGTGAACTCTAGTAATACTAGCAAACCTTGAAAACAAAGAAAGGCTGTTCTCTTGGATCCTGGCTACGTTAAGAGGAATCTCGGCACGATTCGCGGGCGCTGTGTTTAGGCCGCGGGACACGATGTAATCCCAGTCAGCTTGCCTCCCAAGCACACGCGGTAAGTGATGTCACATGAGCAATACGGGCTCCAATTAACTTCTTTCGCCAGTTGAGTCACAAGACTCCACGCCACCTCCCGATTCTAGCGTCAACCGAAGGCCACCGCCACCGCTCCCAGCACAGAGCGCACACCCCCACGGCTCAGAACCTCGTAGGGTCTCTGACTGGGGCCCGAGGAGAACAGCGCGGGGATCAGCTGCGGCTGGGGAGCAGAGGAGGCGGGGTGGGGGCCGCACCAAACATCGGGCTGCGTCCTGCCTGACCTGGGATTGCTGAGGACACATCCCACAGGCATTGTTTTGTTCTGTTTCCTTCTTTTTTTGAGAAAATGGGGAAAGGTCCTGCTAGTTTAGCATTCAAGCCATTTCTTTTCCAGCTAAGAATGAGTTCTGTAATTGTTTCTAGCTCAGCATCTCTAAACCTCCGTAGCTGCGTAGAGATTTTTTAATATTGAAAAGAAAGCAGTATTTATGTTATAAATTAACCTAAAGCGCTGTGCTGTATCCATGTATTTAGATCCAAATAAACAATCAATAAACATTCACTGGCTCTTACGATAAAGCCCGTAAGTCAGGGAGATAAAATTCATTAGGAGGCCACGGCCCTTCATTTAGGCAAGAATATCAGATCCCCCCCGCCCCCCCAAGTTTACCTCCTGGGGCGTGGAGACTCCAGCCCAGCCATCGCGCGGCTGTGTTATTATCTTCCACCCTGGAGCCAGGGGCGAAGTCTCAGAATAATTACGTAGAAGAGAATCGCTTTAAAAGGATTTACTGAATGACTTTAAAGGCTGACTCTCACTTCCCATGAGTAAAACAGAATACAGAAGCACGTGTGAGCGGGAGCCAAACGGGGCATTTAAATGTAAGCCCACGTCGCCCCACGGCCTGGAAGATTAGCCCCGTTCCCGCGGCGGCGGTGCCGTCCCATTCACAACACGCCTGTAGCTTCCCGACGTCGCGTCGCGTCTTTAAGGAAAACGATGTGTGTGCCACTTAGATATGTTTACAGGATTTAAAATACAGAGTCAGCGCTTCTGGAGGGCGAAATCGTGGAGAACACCTTTATCAGTCCCAGGGCTCGCCCAGAGCAGAAAATGCAATAAGAAATGAGATTTAAAAATGACAGGGAGTTATCGTATCAGGAGGAGAGCAGGACGGGTCCCTGCCAGCTTTTCCTCTGCTTGTTTGACGCCGATATAAAACGAGCGCCGCGCTCGCGGTAAGTATAAATCCTGGCTCCAGCGTGCAAAGGGGGCGTCACGGGGCCGCAGCAGGGGCACCCCCGCTGCGAGATCAGCCTCTGGCCCAGAGTCCGCAAGCCGCTGAGAGGCGTCCTGAAGAAGCACAGTTGGTATTTCAAAAAGAAGAAGAGCTTGTCCTTTAAAAAAATCTCTTATTTGAAGAGGAATGGAATGTTATTCATTGAAAACACCAATGTTCAGGAAAGCCTCTTACTTGGGAGCTTACGTGAACCAAAGACCTCATTTCTGAGCTGGCGTCGGCGGTCCTGCGCACACGGTTATGGGAAGGCCAAGTGCACGGTCAGAGGGAAAGGGCTTCTCTCCGGGGCTGGATGCGTAATCCCCGGGGAGGAAGAAAGAATGAACAATAAAGGCAACATCACCATGACAGACACTGGACAGTTTACGGATCGATTCGTTGGGCCAGTGACCACAACAGCAAAGAGACCAGGCAGACAGACGCACGGGGCCCAGGGAGGAGCAGGACGCCATGTGTCTGAACTGTGGCGGCTGCCGTGTGTGCGCCCCGGAGTGACTGGGCCATAGCTGCCCCGGGACACAAGTCCTTGTCAGTTGCCTGCAAACTCACCCAGTGTCTTTTGTGGACCGACCTCCCTCTGCCGTCGCCTGAGGGAGCCACAGGGTCCCTGTCACACACAGGCACTCATTGTTGCGTGTGGCTCCGGCTGCAGCCCCTGTCGGCACAGCGCCCCTGCGCGGTCTCTCCCACAGGGCGTGAGGGCTAGTCTGGGGCCCGGGCCACGGGGGTGGAGGCCGAGAGCGGTGAGGACGTGGCTGCGTCCTGAACACGTGTGTCAGGCATGACTGCTCAGAGCTGGCACTCGGAGACGCACACACGGAGCCACGGACGGGAGGGGCACTGCCCCCTCCTCTCACATCTCACCCAGGGCCTGTGAGGGGCCAGTGTCCTCCTCCCTAACCTGAAACGCAGGCCCAGCTGTCCCTCGTGAACCACAGGGGCGCATCTGCAAATGTGCCTTTGCGGGAGCCCCCGAAGCCACACCCAGCCCTTCTCTGGCAGCCCACACTCAGGGCCCCGCTGAGGCAGCCGAGGTGACGCTCTGTCTTCCCTTTCCCGTTTTCACACAGAAAACATGTCCTTTCTCTGGCCTGTCCGTTTCCCTTGTTTTGATGCTTCTTGCTGGTGATGTCACTGTTTAAAATGACTCGTGGTCTACAGTGCTGTCTGGACGCGTGCTGCTGGGGCCCGTCTGGGTCCGCGAGCCCGAGAACGCCGGGGCGAGCCGGCAGGGGACGCGCACGGGCCTGCGGCGAGCGTCCTCCGGAGCGAGCTCTGGCGCTGCCGCCCCCGCGTGCCCTGAGCACAGACCACAGTGCGTGTCGGCTAAGTTGTCTTCCAACAGCAACGCACCCAGAACACGGCTGTGCACTGACCGGTGGGCTGCAATGGGGTCACCGGGGCCCAGGGACCCACAGGCCCCGTGTTTTCCCGGGCGCCGCGCCCGGTATCCACTCACTCAGTGTCTTTGGCAACTTGGTAGAACAGAACTACCATAAATAATGAGCGTGAACTACGAAAGGTTTGCTCTTGGTTAGATTTCACAACGGCTCTCGCATCGGCGCCTTAGTTTCAGAATAAAACCGCTTGCCTTAATCCATCCGCAATAGAAGCTTAAGCAAATAAACTCAAGGACTGCGTCACATGTTTGCGTAAATGCACCCACCAAAGCAAACATGAAGCTGAGCTTTCACATCTTCAAGGTACAAAGAAAGAACCTCGCAGCAAGTGCATGTCCAGTCCCAGAGTATTACGCGGATGTGTTTCACGGCGCCCTTTTATGGGGCTGGTCAAAAAGTTCATTCAGTTTTTTTCTGTACGACGGCTCTAGTAGCGCTTAGTTGTTTATAACTTCATTCAAAACAGTTTTGTTAGCTTGTATGGTGGCAGCTGTCATATAGTGCGTTTAAAAAAAAATCAAAACTGGTGAAATTTTGCAGTCATTTTAACATTGAAGATGGAAGAAGACATGCAACATTTTTAGCGTACGATGCTTTATTATCTCAGGAAAGGTAAAACCGCCACTGAAATACAAGAAAAGGTGTGTGCCGTGCGTGGAGAAGGGGCTGTGACTGACGGAACATGGCACATGTGGGTGGCAGTTTCTTGGTTCTATTGACATTTTGGCCAAATAGTTCTGTACTGTGGGCCGCCTTCTGCATTAAGACGTTTAGCAGCCCCCCAGCCTCTGCCCACGGGAAGCCGATAGTAGGAGATAGCCCACATCCTCAAAGTGTCCAAGTCAATAGTGTTATTGGGGAAAGTGAAAAATGTGTCTTGTATGGAAAAAAAGCATAACTGACTTTTTGGCCAACCCAATAGATGAAATAAGTGTTTTCAAAGAGGACCATTAAATTAAAGGAAAATAAATGATGCTTTTTTTTTCTTTCCCTGCTTGAATTCTGGGCGTCCGCGTCACGCATTTGCCCCTGATCACATCACGCTGTCACTGATCTGCTTCCCAAAGAAAGAGACATTGAGTCGAGATGTGCAAAAGAACGGAGTGACGGAGACAGGGAAGGGGGGCCGAACCGAACCACAGACTCAATTTAAAAGTAGACACGTCTTGGTCGAGTAAGACCAGACGGATGAAAGGTCAGGTGGCTTCTAGAAGCTTCCATGTCTCCACACAAAGACGTCCCGTCGCTCTACAAGTGTCCAACGTCCTTCCCTGCAGACACGGCTGGCGCGCGGGGACAGTGCAGCTGCGACACCCACACCGACGAACGGCCAGGGGCCGGGGGCCGGGAGACCGAGCAGTTCCCTGTGACACGCGCATAGCTCTGCGGGCAGGACGCTACCCAAAGGGCTGGTTACATCGCGCTCCAGGGCGGCTGCCGCCCCCGCAGAGAAGCCGGGCGCGGGCTCCCGCCTCCCGCCCAGGGCGCATGGGCTCCGCGTAAAGGTCAGGGGCGCGCCGCCAGGTGCCCCGCGAGCCCCGCCCGAGTCCACGGAGAGCAGCTGAGCGGACAGGCCGCGGCCGCGTCTGGCAGGTGACAGTTACATCTCAGGAGAGGAAGGACCTTGACCGGGAGAGACGCCGGGCCTGCGCCCGCGGCGAACCCAGCGCCCAGGGACTTAGTGGTGACCGGGCGGATGTCCCCGCCTCCGGGAACTCGGGTTCTCCCGGCGGGAAGGACACGCCCCCAAGCACGTGGGGGGCTGCACTCGAGCACGCAGGAGTGGGGTGGTCACAGAGGGAAGGACTCGCCCACGAGCACGTGGGGGGCTGCGTGCGTGCACACAGGGGGAGGTGCGCGTGGGCTCGCGGGGGCTACGGGCGCCTTTCTTACCGGGGCGCGAGGGCCGCGGGAACAGGCAGCTGTCCTGTCTCCCGTCCCCCCGGGACCTCTAACGCCGCGGAGTGAGAGAGCACACCTGTGGTCTCTGAGTAACTCCTAGTCTTGCCACTTTTTATGGGCATTTAAGGTGTGCGTATCTCCCACGTGCTTTGGATGGTCCGGGTGTCATGACAACGTCCCCGAGTGTAGACCTTGACATTGGTGGGCCCTACACCCTCGTTAAACGCTCAGCCAGGCGTGTGCCTCGGCTGGGAACAGTCCCTGATGACTTCCACGCAAACACTCCAGCGCCCTTCTCATGAAGAGACGGGAGTCCATACGTCACCAGTGGTCACCTCTTCACACTCCCAGCAGAAGCCTGGGGCCACAGTAGCAAGTCAGCCTGAAGGACGCGGCTGCCCTGTCCCCGCCTGACGCCCCTCAGAGAGCCCCTCCCCGTCCACTTCCGCCCCCTCACAGCTCCCGGCCTGCTGCCACCGGGGCGCGTGTCACTGAGTTCTTCTGCTGCCTTGTCTGTTCCTTTGATTCCGCTTCTAACCACAGCTGGTGAGCCCTTAGCGGCAGAGACTTAAAATATTTCCCTAATGGGTCCCCCTGCTTCGCGCAGCACTCACAGCCCTCCGCAGCCGGCTGTCGGATGGCACCGGAGTGGGTGGACCAGCAAGGAGCAGAGCGTGAACCCCGGAAAACACGTCTGTCAGCACGGTCATCCACCCCGTACACGTCCCGTCATTGTTGCCGCACTGACTTTTAAGAGCATGGAGAGTCTGAGGAAAGATGGCGACCTCGCTTTTACACCAGGGGTTCTCAAGAGGGTGGGCGCAGAGAGAGCCCAGGATGCAGCAGCTGGGGTTCTCCGTGTTTGTTCCCACTGCTGGGAGATGCCCTGGCAACGGCCGGGCGGCTGCGGGGTGGGAGGATTTCCATTCCAGTGCCCAGGGGTGAAGAGTATTTATTCACTCACCATCCAGCAACAAACAGAAGTCCTGGCTCGTCTCCTCACCTTCACTGACTCCCCACAGAAAAGTGACTTAGTGGTTTCCCGTCCGAGTCCTGGTTGGCACGGCGGGGCCACCACACTTCCAGGCCGGGGGCCCTTGGCGAGGGTTTGCCTGGACAAGCGCACCCTGCTCACCTGCAGCAGAAGCGCCAGGAGCAGCTGTGCACAGGCCTGTCCAGGAATAAAAAGGTGTCAGCGCCTTCCTGCGCCCTCGGTTATGTCGTGGGTCCTCAGAAAATGACTTTGCCGTGAGTTATTTCCTTTACTTTGAAGGAGACCGATTTTCCACGTTCTTGACCTATAGAGACTATGTAGATACCATCCAGTCTCCTGAAAACCCACAAAATCCCACATTCCTTTAGGTACAAAATAGCCATCACTGCCACTGGCCATAAAATAAATGTCATTGGTCTACCAGGGACATTTGCAAACACGTGTTGTATGTTAAATTTTGTCCTGATGCTGACTTAGCAGACATTCCATGAGACCGATATCAGGAGAGACCTCTTCATTCTCTTTTCTCATTGGTTCTCTCTGTCCCACGGGAGCCGGGTTTTATCCCAACGCCACCACAAACAGCCGTCAGGAAAACACCGGACAACGTGGAGGAAGACCTATACTTCATGTCAAGGTTTATGCCCAATAAGGAAAGAAAGAAATGATTGCCGAGTAGAGGCATTAACACATTTTCAAGGGACCTGGGAAGTGCGCTGCTCTCCCCGGGCCCAGCGTTTCATTTTTACGGCCTCCATTAATCACGTCTAAGCAGCCTGCGCGTCCCCGGCCCGACTCCGGCTGATTTCACAGCGGCCGCCTCCTGTCTTTGTCCCGAGTATCTTCTTCTTGTGTCTCCACTGTTTTAAACGCGGCTCTTTGCCCCGCTCCTTCAATCACCCCGACCCCACCAGCCTTTGAGAGTAGCAGCCATCCATTTCCAGGGCCAGACAACAGGGCTGATGTTTATACTTTCAAAGGGAATTCACTGAATAATAAGGACCATTTATAAAATGCCAGGAAAAATGGATGGCTCCCGAATTCAAAGCAGCCGGTCCAGATTGAAGAACAATAGCTTGGGTCCTCAGAATCTGTACACAGAAAAAAGGAAAAGATGGCTAAATTTTTGTTCTTTATTGTGTTTGATGTTAAAACTCGCAGACTGGAAGAAACATTGAACTGATTAATAGCAAAAGAGACCCGCTATCAAGAATAGCTTCCCGTCAATGAACAGAAACAGTTTCAGGACTTAGAGGCATGTAGAAGGAAGAAGATCACACCCTGCACGGGGAGGCAAGGACCCAGGCCCCTTGTCACTGAGAAATGTTGGAGCTGGAAACTCCACTATTTCACTGTGGTGGGAACTCACACGGGGCTGTCGACATCCCTGTCCTTACCCTTAAAATAACTGATACGTTGCTAAGGACGTGAAGGCTGGACCCCATTCATCGGCCTTCTCCGCTCCCTGCCACCGCTCTGAGCGCTGTTCACCTGGGGCCCTGCTTTACACCTGTCCCCAGAGAGCACCGAGGCCTGGGCACGAGAAGTGGGGAGAACTCACAGGAATCTGAGGTTGCAGGAAGCCACCTGAAAACTGAAGGCTCATGCCTGGAACCCCACCCTCCCGGAGTTTCCTTCCACGATGACACAAAACGGCGCCAATTCCAGCTTCGCTTCTATTCCTGACCGAGCTCAGACACTGAGGCTCCTCCTGTCTGAGCACTGCAGGCTGCCCCCCAGGACTTCCTGAAATGCCACCTCCAGGGCACGGCTGCGTGTGCCGCTCTCTGAGACATGTGGCCTGTCCCTCAGGTGCAGATCCCAAACCTCCCGGTGCGCTTCCTGAATGTAGCAGTAAGTGGGCTTCCTAGTGCAACGTCTCCTTTTATACGTACAGGTTATATAAAAGAGCAGCAAACCAAAGAGGAAGACAGGTTAATTTTGTGCCCATCACAAAGCCTAGTGACAGGTGTCTCCATATGTTGCGACGAGACCCCTCGGCCACGGGCCACTGCTCTGAGAGGAAGCTGTGCAGGGCCTGCTGTGATGTGACACTCTGGGGCCCCTGGGGCCTCTGCAAGTATCTCATGACAGGGACAAAATTATGCCGTGGCATCACGGCATTTTCCAAACACGACAGCTCCCAGACTGGATGCCACTTAGCACAGTGGGGACCGTGGGAGGAGCTGCGGTGTCTGGAAAATGACCCCAGGGGGACGTCCTCTGGGTCATCAGGAAAGCCACACCCGAGAGACTGGTTAGAAAATGTAAGACTGCAGGAGGCAGGGGACAAACGCACAGACGGTCAGCAAAACGACGGTTTCGGGTAGTTCTGCAATTATAATGGTCCCTGCATGAATGTCCGCGGAGAAGAAAAGTCAGGCATCCCGCGTCATGACTCTGAAGAGCTCCTGGTCTGTCCCTGGAATCAGAATGAGAGCTGCAGTCACGGGCTGCGGAGGCTCCGCAGCAACCACGCCTCCTCCCCAGGTACACATACATGCAAATCGCTCACACGCACACACTCATGCACATGCTCACACACGCACACTCACATGAAAGCACCCGCGCGCACCTGTGCACGCATGTGAGCGCACAACACTCATATGTGCGCGATCTGTGTGCACATGCATGTACACACGGTCACACACATGGACCACGTCTCTGCCACCCTGAACACCCAGGCCAGCGTTGTCACTGGCCTTTATCTCTCTCTGACACGCACACGTGTGAAAGCTGTACCTCAATGGAGAAGTGCTCACTTGAGAAAGGAAAGACGTTGGAAGAGCAAAGCAGCCCACAGGTAAATGGAGTAGAAATACCAGGCAATTCATCTCAGAGTCTACAAGTCCGTTCGCCCCCCTGCCCGGCCCGTGAGGTCTGGGGCACACGCCCGTGTGAACACACACACAAACACACGTGTGCGCGGCTGCTTCACCCCACCCAGCCCCAGGCTGAGAGCTGCAGCTGGGACTCCCGTGGCTCTCGGTCTCGTGGGCAAATGGCCGTTGTGGAGAGAGACTGAGGGCTTTGTTTTCCACTGTGACACACGCTTTCTGGAGCCCAACTCTCCTTTCATCGACGTCCGCTCTCATTCGTCTGAAAGTCAGGCAGGAGCACGGATTCCATGAGCTTCCCAGAGGCGGCGCCGGTTCTGAGCATCTCGAAGGTGGGAGGTGAGGATTCACGCTGCCACCTCCACGCAGGGCACGCGGTGGGTCCTCACAGGCAGCGGGCGAGGGGGTCCGGCAGGCGGGGTTAGCAAAGATGCCCGCACCCAGCGACGATGCCCCTGCCGCTGCGTGGGAGGGCTCTTCCCCACCAACTCTCCCTTCCTGTGTCGCCTGGTACGCGACAAACGGCACAGCCTCACGAGAGCCGAGCTCCTGTTTCTGTGGGAACACGACGGGGAGCCCCACGGGTTCATTTCCGGACCAAGCCCCAGGGCCGGCGAAGCCCGCAGCCAAGGCCGGGTGGGGAAAGGTATCACTCACCACAGGGGCTGCTTGTAAAAGCGCTTTAAGGAATAACTCACTTACCCTGCTCGTGGGGCGAGGAGTTTAGTCTCATTGGACGATGATCCATAAAAGGACTTCAACTCATTTAACGACTAATTGGTTATCGTTACAGTCACATCTGAGTGACAGAGCCGGGTCCCAGCGCCCAGGGGAGGGAGAACCTGGCACAGACACCGCCGGCGCGTCTGCTCCTCTCCCCACGACGGTGACAGTGGCAGCGCCGGCGTCCACGCCTCCGCCTCGGGGGGGCCATCACAGCAGGAACACGCGGGCGGAGGTGGCGCCTTTCCAACCAGCACCGGCGCTGTGCTGGCCCCACGTGGCGTGGCACAGGCTGCGCCGGGACCGGGTGGCACCCCGCTGCACACGACAGCGCGCCGCTGGGAGCCACACCACGCACGTGGTCTATGCCTCCGCTCCGGGGCCCACGTGGGTGAGCGCGTGCCAGCCCCCCGACCCATGAAAGCAAGGCCTACGGAAGCTAGTCCACGCGAAACCGGGCGCAACCGGGTTCCTGTCCGAGAAAACGACTCCGGAGGGCAGTGAGGGGCCTCGGTCGCAGCTCATAGAGAAGCGGGCATCGGTATACGGGTGACCTGGGTGGGGACAGACGCAGTGAAAGCTCGGGACCTCGCATGACGTCACGTCTGGCCCCGCGCATGACTGACGGCCCCGGTCACAAGAGACCGCTTTCCTTTCCCAGAGCTTCTTTCTTCACAGAAAACAAAGGGGCAAACAAGAAACACGTCCACGGCCTGAGGACGCAGGCGCCACAAAGGGGAGAGGCTCCGTTAGGCGGCCCGTGCGTCCTTCCTCCTTCTGTGACCCCTGCCGGAGCCGGGTGTTCGCGCGCCAACAGCAGCCTGGGGAGCAGGCGGCCGGGGCGCTAACGCGGACAGGGGCGGTCCGGGGGGCGGCCCTTCTGTTTCCCGGGCGCTCAGGGCGGCTCCTGGACGCGGCCTGGGCGCAGCCCGTCTAGCAGAGGAATCCGGGGAAGGGCCTCGGGGAGGGATTCCCGTCCCCTTGCACAGTGTTTGGGCAGAACGCTCTGCGGTGCGCACGTTGCAGGCCCTTCTGAATTCCCCAGGGGAGGACCCGCTTCAGCACCTAAAGGAGACCCCGGAGAAGCCAGCGCACAGGACCGCCATGTGGCCGGGGTTCACCCTGGGGCTGAACGCGCGGAGGGGCCTCCAGCATCCAAGGGGCCGACGCTCCCGGGGCTCCGCGCTGCTTGGACTGGGACTTCGTCGAACGCTTGGATTAGCGTCCGTTCCTTAATGAGGGGTTTTTACATTAAAATTCTGATTCTTGTCCTTGCTTTAAAAACATGGGAAGTCTGAGGCAATGAGTCCTGCTCTGGAACATGGCGGGACCGGCCCGAGCTGCGGGGCTTCCTGGGCTCGGAAGAGGCCCTGGTCCTCAGCTCCCCCCCCCCCCCCCGCCCCCCGCTGCCCTGCCCCCTGAGCGGCACCCTGACCTGTAACCGCTGTGGGAACCTGCGCTGCAGGCAGACTCAGCCCCCGTAAAACTCCTGCTAAACATCTGACCTAAAGAAGCTCTTCGGGATGTATACTGTGCAATTTCTTCGTTTATTAATATATTAAAGACTGAGTTACAGCCCAGCGACGCTTATACTGCACAATTATTAACGTTTAATCAATATGTGTTTCCCCTTAGAATACTGATTTACCTTTTTAGAGCTGATCTTGAATTCTGTGGCTTGTATTTTTAAATACGTGTTCCATTCTCTGTTTCAGATTTGACAGCTATTCAAAACCAAAGGGCCACAGAGTGTCTCTTGCGGGAGAGTTGCTTCGGTGTCTTGACCTCAAATTCACGTATTTTTACAAGTTAGAAATCGTCATAAATGCTTGGCCTGGGAGGGCACACAGGAAGTGAGTGTGAAATCCAAGGACGGAATATGATTCCTTAACCTCAGCTCAGTGCTGACCTTCAGGAGCAACTGGCCTCACCTGACCCGTGAAGCTTCCCGGGGGGAAATGATACCATTTTCTGAACATGAAAGTTCCTAATGACCAGAGGTGAGGACAGGGCTGGTCCCCGCCCGCGACTGGGAGCCGCTGTCGCAGCTTCGCTCACCCTTCGCGTGACTCCCGTTTGCGTCTGGAAAACAAATTAAGTCCAGCTGACGCGGCCAGGAGGCCCGGGCAGACAGCAGGCTTCCCAGACCGTCCGAGCCGCGGCGCCACGGGGAGAAGCCTGAGAAAGATAATTTCATCGCAAAACCATTCAGCCGCCCTAACCTTGTTTGCCTCTCCCCGCCCCCGTCCGTTTCATCAGCCAGGGGGCTGGCGGGGCCGCTGTCTGGAGGCAGGGGTCGCTGGGAAGCTTCTCCTGAGCCCGAAGGGAGGAAACCGAGAAGCAATTTCCATTCATTTAGAGGAGAAAGTTGGCGGCCTTCTCAGACCCCAAAGCGACCTACGCGGTGATGCCACACGCGTCACTACGTCCAGTGTCACGTGAAACTCACACCCTCGGAAGCTCCTAGGCCGCTGGGACCTGAGCGCGCGGCCGGCTCGGGATGCGCAGAGCCGGTGGGATGGAGCCCCGGCCTGAGGCTCAAACCCGAGTGCGGTTCCCGGGAGGGAGCTCCGCGGGGCCGCCACAGCCTCTAAAATGTTGCAAAACTAATGTTGAACACTATGTTCACTTTTTGTCTTTTTCATAAAAGTGAAAATCCTCTTTGGGTCTCTTCCTTTCGGAGAAAGCAAGACCAATGCAGGCGTTCTCTAGGGAAAGGCGGGGTAGAAGGCGCGGGGGCGGGGTCTCTGCCGTTGTCCCCTGTCTGAGCAAGCAGCTGGGGACGTGGAGTCGGGCCCTGGCAGCATCCTGCCAGCTCGGAGCGCACCCAGCCCTCCCAGCCCCTCCCACGGCCCTGCGGCGCAGGGGCGACAGCCCGCCGGGCCAGGAGCACGCGTAATGGAGAGGCCAGGCGCCGGCGCTGCGTGCCCGCCCCTTCCGCAGACGCCTGTCTCCTTCTCAGGGATCTCCCAGGTTTGCACTTGACGTTCAGGTCTGGGCGAGCCGAGCACTGTGTTCGTTTGCCCAAGAACAGTCACTGAGGTCTCAGGTGACGCCCCGGAGCCCAGGCCTGCGCAGGCGCTCGCCAGCTCGTCCCACGGGGCGGGACTCTGCCGGGCCATGAGCGGCCACCTCCTGCTCTTTCGTGGTCATTCAGTCCTTCCACTATGTGACAAACGTGCCCTGCTAGGCCCGGGGGCGGGGAGCTGGAGAAGCCGAGGCCCCGCCCACGCACCCCCCGGTTATCATACCCACGCGCGCGCAGGACGACGCGGTGCCCAGCTGCGTCCCTGTGACCCAGAAGCGCCTGAATGCAGAGGGTTACTGGAGTGACCCCACATGGTAAATCCATGTGGCACAAACAATAATCCCCTAAAATGTCTGCAAAGGTTTCCAAAATTACACGAAATTCTAGGAAATCGCCCCCGTTGACTCTGAATCACAGCAACCGGAAGGCTGGCCTTTGGAGAACGAGATTTTTAACTGCACACAACTAACAGCTCAAAACATCCTTTTCCCAGAAAACAGCTGCTTTTTGAGCCTGCAGTTCCAGTAGGAAGCCAGTGAGAAGGTTAGCAATGAAAGGGGCTGCTATGAAGAGCGTTCTAGAGGGAATGGACTCCAAGTCCGACTTCACAGGGCACCGTGGGCCCCGGAAACGGGAGGGGCAGGCGCGCCCTGTGGGAGCGGGGAGCAGGGTGGGGCCGGACCCGGCTTCCTTGCCCAGCTCCAAGGCCCGGCACATCCAGCCCTGCAGCTCCCCAAACCCCACCAGCGAGGGCCGCCCCATTGTTAAGACACCAGAAGAGGCCGAGCCTGCCTCTGCAGGCTCTGACTGCGGGCTCCCCCGGGTGCGGCACTCAGAAGGTGCCTCGCCCTTGTTAACATAAGGAGAACAGTTGGCAGAACACTGATGTCACCCGAGGAAGGCACAGAGAGGAGCTGGGCCATGGGACGGTGCCGATGGCTGGGCCCGCCTCTGGGGGTCCTGAGTCAGGAGAGGGTGCACATCAGGCATGAGACCTGGGCCGCTGGTAACTTTGGGACCGTCACACCTGGGCCACCTGTCTAATGTGTTTGATATGCATTCTCTTAGGGAAAAATAAATATGGACGTGCTCAGAGTACTTATCATGCAAAGTAAGAGGATGGGGTTTTAAAATAACAAAATAGGAAGGACATATATATATATATATAGAGAGAGAGAGAGAGAGAGAGAGAGTCTGTCCGGAAAAGGCCCAGCCATTGCTAACGTAACGAGAACAGTTGGCAGCCAAGGAGAACGGACTGGAATGCACCTGCGTTCTTCCTCACATCAGTGGCACTAAAAAAAATTAAATGTTTAACGTCATAGAATCAGAAGTAGACTTTGCAAGGCTAACAATAGTAATGGAAGAGGAGGATAAACTGTGTGAAGATGATCCAGTCAAAAAATATTTAATGTATTTAAACAATAACAAGCCGTAAATGGTTTTCTCTTCTCTGGATTAAGAAACGTTATAAAATTTTATTTTGACCCAAAAAATCTTAGAGGTGCTCTTACGTATTTTATAAGAAAAAAACGAAAACATTCTTGGCCGATCCTTCTAGATGGGGTGGTGGTTAAAATCTCAGCCCAAAGCCACAGTCTTATCATTTGATTTTACAGTCTTTGGATTTCAATTTCCAACTCAGCTTGATATTTTTGTTGGGAAACTAAATCCACTTTAAGCGGGACTGTAAAAATGTGACAATTACAAAGGGAATGATTTGAGAAACTAACCATAATGGGAAATTAAATGTCCCACTGCAACACTTCAAAGGCCTTTTAGCAGAAGAAATATATGCTATAAAATTTAATCTAAGATAACGGAAACTTCTAAAATGTAATTTTAAAAATATAAGAAAAAGTACTCAAAGGTAGAACTGTGCTTGTTTTCAAAGACTGCGTCCCCAAAACAACACTTGCCCTGCCGCGCCGGCATCCGTTCCCACGGCTGGACGAAATGTCCAGGGTTAGATTTGTGGGGGAAGCGAGGGAAGCGACAGAGAAAGGGGGCTTGAAACCACTTAGCCCCACACCCCCATTTTATAAAAGGATTATGTCGAAACTCAAAGTAATGAGATGATTTGCCTCATATAAGTGCTGGCCCCCAAGGCAGTGATAGTGAGGATGATGGTGGTGATGGTGGTGGTGGTGATGGTGGTAATAATTATGATGATGGTGATAGTGATGATGGTGATGATGGTGTTGATGGTGATGATGGTGATGGTGATGATGGTGTTGATGGTGATGATGGTGATGGTGGTGATGGTGGTGATGGTGGTGATGGTGGTGATGATGATGATGGTGGTGGTGGTGATGGTGATGGTGGTGTTGATGGTGATGATAATAATGGTGGTGATGATAGTAGTTATGATGGCAACAGTGACGATGGTAGCTAACATTTATTGGGACAATTGTATGAGATAAGAATTATATTCAACAGTTCAAGGTTCAAAGAGATTGACTAATTTGCCCAAAATTCTCAACTGAAAAGCTGACGACTTAGGCCTACAGCTCAGACATTCCTGGTGCTAAAATCCAGCCTCCCACCCAGCACACTGCCTACCGCCCTGTGTTCTGCCCCGGGGCTGGGCCGGTTTTCCACCACCGCTCGGCTCTTCTTACCCTCCCTCGTGTCCACGTCCTTCCCGGGTCTGACCGGGCGTCGGCTCCTGCGAGAAGCACTCGCTGACCCCGTAGCTCAGATCCCCACCCCCCGCCCCTCCCTAGCTCTTATTATAGCAGTGATTTTACACTGTTTTGATGATCATCTGATTAGTATGTGTCTACCCTAACAGAGAACAAGCTTGATGAGGGTAAAAAGTGTGTTTGTTCTAACAGGCACACCTGCGTGGCAGGCGACAGTTAAAAATAACTGGAATGAATGAATGAATGAATGAATTGAGTGCTCTTTAAATGTTTAATTCCCACCAAGGAACGGAGCACCCTACGTTAGACAAGGGGACAGTTCCTTATAAGATTCATTTTCCTCTCACTGTCCTTGTTACATGGCACAGGTTAAAGTGCCGTGAGTCACACACAGTCCGAGCGGCAGGACAGTGGAGTGGACGGGGACCCTGCACACAGGTCAGGGACTGGCTGCACCCACAAGGTGAACGGAAGCACCGAACATCGCACAAGCACCGATTAACTGGGTGAGGAGTTAACAATCAGCACCTGAACGGGGACGAAAGCCTCGGACCCAAACTAAATTCAACGGACACCAGCTTCTCGCGACCAAACCAGGTGCCTGCCCTGTGCAGCTGTGAAAATGACCTCAGCATCGCCTTGGAAGCAGGTACAGGGGAGCAACTGCTTCCTGTCTGTCTGCAAATAAGGGACCTCAGCCAAGGGCGCACCCCCGGCCGCGCAGAACCCAAACCCACCATCGGAGAGCCAACGCGGCTCCCGTCCTTTCCCGGCGACGCACGCCGTCTCTGGAAGGAAGGCTCCCAGTGGCTTTGAGAGGTTTCGTCTTCTTCCCCCTCTCCCGGCTCCTCTGAGCAGAGAACACGGTGGTGTGTCGGAGGCCCCGCCTTTGCTCTCTGCGCTGCAAGGCTTCTTTCCACGGGCAACAGAGCTTCGATCGGAGCCTTTGATTTACTTCTTAATTCCCTGCTCATCGCGGGCTCCGAGATGCGTGTGCGGGGCCCCTCCCGGGTGGGGCTGCTGGTGGCAGTGATGAGTTTCACTGTCAGCTCCCTCCCCAAGGCCCCAGATCTGCACACGTGCGCGGGTCAATGGTCTGCTGTCGGGAGCCGCCGCTGATTTGTGCCCGTGTGACACACGCAGACGCCTCTGGGCAACAGCGGCGTTTTGCGGAGGAGACGCAATCTTCTCTTCTCGTTGGCTTTTATTCTGACTCATTTCTTCGGCTGTGCCGCGTGTTTTTATGAACATTTCATTTGTACTATAAATCACACTGTTAACTTGAAAAGTCCTTCTAAATAGAAGATGCAAATATATGTTTATTAAAAAGATCCCAGGGTGTTGCTGCGGTTCAGCACCTCTCTGTCTGTAATATGTGACTGGTCATTAGATGTCAGTCCTTTCTCTGCGAAGCTATGGCAGCTGGTTTCCTTCCTGTGGAGGAAGGGCCCTGCCTTCTGAAACGGCAAAGGGAGGAAAACGGCATTAAAGCGTAGGTGGGCTATGCGGACTGAGCCCACGCCCAGCAAGTCCTTAAAAACCAAGAGACCGCCGGCGACCCCCGCAATCTGCACGGCGCTCACAGACCGGGGCAGAAGAGCAGAAATCTGCGCGCGGCGCCCACCCCGGGACCGTTGGCCGTGAAACGCCGCTGTTGCCACGGGCGCGTCCAACCCGCCTGCAGCGCTGGGACATCCCACGGGGCAGCGCAGCTTCCCAGGCGCCCTCGCGGGCCTCCCACGCCGCAGACATCGCGTTGATTCGTGCCCAGGATTTGAGTGAAAGCGACTTCAGCGAACTCCCGTTGAAACAGATGCATGTTTGGCGCCTCCCGACCGAGCTTATGCATGCGAGCTGGAGGCGGGCCAGCGGCCTGGCAGGAGAAGAGGAAGGAGCGAGTGCTGGCTGGGGCAGGCGTGTAGGGCGGGCGTCTGCGTGTCCCCGGAGCGGGCAAACAACAAGGGCCTCACAGCTCATAAATATTTAAAGGTGTAAACGTCAAATATGGACAGGAATGATGAAGTCCGGGCCAAGGGCGGAGAGCTGGTGCTGATGTATTTATATCACGGCAAAGGGACATGAAAGGGACACTGTTTGGCACCATCATTCTGAAATATGAGACACGGGTTATTTATGCAAAAGATTCTCGTATCCAGTGGGCTGCAGTCCTATCGCCTCTGAAGGCCCCATTGCAAGAGACGGTGACGAGTTAACAATGACTCGAAATGGGGAGCTTCTTCCTGAGATGAGTTTCCACGGCGCCCGCGTAGGATTTCCTGAGGAGAGATTTCCATTCTGAGTAACACCCATGGGGCCGTCTCACGCTTTCACTTCTTATGGTCCTGAGGCCCGTCAGCCACAGACCAAGGACAAGGGCAAGACCGGGGCCCACGCGAAGAGAGCAGAGTTCAGCCAACAGTAAGAGTCATCAGAAGCCAGCCCTGCTGCGGTGGCGCAGTGGACTGAGCACAGGCCTGTGAACCAAACGGTCACCAGTTCGATTCCCAGTCAGGGCACAGGCCTGGGTTGCGGGCCAGGTCCCCATAGGGGGTGCATGAGAGGCAACCACACAGTGATGCTTCTCTCTTCTTTCTCCCTCCGTCCCCCTCTGTCTGAAAATAAATAAATAAAATCTAAAACAACAAAAAGTTAAAGAGAAATAAATGATCATAAAAAAAAAGTCATCAGAAACCAAGTTTAAGTGAGACTGGAGATTCCCAGCAAGACTGCCTCGGTTGGAGGGCCCAGAAAAGCAATCCGGGAGGTTAGCACAGGAGGTCTCCAAGGATCCCTGGCCTGTGTGGCTCAGTTGGATGGAGCATCATCTCATAAACAGAAAGGTCACGGGTTCAATTCCCAGTCAGGGCACATGTCTGGTGGTCGGTCTGGTCTGTGGCTTGGGGCATGCAAGGGGCAACCGATCAGTGTTTCTCCCTCTTTCTCTCTCCCTCCCCTTCCTTCTCTAAGCACGTCCTCGGGTAAGGATTAGAAAAATAAAGGAAAGAAAGTGTCCAAGGAACACCCATCAAAAGACTCTCTCCTCCCTCCCTCCTCTTCCCGTCCTCCCCACCCCCGGTTCGCTGTTAGTACATGCCACGAGGCTCCACGCTCAGCGGTAACAAGGCACATACATGTTTGAGGTGGACGTAGTCATAAGACAAATGTGCAAACCACTCGTTGCGACTGCGTGCGGGCCTGTAACCGTTAGAACAAGACGGACGCAGAACCGCCCGGGCAGGCTGTGTTTGCGCGGGGTGTACGTTCGTCAGGCTTCTCCCGCGGAGCACAGAGCCCGGGGGACGGACGGGAAGGTAGGTGGGTCGGCAGACAGGTAGAC
This sequence comes from Furipterus horrens, assembly GCF_987537825.1. Lineage (NCBI taxonomy): Eukaryota > Metazoa > Chordata > Mammalia > Chiroptera > Furipteridae > Furipterus > Furipterus horrens. The sequence continues at coordinate 143,740,606 of NW_028327177.1, forward strand.
TGAGGATAAATATGTCTGTAGACAGAGAGAGATTAATTGCAGGACTTGGCTCCCGTGACCATGGAGCCAGGATGCCTGGCTGCCAGCTGGAGCCCCCGCAGAGCAGGCGGGGCAACTATTCAGTCTCGGGCCCGAGCCCACAGCCCAGAGCGCTGAGGACCGGGGGCCGGAGGGGGTGTCCCGGGTCCAGCAGAGAACAAACCCCCGCTTCCTCTGCCTTCTGTTCTAGAGGCCTCGGTGGTGGGAGGTATCCATCTAGTCACACTGGGGGGCGGCCCTCCTCCGCAGCCCTGCGTTCAAATGCGTGTCTCTGCCAGACGCCCTCACGGCCACGCACGGTTCCAGCGACGCGGGCATGCCCAGCCCTCTGGGGCCGACACGGGACATGCACCGCCCTGGGCAGTATGGGAGAACGCAGCCCTGGGGCCGTCAAGACAGGTGCCGCTCCCTGTCCTCCCAGGGAACAGCAGCCGAGCCCTGACGTGGCTGAGCATGTGCGTGGTCACTGAAGGGCGCGTGATGCCCCTGGAAAATAATCACTACCTCTGAGAAAGGGTCGCAGGCCAGCGAGGGGAGGCAGCACAACCTCCTCTCACGTGAGAGCACATGACTGAGGCCCCGTGAAAACGCTGCTCTCTACCCGCTCCCAGGACTTGCAGCCTTGCCTTTGACAGGAAGGAACCTACTAGACCCATCAGAAGGAGGGCCGGTGTGGGGCAGTGAGCATCACCGGCCGGGCTCAGTGTGTCACCCAGGGACCTGCCCTACTCAACAGAGCACACGTTTTATTGTGGCCTGATGCCACAAAAAGACAGGCTCTGTCACTCAACTCCTGAAGCCTCCGTTAGGACGCATGGATGACATCACCTTTGGACAAATCCTACGCAGGCCTGGCAACAGGTGAAAGGCATCGATACACCTGCATTAACTGCGCACAACGGAAGCTCATGAACGGCCTGGCACGTGGCGTAGATCGTGCTGTAAACCAGTTCAGATCGATGCGGGTGTTAAAAAGTATCACAGCAAAGCCAGCATTCGCGTATTACACGGCCGGGCGCCGCGCAATGACGGAAGACCGCATACACACCAGCGGCGACGGTGGAGCTGAAGGGTTCCTGTCGCCTCGTGACGGGGGAGCCATCGTCACGTCACGTGCGGCACTCACTGCAGGGACGTCTCGGCAGAGCCGCAGTCTGGGCCAGGCCACGTGACTCTGAGCGCAGCTCAGTCCCTGGGGACAGATGACTGGAGTCCAGTCTGAGCCTCAGAGGTTGTTTCCCCGCACAGCGGGGAGCGGGCTCCCAATGAACGGTCTCAAACGTAAAGCCCTGCTTATGGGGGGTGTGTCCTGTGACCCCACCGAGGCTTCCCAGAAGCCGAGTCTCTCCAACACCACAGTGGAGGCTGACCACAGGCAAACTGTGTTGTGGGGTTAATCGATGACCTGATCCATCACCAAGGGGAACACAAGAAAGGCCACAGGGTTCAGCACAATGCAGGAAAGGATGCGTAGTCGTGAGCCAGCCCTCGCTCTGTAGGCCGCGCTCCACGTTCACGGTGTCAGAGGACACAATTACAACACATCATCCTGACACACCACCGTTCAGGTTCCTCACGGTCGCTGACAGCTTTTTAACAATTTAGTGCTGTGGACATTGTATTTCACCCTTCAGTTTCTGAGAGTCTTACCCAGGCTTCTTCTCAACTGGAAATGCATCTGGGATGAAATCACAGCAATGAGCCCCTCGCCACACTTCGCCACCGACGGCGGTGACCACCCGGGTGTCAGGAGGCGTCCTCTCCGAGACCCTGAGCCCACGGACCTGCAGATCCACGGAGGCAGCGAGCCTGTGCCGGGGGCCCCTGGAGCAAGCTCCCCGGGAGGATCCAACCTGAGTGGCGGCAAAGCCACCCCAGGGGCCATGACAGAGAAGTGGACGCTGCTCCTCACCCACTCCTTGAACGTCCCATTCGTTCCGAAGCCCCTCCTGGCTCCCAGGCATGGGCTCCTGACTGTGACAGACAAGTCAAGGCGTCATGTCGCTTCCCACGTGGTCCTCGCCGTGTTACGGTGCCTGCGGCCTCTGCTCCCGCCAGCACACACCAAGGTCCTGCACGCACCAAACGGCGTCTTAGCCTTCCAGGAGCACTGGCCCATCGCTGACAAAATATGCTCTCGGCAGAATATCCTTTCGATCACATCGTTGAAAAACAAACCATGTTTTCTTCAAATCACTGTCTTTAAAAGCCTGTACAATACTAACTGGTGGCATTTACTTAACAATCCTATGTCGTAAATACGAAGCCAATGAGCATTAGAAAAATAATCTAATTTAACCGGCACCTGCAGGCAATTACGACTATTATTCCAGCTTCATGAGCTAGGAAATACGTGTCTGAAAGGCCTGAATGGTCTCCCGTTCCCGCATGGCTGCGGCCTTTGAAAGCGGCCTTTCTCTCAGTCTTCCAGAGTCTTTGGAATTCGTTTCTATGCAGACTGGTTCTGCACAAAGAATGGGAAAGAACTCCGAAGGCGGACTCGGGCCAGACTTCATGCTGATCCGCATCCCAGGGACAGTGACAGGGGCCAAAAGCCCTCCCCCCAGACCACGAAGGGCTGAGAGCCCGGTGTGACCAACGAAAATACAGGGTTTCTCTCTGAAGCCTCAGGCCGAGAAGCCAACCTTCTCTGACCCCAACGGTCAGATTTGTTTTCCTATTAAAAATGACGTTCACAGAAACGTCACCACGAGGCAACGTTCAAGTGGGCCAAGAGGTCAGCTACCAAAGAACGCAACTCTCAGCCAGTGGTGTGAGCTTTCGAAAATAAGCCCCCTGTTCACGGGCCTGAAGAACACACACGGCTCCCAGGGACAGGTGTCCCGGCCGCGTGTGTCACTCCCGGGGGCAGAGCCTGCCGGCCAGGCATCGCCACTAAAGGCCTTCGGAAGCGCATGGAGCAGAGGAGCCGGGAAGTACTCTCACTGCACGGCAGCCCCTCCGTCTGTGAGGGTGCGTTCACGGGGCCTACAGGGAGGTGTGAAAGGTGTCATTCAGAGATGATTTCCACTTACAGAACCACTTTTAAGGGACTTTCTACCTCCTCCCTGCTGAAGAGGATGCACTTAGTTTTTCTTTCTCCCCATCCCTCCGCCATCCGCCCAGACACCCACGCGGCAGCCTCGATCCGCTGTGACCAGGCCGCCTGGGTTCTGTGGATGGACGCGTGAGGCAGCCACGGAATCACACGTCTCACTGCCAGACATGCTGGGCGCCTCCCCCACCAGTCCGGGACCCGGCCACGATGTGTGGGCACCTGCACCCAGCAGACCTCCCAGACTGTCTGTCACAATAGCCACTTGCTTGCGTGGGACGCGGGGGCCGATCTGGGCAAACAGAGCAGTGAGGGCATCAGGGGGCGGCGCCGGGATCAGACCCGCGGCCCCAGCGAGCAGACACCGGCCGTCCAAGCAGCCTCCCTCACCCGGTGTCTCCTCATCAAGCCGCCCCCCAGCTTTTCAAAACCACTCGTGAAATAAAGGAAGTGTTTCCCCGAAGATGCACGATCCTTGTCCTGTCCACCCCAGTCGGCCTGAGGATGGGCCCCGACCTCCACAAGCTTGCTCAGCCCACTGCGATTTCTCTGCAGAGCATCGCGACGGTCACAGGGAGGCGGGGCTGTTCTGTGCGTCCGGTGTCCTGACTTGGTGCGCGTCACCCAAACAACCGGACTCCGTCCAGGAATTCTACCCCATCCGGCAGCAAAGACAAACTAACGTGATTTGTAAGGTTGTAATGCCTTTGGCCCTGACAAAGAGGAGTGGCTACACCAGTCACGCGCCCATGCCTCCCTGCGCAGCGTTGGACGACCGCTCCGTCCGTCCAAATGCTCTTGCCAAAGAACATGGGATGCAGAAACCTCTTCTGTTAACATCACGGGAAAGAAACAACGTTTTTACCCGCCACTCAGGCGAGAGTGGCTTTGCAGGGGGCGGCAGCTGGCGATGGCGGGTAACTGCGTGCACTGCTCTGCGTTATTGTAAGAACAGTAAGTGCGCGCTGTGGACAGCCAGTGACATGCAAACGGGGTGCCTGCCATACGGACCCGTGCGCACACGTGTGTGCACAGGCAGACACAATGAGGGGTGTCGTCTGCAAAGGTGGACACGAACATGTCAGAGCCTGTCCTGCTCCAGGTGTGATACATGTACCAGCACTCCGCTCGTGCTACAGCTACACACGTGCATGCACATATGGACACATGGGAAGGCACAGACCCCCCCCCCCCACCGCTTATCTTTCCTCCGTTCCAAACACGCGGCCTTGCTGCGTAATCTCACCGACCATTCGTGCCCGTGGGCTCAGGCCAGTAACCACCCAGCCAGGAATTAAGCCACAGCCCCATTTACACGTATGAAGGCGGCCGCAAACGGCGATGCGCAACGGTGCGCGTTCCGTGTAATTTATAACAACAGAATTTACGTGAGCACCCTGAACGGGCCCCAAGAGAGAAATAATTAAGTACTTAGAATATAGCTTCGTAGTGGAAAAGCGCACAGTTTTAAAAATAGTTTTCAAAGAATATGGAATGCTGAAACTTACGTTAATATTAGGCGAAACAAAATTCTTTATATGTAGAGTGTGCGCTCAGCTCCAGGGAAGCGAGCGCTCCGGCCCCGCAGACCAGTGTCTCTGTGGAAATCCCGCTGGAGGGACGTCAGCCTGGCACGGTCACCGGCGGTGCTTTGGGGGGAGGGGCGGAGCCACTGCAGGGACCTAACTGAACGGGCACATTTTCTAGGGGTCAGGAACTGTGTCTGGCATCCAAGTGAACATGGTAGGAAATACCCTCCCCGGGGCAAGTACATGGGCTGAGTCACCGAACTAGGAAGGACGGACTAGGATTCCAGTCTGAGGGAGGGGGTGGGGGGGCAGGAGAGGCCCCTCAGACGCCCGAGGAAGGGAGTGGGGGCTGAAAGGGAGGCCGGGCGCAGAGCAGACAGCGGGGCGGGGGGGCAGCCGGCTGCCACAGCAGCGGGGAGACGCGGGGGCCCCGCAGCGACGATTCAACTCCTCCGTCCGTGAGGGGAGACCACGGTGGGTGTTCAGTGGGAAGCGGGGGGACCAGACTCACGAGCTGGGCCGACAACCCCACCTCGCAGCCCGCACCCCCGGGCGCCCCTGAGGCTTCGCCACTGGGCGCCTTGACTCACCAGGAAGGAGGAAAAGGGGGCAGAGCGGACCGAACCGAGCCGGCCGGGGACACTCGCGTTCAGCTCTCACCGCAGGGGGAGAATTTCACCTGCTGCTCGGTTCCTGGCCTGGAAAAGGTCTCTGCGTGGAGACGGGAGGGACGCAGCCGAGAAAACTCTAGACTGTGATGCAACGTTGAATAATGGGAGCCCACACCCCAACTCTGATCCTCTTGAGCTGCAGCCTGAGCTTGTCAGAGACGCCCTGAACTTGAGGGTCCTCCCGGGGCCACCCACTGCCTCGCCTCCCTGGGAGCGTGGCAAGGAGAGTTCGCCAACCGTGAGGCCGCCCAGGACGGCATCCCAGGGCTGCGTCACTCAGCCCCGCCGCCCACAGTGTCCGCGTGAGAGAGAAACAGTGACTCCCTCCCCCCCTCCCCCCCTTTCCCCCCTCCCCCTCTCTCCCCCCTCTCTACCCCTCTCCCCCCTCCCCCTCCCCCTCTCTCCCCCTCCCCCTGTCCCCCTCTCTTCCCCTCCCCCCTCCCCCTCTCTCCCTCTCCCCCTCTCTCCCCCTCCCCATCTCTCCCCCTCACTCCCTCCCCTCTCCCCCTCCCCCCCACCCACCTCCCTTTCTCCCGCTCCCTTTCTCTCTCTCCCTCGCTCTGGAACATGACTCGCCCATAACAAAGAAGGAAGCTCTGCCATTCGCCACCACAGGGATGGACCCAGAGGACTCTGCCACTGACCTAAGCCAGACATGGGAGGACGGGTCCCGTAGGGTCTCACGTGCGGAATCTGACAAAGTCACACTTGCGGAAGGCGGTCAGCGGGGGCGGGGCGGGGGGCGGGCAGAGCTTGGTCAGAGGGCCCAGGCTTTCAGCCGTGAGTGAGTTCTGGGATCTGACGTGCAGCGTGGGTGAGCGTCGTCCACAGTTCTGGACTGTGTGCTGAAATGGGCCAGGAGGGTAGATTCCCCCGCCAGCGGCACACCCAGCACCGGTGCCTTTGAGGGGATGGGGGTGGGAATGAGCTGGACTGTGGCCATCCCTCCACACTCTGCAGCTCTGTCGAGCCCCCACGTATAAACTTCACGTATACAACTTGTATTTGTCAACTACAGCTCAACAAAACTGGAAGAAAGGAAACAATGTTTTGAATTTTTAAAGCACAGATCATGTCTAATATAATAATTATTATTTTGTGTGCACTCATTAACAAATGGAAACTTTGTTCTGTAAAAACACATCTAAGTGCAAACCCCTAACTTGTAAAACTGCAAAAATAAACAGCTAAGCAGAGGAGCACGACTGAGTTCCTCTGGTCACGCCAGCAGCCTCAGCCCGCTGAAGAGGCGGCACGGTCTGTGCAAACACCCAAGCAGCAACGTCCCCGACACCCCGAGTGTTAATGTGGGACCTCTAATTATCTATGATGATGAAATGCGAACTCTTACGAAGTGCAACGTGTAACAGACCAGACCAATTCGATGACAACTGTCAAAACACCTGTGAGGAGGACCAAACACCAACAACGTAGGAGGAGCCCCGGGGACCGTGTGCGAGCAGGACACGCAGAAGCCGACGCGGGAGAGCCGGGCAGGGGTGTGTGACGGCCGCCGACAGGCAGGCCCGAACCGGGACTCGGGGAGCCTCCTCCTGGGCTCAGCGTGCGCGGAGGCCCGGCCTCGCACGAGAGGGGCCCACGTGGGGATCCCACGCCCCGCGTTCCGGTCGGCCAGCGGTGGCTGCAGGGAGCTGTGACTTCCACGCCAGCGAATCAGCCCGAAATATAAGAGGATTCGGAGACTTTTGATGTGAAGGAGGAAAAAGTCCTTCGTGATGCTTTGAGAAACGTTCATTAAAATGAAACGTATATCGGACTAAGCGAGCCGGAAGTATGTTGAGGATCACACCAACGTACACAGTTAGGGCGGCAGAGAATAAATACAATCTCAGGAGACACGCCCAGTTAGAGCTGTCAACAAATATTAACTTGTGCAGATGTTAGAAATCAACGTTTAGGAAAAATGTAGTTAACACCACCCTATTTTTGAAAATTAGAAACTTAGTTCCCTGTGGGATAGGCCAGTTTCCGTCCTCCCGAAAGTGTGCCTCTAAAACTACCCACACATTTCATTCAAGCAGAAGGGGAGGGAAAGACGGCAGTGATGGTGGTGGTGGATGTGTGGGTGCGCCATAAAAAAGGGGGGAGCCCTGCCTGGTGTTCCTCAGTGGGGTGAGCGCCAGCCTGCAAACCCAAGGGTCGCTGGTTCAATTCCCAGGCAGGGCACACGCCTGGGTTGCAAGCCAGGCCCCTAGTTGGGGGCGCACGAGAGGCAACCACACATGGATGGTTCTCTCCCTCTCTTCCTCCCTCCCTTCCCCTCTCTCTGAAAATAAATAAAGTCTTTTTTTAAAGAAGGGAGGGAAAGGGGGAAAGAAAGAAAACAACCCATCTTAATTATGGGAAATTACCACGATAAGTTTTTTTATCACAAAATTGGGGAAAGTAACTTAGTCTCCAATCTGCACTGATTCTCGGTCCTGGGGAATGTGAAAGAGAGAATCTAGGCGGCAGGATTCCCACTAGACAGAAACTCCCAGTCGGCACGAATGGTATTCTACCTTCGCTCCAGCGACCCAGGACGGAGCGGGCGGGGCTCCCCGCCAAGGCGCCCCGAAGGTGGTGACGGCTGTGCTGTGAAGGGGCTCCGTACCCCTCAGGTCTCTGCAGGCAGCGAAGGGCTCCTCCTACAGAAACCGACCCACCGCCGTCCACGCAACACACCGAACGCGTTCAGTGGCTTCAAAACGGCCTCTGCCTGGGGCCTTGGAACGGCCCACGGCCAAGGCCAGCGGGGAAGAGGGCGGTCTGCCCTGCCACGGAGAACTGACGCGCGGAAGCTGTTTACCCGGGTTGTGGCGCAAACCGCCGATACCGTAACCGTAGGACGCCGTACGTTTTATTTGCAGCACTCGGAGATTTCTTTCGTTTGGCCCTTCAAACAACTCCCCGTGTAATTCGATGAGGTTCACTATAAATGAGGAGAAACAACATTCCGTTGCTTTGTCAATGTCCCCCACAGCAAGGGTCAAAGGTCGAGCTCGGCCCAGTCTGTGACGCCCGTTCTAGTCCTTTCTCAGCATGGTCATGACCCAGTCGCCATGTGCAGGTGGGCCGCTTAAAGACACAGAACAGACTCTGTCCTTCACGGGAAAGGACACCGTCCCCTCCCGCGGTCGCCGGTGGTCTCAGGACCCCGTGGGGGGCTGCACAGCGCCGTCCCCAGGGCGCCTGTCAGTGTGAAGCCTCTGCCCCGTCGCGGCTGCTGAGTGTGAGGGACACGGAGCTGGAGACCAGCACCCCTCCCTCCGTCTCTCCGCCTGGCCTGACCTCCCCCCAGGGCACACGGACATGGTTTAGTCCCTCCGCATGTGCAGAATGCTCCGCGTTTATTCCACTAGAGGTCCTGTGACCCTCCAGAAGCAGCCCCTTTGGAAGCTCAGGGCACGTGTTTGGGGGTTTCCTCCACAGGGACCAGTCAGTCACCGGGCTCACATAGCCGGTCCATCCTGACGTCACGCAGCTCGTGATGGGGCTTCCTCACAGGGCTGAGGCCAGCAGGGGGCAGGGGCGGAGGTGGGGGGGCCACGCAGAGCAAACTCGGCGGGGTTCACGTCCTTCCCTGGAGAGACCACAGTGGGACGGAGAGGGGACCATTCTCTCCGAGCGAGTCTGGGACGGGGAAGGGGGAGGGGCACAGGCAGCCACCGAGCTGTAAGTTCCAGGCAAAAGCACAGAGATTAGGGTCTACACTGCGTGCAACCGATATTAACTTCTGTTTCCTCGCAACCACGGAGAAGGCCACAGAGCCGAGTCCGAGCCCGGCCACGCAAATCCCACTGAAATCTCGATAGCGCTTTATAAGTGACCGAGGGGACAAGCCGCAGCTGGGAGCCGGACTCGCCGGCCACGGAAGCCCGCAGACCGCTCCTCTCTGCTCCCCTCTTCACGCCCGCACACGTTTCAGGAAACGTGGGGCCCGAGAGCTCCACACGGTCCCACAGAAGGACTCGGCTCTCAACGCCAACCCTCCTTGGGACGCGCAGAGGCTCCGGGTTCGGGAAACGTCGCTCTTGGGTTATTTCTTGTGTCACTGAGTCACGTCTGCCCCTGCGGCCAGCGCCTGGGCGCACTCCTGCACTCGGGGACGGGTCTGGGCCACCTGAGGGTGGGATGGGCGCTAGGGAGGCCGGCTGCTCAGGCCGTTCTGTGAATGGCCCGTTCCGCCATGTTTTACCCATCGGTGCTCAAAATTAATGAAGCTTCTGAAGGACACAGCAGTTAGGACGGAGGAGCAGGAAAGAGTTGTAACGCATCGCATCAGGCAGAAGCCACGCGGGCACCAATGGCAGGTAATGAAATGGGGAATGAAACTCTAAAACGGGAAGGAGAATCGCCTTGGGAACAGCGCGCAGGTGAACGCGGAACCCAGAACCCAGCGTTCCCCGAGCCGCGTGCAGAATCACGCAGTGAATCCCACGGCAACGCACGCACCGGCGGGGTGCCCGGGCTGCGGCGGGGCAGCGAGCGCTAACGAGGTCCCGTGAGAAACCGAGCATTTAAATCACTGTTGCCTCCGTAAAAGAACATTTTTGTCCCCTAAATGGGCCTCACTTTCCAGAGCTGATGTGCACACAGTCAGACCCACGTCGCGTCTCTCGTCAGGAGCCGGGAGGCAGCCTGTCATCTAAGAGGCGCCCCAGCTGACTTTGGAGTCAGAGGGGACTCGGAGATCTCCGTGAGAACAGACGCCGCCCCCGCCTCCTGGGCTGAATCGCTGCCCGTCCCGACCGCAGGCCCCTGGGTCCTCACGGGGCTAAGGAGCCATCCCAAAATAGTGCCACCGCCCCGCCTGCCAGGCAGACACGGGCCCGCGTGCGTGCCACTCATGCAGATGATAACCCGCCTTAATCCACTGCAAAAATCAATAGGAACAAAGCAGCCACTTAGGTACGATCCTTTTGAAAATATCGCCTGTCACACCCGCACATACATGTATGCAACGGAGTTTCTGCAGGGCGTCTGACAGCCACGTGTAGGTGTCCTGCTGAACACTTACCATCCAAATTGACAATTCAAGCAGGAACACAGTCACATGTTTCTGGGGATCTGAATAAGCCTCTAAGGGACTCCCTTTAACCCTTAGATTGACTGTCCTTCCGTGAAGAGCTCCCACTGGAACGGAGGCTGGGGGTCCCCAACATGACCTGAGTGCTCGCGGCACCCTGACTGAGGCTGAGATTCCCACGAAGAAGCAAGCATTTTACTGTCCAAACTACAGCCTGCAAGAACCGCATTGAGCTGGGTCTCAGCTCCTTCCGAGCCCTCACTCCTAAATCCCGACAACAGCCTTGCTGTGGACCGCGTTTACTCAGGCATTGTTTGCCTCTATCCCAGGGCCGTGCACCAGATAAATGGAGGCAGCGATGGATCGATCCGTCACTCCATCGACAGACGGATGGAAATCAGGGTGTTAACGGCGATGAGCAAAGGAGGGAGTCCGTTACTCGTCCTCCTCGAGCAGGTGCGGGGGTGGTGCGGGCGGCAGGTGTGGGCCGCGGGGAGGGGCGCCCAGCCTGACTCCCGGCCTCCCGGCCCATCTCTGGCCACAGCCTGCTCCTTGGCTCTGCTTCTGGGCCTACGCAGCCGAGGGTCCACCTCGTCGGAGTCACGGCCGCAAGGCCAAAGCATGTGCCCCTCAGGGGCAGGACCTGGGGACAGCGGGCGCAGAAGGAGAGAGGGACATCCAGCAGCAAGTGCCTCCGTGCACAAAGGACCGTGAGCCCGGGCAGCCAGGAGGCCCTCGCCACGGGCACTTCTGAGACCGTCAGCAGGGACGGCGCCCACCCAGCTGTCCAGCGCCCTTCTGCTCCGTGCCTGCGCACCTCCTCCCCTCACGTCACCCACTGTCCTTCCGAATGACCGCGCCCTCTAGTCCTGGCTTTCCTGTGACAGCGCCGGAGAGTTCCAGAAAGCACAGGGGCCGCTCGGTGCGTTTTCCCTGTTAGCTCAGAAGCACGTGCTGCCCGCCCGGCCACCCCGGGAGCGTCTCTGAGTGCCGCACGCACTCCGGGTGTGGAGCTCAGCCCGGCTGCCGGCCACCGTCCAGGTAACCAACACGGCCTTTCCTGTCTCCCCGGTTTCTTCTTGCAGCTTTTCCAGAAAAGCCATTAGGCAGAAAAAAGTGAAAATGGATTTCCAGGTCTGCTCCCTGCTGACGGGTAGCGGGCCCCCCCCCGGTGGTGGTGTTTAAAGTGAGAGCCGGGTGCACCTGGGGCAGGGTGCGTGCCATTCAGACCCCACCCGGCCCAGCAGGAGCTCCAGCTGCTCCTCTCGTGGCGACACACACTGCCAGTCACCCACGCGAGCCCCTGGGGAGACCCTTTACCTGCCACAATAAGCAGGAGCTAACCTGCGTGCATTTCGGCTTTCGCCCCCAATTCTCCCTGCTTTCAACAACCAACTGTTCTGACAGAGGCCGCAGACACCCCTCCTGCTGTTTCCCGAACTCGCCCATCGGCCGTCGGCTCCGGAAGTCTCTCGACGGAACTGCCTCCCGCGCATTGGAGGGAGGAGGAGCATGTAGGGAAACGAGCGGAAAGATACAGATTCCAAGCACCACAGGGAAAAACATGTTCTCGAAGAAGCCGTAGAGATCGTTCTGCTCTGACAGGAGGCGGTCAGGTGGTGGCCGCCCCCCCGTGACCCACTCCCAGCTCCTCGTCCCTGAACTGCAGGTGGCCTAGGGAAGCACGTTCAGGTCCTGCGCAATGCGGTTGTGTGTGCATGTGCGTGTGAGTGCGTGGCTGCCAGTGTGCATGCGTGTGTGCATGTGTGTGTGCGTGAAAATGAACTGTCAGTGCCTGAGCCAGTTTTCCTGTTTGCGTGAGGGTCTGTCCTTACGAAGAAAGAAAAGTTAGGCTAAGAATTAATCCAGGCCCCACCCTAACGGATGGCCCTCCGGTTTACATTCATTTTCAGGCGTCAGCGATGCTGACCCTGGTTTAGCTGTCAGGGTCAAATGAAGGGCACACGGACAGCCTGCCCAGCAGGCGTGGCAGCACTTCCTGCGCGCGGGCGCTCCTGACGCACAGAGTCCGTGGCGCTCGGCATCCCTCGTTCAGTGAGTGAAAGGTTACGCATTTAGTCAGAACCTAACACAGTCCTTCTGAGTCTTTTACTCCTTTTCTGCACTTTTCTCTCCCGCTAAACCCTGCCATCTGACGTTGCTAGCATGGCTTCTGATATTACGATGGATGTGATCATGTTAACAATTGCGGCCAACACCTATTAGCAAAGGCTACAAGCCAGTCCCTGTTATAACACATTTAAATAATTCCCTTCGTCATCGCAACCATCTTCTGAGATACGTCCTACCCTTGGTCCAGAGCACAAACTTGGCCACACTCTGAACAGTAGCTTACTCCCTTAAAAAACGATACAATGTCCACACAAAAGTTAAGTACAGTTGCTCTACCAGTCAATACTGAGGGGACGTTTACCTTCGAACATTAACTTCCTAACGAAGATTTGCGTTCTCATAACACTCCCCTAAGGGTCACTGTTCTACAGCCTCCAGTAACGGCGCGGCCCATAAAACTGTCACCAAAAGGTCACTTAATTTTATGGGCAGTTCAACCAGAACATAGTTTGAAGGGTGGCTGGTTGTCCGAGTAATGACTCCCAGAGATGCCCGCACGCTGTGGCCGGACCCTGCGAGGATGTGGTCTGCGCAGTGGAACTTGACCGATGTGACGGCGGATCCGACCAGGAGCTGAGCCTGGGCCGTGGGAGGGGCCGGACGCACGCGCGGGGGCGTTCCGGGAAGGAGGCGGAACGGGCCACGTGGGGGCAGCGCAGCGAGGGAGGCCGTTCGGCCCCGCTGGTCCGTCGGGTTTTCTCCAGCAGCACCGGGCACGCGTGGGGGACAGCGCCCAACCCGCCGCGGTCAGTACACAGGCCCGGGCATTTGTTTTGCTCCGGAGCCGGGCTGAGGACCAGGATGTGTCTTCTTCGCCTTTCAAGTCTGCCTCTCTCCCGATAGCTTCTCACCGCGCACCAGCCGGAGGTCGCGCTCCTCCCTTCTGACCCGCGTGGGCGCCCTCCCCACGCTGCCTCCAGGTGGCGGCACACTCGTTGGAGGGCGCGCCCCAACCTTCCGTTAGACTGGAGGCCCCTCACTGGTCAGGAGCGCTGGGCCCGGAAACACTCATAGGGTCACGTTGGGAACAACTGATGCGCCTGTAAGACTCAGCGGCGGCCATAAGCACCCGTCGAATTCAGCACGAATTCGCCCACCCGCGTGGCGAGTTCACGCAGCAGGCGCTTCCTGACCGTTGGCGGAGCCATGAACTGGGGCGCACTGGGCTACGGAGCGCAGGGGATGGAGAGCGCGGGGCAGGCGCGCGCTGAGTCTTCCTTCGGGCGCGTCCACCCTCCTGGGCCGCGCTGCGCACCCTGGAGCCGGTCCCAGCGCTGAGAGGACTCGCCTCGGGCACAGCTGAGCCTCCCCACCCCCTCGAGGGCCCCCTCGCCCGTCTGGCTCAGAAGGCTGCAGGCTCAGGCGCGCCCGGACCCGGCACCCGCACACCTCACCACCACTAACCTCGCCGTTTCATAACCGCAGCGGGACTGAAGCCCCGCGCGCAGCAGACAGAAGGATCCGTGGCTGGAATTTAAGGACCTGGGGTGTTGCCATCGCACGAACGTCTGGAGTGACCTCCCCTCATTTCCCACGGACTCCGGTGTTCCACTCAGAGCAGTGGGAGAGAACCTTCACTTGAAGGCAACGCGCCTTTCCATGAGCCAGTTACCAAGTCAAGTATGTCATGGTCAGTGGCGCAAAGACAGAACGAGGACTGCGCGGCGAGTTCTGGGGACTCGCGAGGGACCAGTAACTTGGAAAAGGACAGCGGGACTTGTGTGTCTGTCTGAGAAGCGGAGAGCAGGGAGCTGAGCGGAGGGAGGGGCGTCTGAGGGTGCAGGGCCACTGTCACCGGCCTCCGCAGCGCTGGGGACCAGGGGCATCTTCAGGAAGTGACACCATGCTCCGCGACAAGCGAGAGAGGGGACTCACATGGTGACACGCAGGCCTCCCTGGAGAGGTGTGAGGACAGCAGGCAGAAGCCCGGTGACAGCCAGGGCACAGCGGGCCCGTGAGGAGAAGACAGAACAAGGAACGTTCCAGAAGGGCTCGTGAGACAAGAAGAGCAGGGTGGCGCGGGGGAAGCCGCAGCACAGGTGACAGAGGCGGCCACTCGCTGAAGCAAGACTGGCTCTGCTGTGGTCCCCGGTCCCTGCTACATTGAAAACGCACTTCGTGGCGACTCCAGGGATCCTGTCTGAACAGCCCCAAAGGTTGGTTTTTAATGCAAATTCATTGTAGAAATCTCGGTCCGCTACCCCTACCATCTCTTACACTTGTTTCTGAAATCTAAGAGAGCAGAGTTCAAAGTTTATGAACTTTCAAGTCATCTCATCTGAACATAAAACTTGTTCAGAAAATGTGAAGAGGCCCCGCCCCCCGCAGGAAAGGGGGAGGGTCCCCACAGAGCTCCGCCTCCTTGCCCAGCACCTAACCTGCACGGAAGCCACCTGGCCCACCATCAGAACCCTCCCATCTGTCTCTGGTGTCACCAGCTGGGGCTGATGGCAGCACCCTGCCCACCCTAAATTCCTGGCCCACAGAATCATGAGCTTTCATAAGAGGATGTTACTCTAAGTTATTGCTCAAGTTATGGGTCAGTTTGTCAGGTAGCAACAGGGGACCAGAACAATGTCCCTTCCCGTCTCCTTGAACTGCTCCCAGGTCACACTTCAGAATCACTTCTCATCACGTCCCCTCTCAGCTGCCCAGAAGCCTCCAGGTGCTTTTCTTCCCAAGATGAGCAGCTTGTGTGTTTCTGTGAGAATCCCACACGCAAAACACGGGCCTGCGGGGGCCACAGACAGCTCGGAGCCATCTGGCAAATTCCCCACACACGAGTCGGCGAAAGAAAGGACGAAAAGCGCAGGAGCTGCATTTCAGGAACCGATGGGACGGCGACCGTGTTCTCAGACAGGTCCCCCTAGGACAGGCTCATCCAAAGCCCCGTGGGGCACCCACTGTGGGCCACGCAGACTCGTCCCCAGAGGATCCCCTGCCGTGCGGGTCACTCAGCTGCCTTCCTGGCTCCTCTGGGCTTTCTAAACGCCCCCCTCCTTGATGAAGAGGTGTTCCCTGTAACTTCGTCTGCCTGGGACGGCATCTGAATACCATCCGTCCTCTGTCCTAACGTACGGTTGACACCATCGTCGGGAAAAGGAAAGCGGCAGCCGCGCTTATCAGAGTGGGTCCTGCATGAAGGGTGCCAGTGAGGGAGTGGGGCCATCTTTCCACGATAAAATGCTTGCGTTTCGGTGAGAGACAGAGATTTAAGGTGCGATGGGGCCTCTCCCGCTCCCGGCGTAGACGCTGGCTGAGGCCTGAAGTCCTGCAGGTGCGGGCGAGGGACCCTGCGTGAACGCAGTCACTGTCTGCGGTTTCTTCACGCTCCCGCCTGCGGCAGCAGGAAACCGGCACCGGGGCACGCGGCAGGGCTCGGGCACCGGCTGCGGACGGTGCCCACCATGAGCGCCACTGGACATTTTAGCGCACAGGTCACCATGGAGCGGGGCTGGTGGACTCAGTCCCGTACAGTGATCAGACGCACCGACAGCTCTGCAGTCAGAGGCCTTGATATTTGTGGCCCGGGAAGAGCTGCATATTTGCCATTTTCTGCTTCCGTTCCATCGGAGCTGTGAACAGGGCACGTCCCCACCCCCACCCCCACACAGCCGCCAGGATGAGCCCGCTTCCTGCATGGCACCAGTTTTAAATGACCGAGAGAAAAATGGGGAGCAGGCTTCAAAGACAGGAAGTGCATGTGCATCCCGTTCAAGGAAACACTGACCTAGGCACCCCGCTCCCTCTGTGGGTCCGCCTGGAACACACACAGCTCACGGACCCTCCGAGGCAGCGCCCTGCCGGCCCACGCCTGGCCTGGATGAGCTCGGGAGGTGTGGGCCTGTGCCCTCAGCCCGGCCTCAGTGGCTGTGCAGGTGGCAGGAGCGGGAAGCGTGGTGCGTGCCGCACGGAGGCCCTGACCCCTGGGCGGCGCCACGTTGTTTTACGGTAAATGCAGTAATGGGGTTTTAATGGCCGCTGTCCAGAAGTACACTGGGGAAAAATGGTTTGTTAGTGATCATAATAGCAGGCGCTTTTATCTTCAAGGCTCTTTCCAAATATTAGCTCATTAATCCTCCACCTGCCCTGGGAGGCCGCAGCCCACGTCTCCACCCTCCGTTTACGGCTGCGCATCAGGAAAACGGGGCCGAAGCCAAGTCCTCAAAGGGAGGCCCTGTGCGTGGATGTCAGTTTCCCATTCTAACAGTTCGTATCACTTTTTGGACGTAATTGGGTGGCGTTCACTCTGAAGACGGCCGCCCCTTTTCAAGGGGATAGTGGTTAGGGTCAAGTCCAATTGATGGGAACATGACGCACAGAAGCTCTCATGAGTTGCACCTGAATTGCTCCACGCTGGTCCTTTATTTCAAGCAAACCCATTGTGTTCAAGCTTATTCAGCCCAAACCAATTACACACTGAAACCTGTGTGCATAGAAAACACGGTCTGTTGAGACCCTTTGAAATCTAACTCCACTGAGAATCGCTGGAGGTTACAGAGCGAAACAGGACCGAGGTCACATTTACACACCTTTCTGCTGGGTTTGATTTCTACGCATTCACTTAGATCTCTGTCACGAACATGGACTATGTCTTAAATTGGTGGCCAACAGCAAACAACCCTAGGCAGCCTGTGACTCGTTCCGATGTGGGCTGGGCCCCGGATGTTCCCATTGTTGCTGCGTTCGTTTGCCCGCCTTGGCCCACGGTGTTTCAGTCCTGCCCTTGGACGGCCCCTACAGGTCTTGCTCTCATGCACCGACTCTCCAGGGTCATCAGATGCCTCTCACAGAAGTTCAGGACATCTGAATTCTTAGCACAAAACTAAACGTGCTGACTGATGGGCAGGCAGGGGTCGGACAGAGGCTTAGAACAGATCCGTCCCATCAGGTCCAATGTGGCGGGAGCAGGCCCACGTCACCCCTGCCTGCGTCACGAAGAGAGCCCTCTGGGGCCGCTCAGCCCTGGCGAATGGTATTTCTACTGTGCACATGAAAACAGTTCACGTTTGCTTCTCAACACCCCAAACCGAAACATCAAACGCCTTTCTAAAATCCCAAGAAGACGGACTCTGCCTAGAACGCAGTTGAATTTTTTCCCTTCAGAGCCTTATCTTAATGGAGGCGGATGATAAAGACGCGTCCTCGTTATGACAGTTGTCATTTCCAGCGGCTGGGCACCGGCCATCGCCACCTATACTGGCCTTCACATGTGCTGCGCGTGATCTGAAGGGACGCAAGTGCAGGCCTGTGCCCGAGTGTCAGCAAAGGTCGCGGTCACCTTCCCCTTGGCCCTCTGCACGTGGGATGTGTCCCTTGCTTTGGCTGACAGGCTGCCACCTGACATCTTTCGTGAAGATACTGAGCGCAGTAACACACTGAACTCACACGCGGCTCTAAGAGCGTCCAGCGGTCAACAGTGCCACGTCCTTCTGACCCAGTTACGGTCCTGTCCCTTACGCTGGGGGCACATTCTTCTGCCCAGACACACAACACCCCCATCACGAGGCTCTGTGCTCCCCATCCCCCTCCGCTGACCCCGCTGCACAGAGAAGGGGGCTCACAGCTGTGAGGGACTCCTGGCTGTGGGACGGTCCCGGGAGGGCCCCTCCTCCCCCCCGGCATGACACCCGCCCTTCCTAGCATCGCGGCCTCCATCGCGGCACAAGCTCTGGTTAGGAAGGGAGCCCTAAAAATACAGGCCTGTGACCACAGAGGCTGAAACACACCCTCCGCAGCCTCCTTCTTCTGCAGCCCCTCATCTTGGGAAGCAGAGGCGGCCACCAGGTGAGAAGGAGTGATGGGCAGAAATGAGAGGCTGGCCCAGGGTGCACATGCAGGGGTGCCCCCTCCAGGCTGCAGGGGTGCCCCTCCGGGCTGCAGGGATTCTCCCTTCCGGCGGCTGCTGCCCTCTGCAGCTCAGTGCCCTCCCACCCCCCGTTCCACAGATCGGAGGCCTCAGGGTGCTGGGAGTCTTCATCGGGAACGATGAACCCCACCATCTCCGATGCCTCCTCCGCCTTCCTCCACCCTGTCTGTGCTCTGTGCCGAGAGACGGACCCCTGCAGATACCTGCACCAGGGAGGAGCGGGAGGTCTCAGGACAGAGGGACACCTGACTTCGGCTTCGTTTCTGCCAGAAGCCATGGGTCCTGCCTGGCAGCCCTTCCAGAGTGACTGCTCTCCCCTCTCCCCAGCAACGTCCCTCCCCTATCGTCCCACAGGACAAGGACAGGGACCGCTCCAGGGTGCTCCAGCAGCCCCGCTGGATTCCCTCGACCCTGTTTAAAGATGAACTCCTTCCAGTTGCCCCTTTGCCAGAGGACAGGTTTCACCCAGAGAAGACACCGGACTCTGGGTCCTCTGAGACCACCCAGCGGACCTGCTCCCCAGTTCCAGCCGACGCTCCTCGCGGCCACCGTGGCATCCAGGTCCGATACTGCAAGAGCATCGTGTTTTGCAAGGTAAGACAGAAATACTAATTTTTATGCGTAATTTCCCGTTTTTAAATATTGGCTGAAATATTTCTTAAACACCCCTCGGGCCAAACAAAACACATATGTAACTTGGGTCCAGTCCAAGGGACATCGGTTTGGATCCTAAACAGACGATGGTGCCTCTTCTCCAGAAAAAAAGTCTGGTTTTCACTGTGATGCATAATTAGAACGAGAAAGGCAGCGCTTCTCACAGGTGTGGCTGTTTATCGCACTATCCGGTCCAAATACAGAGACTCTCCCTCCCCCTCTGAAATCCCAAGGCCCAGCAGAGAAGCCCCCAGAACTTGGAGGCCACCGGCATCGTATCTGCTCTGTCCTAACACATGAATGTCATCAAATCACTTCCTTTCGGGGTGGCCTCTCTCCACTCACCTGCACCCTGGGACAAGGGCTTCTCTCCGGCCCCTTTCCCGAGACACGTGGCTGGAGAACGAAGTGGAACAGGGCAAGCGGCGCGCACAGGAAAGCTCTCCCACGAGCCGAGTGCCGGGCAAACCGAAGGCACGAGGCAGACGCGCCGCAGGGCTCTGCCAAAGCCCGTTTGCTTTCCAGGTGACGGGGAGTCAAGGCGTCAGGCCAACAGGATGTTCCAGGACGTGCCCAGCCCGAGGTGCTGGCTCCCAGTCCTGGAGGAACTTCCGTGTCTCAGGGCGCATTCGCCCCAACAAGCCTGCGCTCCACCCCGGGGCCGCCCTGACTTGCTCTGGTTGGTACATTGGAGAAGCTCTCCAGGTGATTCTCATTTCGGCCAAGCCAAACCGCCACTCTGAGGGTCTTTAACACGTGCGTCACGACGTGTGTGTGTGTGTGTGTGTGTGTGTGTGTGTGTGTGTGACAGGCGTGGGTCCCAGCCATCTTCTGACTGAGCCAGCATCCTGGTTCACACGGGTTCACACTCACACACACACACACACACACACACACACTCACACACCTGTCTCTCCATCCATTCATACACGGCACGGAGTAGAGAGTGACTATTACAATAAGAACAGACTTAACTGAGTGCTTAATATGCTCAGTAAGCTGTCTATGTGGATTGTCCCATTCCACACTCACAGGATACCCACGCGCGGGGTTCAGATATCGTCCCTCATTCCTGAAGGGCTCGGTCTCAGCGAGGTAAAATGACCAGCCACGGTCACACCCAGAGGGGCCGCAGGGGCAGCCTCAGACCCCCGCGGCCCCGTTGCGGCAGCCAGAGCACCTGACCAGCACACCTGTTTCCCAGACACTGAAAGGCTTTGTGAGACGCATAAAACGTGCCCTCGAGGACGCTACAAGCTGGGGAGGGCACGGCGGTGCACGTGACGGTTCACAGGCTGATGAGAAAAGTGTGTGCCACTGGCCCTGGAGTCAGGGAGGGGACCCCGAAGACGGGCCACCAAGGGCTTGGCTGAGCTCTCACTCGGAACCCCCAGGGCAGCGAGAGGCCCCCAGCCCCCAGCCCGAGAAGAACCCCCTCACAGAACAGGGTGCTTCTCTGCATGTGCCAGCGTCAAGGCATTATCATTCTTGTCGTCTTCTGGGCTGGATGCTTCTCCCTAAATTTACCCGACTGCCAGTTCAACCAGCAAACCATGGGGTCTGAAGAATGCACCCCAGGAAAAATTCTACTTCTGGTTCTTACTGAAAAATTGTGAATAAACACACACACACCCCTAATAATTTGACTTCCAAAGAGATAAACAAGCTGTGATCTTTGGTAGGAACCGATTAATGTGAAAATAAAATAAACATTTTTACAGGAAATAAATTTAAAAAACTGAAAACAGAACATGCTTTCTCTTTGTACTTTTTGCTATCTCAGCACGACGGTAAGGTAAGCAGGATCATTTTTTATCCACAATACATAAAATCTCAATTAGTTATGGTCTATTTGTGCAGTGACTAAAAACATTCGTTAACAAAACAGAATTTTCTAGTTTACTGGATAAATATACCAGAAGAAATTGCAGAATAACGTTAGGTTGCCAAGCAACCACGGCCCTGTTCCTGGCTTGATCAATCCGGCTCCTTCGTCAAGCTTCTCACCCCAGTGCTAGAGAATTCCAACCAATTTGTTTCTTGGGAAAATTATAGTGACTTTCGGGAACACAATAACACTTTTATTCTCGGGAGGTAGACTTGGATGTTCTTTTCATCCAAGGGATCTGTTAATTCATTATTCTCTATGCGGCGCTAATGAGAAAGCTGTAATTAACTAACTACTCTGTTGCGACGCAGGTACAATAAGCTGCGATCATTAGTGATGTTTAAGGTGTGAACCAGCCTCCCAGACTAGAAAATACAGAATCTTTCCTCCAATAAAGATGGAGAGACAGGAGAAAGCAGCATATCTAATTAACTTGAGAATTGTGTCTCTCCTCCCCCACCCCCGGCCTCCCCGAATGGTGCGGGGACACATGATGGCCGAAGTGAGAGAGATTCTACTTTCATCGTGGAGAAGATGGCTCCGTGCCAACTCTCCTTGTTGGCAGCCACAAAACGCTGGCGAATCACGGGATCTTTTCTTTGAAAGAATGCTCGGCACAGTGTTTTTCCAGGAATGAATAGAAAGAATATCATGCTTTCGCTCATTAGCTGCGTTCACTTAGCATATTGTATGTAAATCACCATAATAATCTCATTCTCTTCAGATTGAATTAGTTAGAAGGAGGCTGTAATCAAAACGGTCATCCTTGAAAATGTCTTGTTCTCCGTCTGAGTTTGAAAAAATAACAAGGCACGCTGACGGGGTCAGATAACGGGCCTTGCTGGAAGCAGTCCTCTTGTGGAGACAGCTTGGGCCCCCGGACTTCACCTTGGCGGATCAGGCAGCCCCGCCCCCGGGTCTGCAAGGCTGTCTGCTGTCCCCTCTGCCCCCACCTCACTCAGCTTCCCACGCCCGTCGCTGCTCAGATATCTACGGAAAATACGAAACAGTGGAAGCCTCCGTTTTTGCCTCTAAGATACATTACCCTCTGCAGCACTGCTGGGCGTCACACGTCAAAGGCCAAAAGAACCCCCCAACCAGTGAAACCCTGAGTGCCAGTGCTCCCGGGAAACACTTTGAAAATCTCCCTGTGAGTCTCAGGCCAGCTGACACTCGCGTCCCTCCTGGTGCCTCCCCCCGATGACAGGTCCCTGGGGAGCAGGGTTGTTGTCATGGGGAAGTCAGACTCAAAGGCACACTCTCCCCTCCTGAGCTGACACTCACGGGGCTTCGGGACATGCACTCCCTAAATCTGAGCCGTGAGCCTCTTCCTATGGACTGATTTTCCTTTATGAGATAACACCAGTCAGGATCTTAAATCAGCCTGGATCAGTACTCCTTCTTAATTCTTCATGGAAAATAAAGCCTCATAATTTCACTAAAGTAACTGTGGGTCCAAAAACCTCCTACCTCCAAAGATTAAGGGAAGGACACTGTAAACGCGAACTCCTGTCCAGCAAATATTGTCCGAGGTGAGGAGCGTGGGATGGAGATACCTGTCTGGCTCCACTTGCTTCGGATCTGACACGTGCCCGTATTTTAATAAGTGATGATCTTAAGAAGTCATTTAAAAACCGGCTCATTGAATGGCTGAACAAACTTCAAGGTCACACTTATATCACGTGTGACGCCACAAGCCGCCGTTGCCTGCACTGTCGTGGGGTTTGCCCGGCACAGCCACCAGGTAGCAATGAAGGGCTGCAGGCTTTTCTGAAAGGAGGGAACCCCCGGGCACAGGGGGGACAGGGACAACCCATATGTTCATCACGAGAGGCTTGCACTTGTGCTGTGACGTGGGTATAAACAGGCCCCAAAGCCACTCCTGAGGGACTGCCTGCCACGGCCAGGGCCACACCTGCGAGTCCTCGGGAGCTTGTGCTCCACCCTCGCTGGAGGCAAGGCCCCCGCAACACCAATGGCCGTGACGTGGGAAGCTGGTGACACCCCAGGGCCCAGAGCCACGGTGGGATATGAAGGCCCCAGGTCCGGCACCGCCGAGAACCGAATCCAGACAAACCCACGTGCAGCCTCGGAGGCCACAGAGGAAACGCGAAGCCTCACACACAAAGCCGAGAGCCAACACGTTTTTCTCGTCACTAAGTTTCCCCAAATAGCTTTCATTTTTTAAAAATATTTTATTGACTTTTTTTGAAAGAGAGAAACATCGATTTGTCGTTCCGCTTCTTCAGACACTCATTTGTCGGTTCTTGTTTGCGCCCTGGACGGGGATGGACCCCGGAGCCCCGGCCTGTCTGGGTGGCGCTCTAACCAGCTGAGCGCCCAGCCAGGGCCAAGAGCTTTCTCGGCATCCCTCTCCATCCACGTCCGGACAAGCCACTGGCCCAGCCCTCACGGGGCGTGCGCCTTCCAGTCCGCAGCAACCCGGCGCGTGGGAGGAGCTGCCCGCGCAGGGATACTCATATTCGCTGACGCCCAGGAGGGTTAGGAAACCGCGTGGTTTGGGGCCCACACACGTGCAGAGAAATGAGAGAGCGCCGCATCTATTTAAACTGAGGATCACTAAGAACAGCGGCGGCGTCAGCGACCATAACTGAGTTTGGGGCGTTTGCTCTGTGTCGGACGCCAGGCTCAGCTGTCTCCCTGGCCTATCTCGTCCCAGTCCTGCGACGGCCCCTGGGAAGGTGCTGACACCACCCCTGTTCCTGGAAGGGGAACTGAGGCACAGGGTCGCGAAACCGCTCCTGCAAACCACGCCTCACAGGCCGTGGCGCTGGAACTGGAACCCACGTGGGCGCGCGGACCCGCTCGGCCTGGCCCCGACCCAGGTGGCTCCCGGGTTGGCCACTCCGCGCGCAGGCGCAGCGCCACCCCGCCCCCGGCCTCCTGGAGCGCGCGAGCGCGCAGGCAGGCGCGAGTCCGGCGGCCCGGCCGCTCCCCGGCGGGCGGGGCTGCACGCGCAACCCTGCCTGGGTCCCCGCCGCCCCGCGCTGCCCCGGCACCTCTGCCCCGCGCCTCGGCCGCCCAGCGCCCTGCGCACCGTCCCCGCACACCGCGCGCGGCCCGGCGCGGCCACCTGGGTCCCGGGCGCGCCTCCCCACGGCGTCCGCGGGAGTCCCAGCCCCGGACCGAGCGGGGCTGCGGGGCGAGCGCCCGCCCGCCTCCCGCTCCAATCCCCGCTCTCCGAATTAATCACTGCGCCCGCGCCCGACCCCGCGCTCGGGAGAAAGGGGGGGGGGAGAAAAGAGGGGGAATGAGGGAGAGAAAGGACGGGGGAGGGGCACCAAGAGGAGGGGGCGCGCGTGACCGGCATCGCCAGCTCCCCAAGTCGCTCCCGGGCGCCATGGCAACCACCAGCTCCAGCCCTCCGCCCCGCGGGGCTCCTGAGCGCCCCCACACCCGTTCCTCCCCTGACCCCGTGGTCCACAGGTTCCCCCCTCAAGCTGGCAGTGTGTACGGACCCCCACGGGGACCTGGACTCCTGTCCCAAGAGTGGAAGCAAAACTAGGCGTGGGGGCCTGCGCCCCGCGACCCCAGAGACGATCGGGGCAGGGAGGGGAGAGGCGAGGCCAGGACTGACTGCACCCCAGCTGGACCTCTGGCCCCGGAGAGGGCTGGACTCTCGGGTTGGGGGGCTCCGGAACCCTCCGGGAGGGCAGGGAAGCGTGGGGCGGGGGAGGCTGGACGCCAGCCCAAGGGCCATCCGACCGGTGGCCGGGCGGGGAAAGTGGGAGCTGGGGGGACTCGGGGACCCATCGCCTCCCCGGACGGATCCAGCTGTCTGAACGCGGCCTCGTTCCCCCGGGGCGCGGCTGGGAAGGGCTGGCCCTCCGGGGAAGGGCTGAAGGGACTAGGGTTCCTATGGGCGGGGGTCCCTTACCCTCTGCCGCCACGGTGGGGTGACCCCCCGCAGCCGCGCTCAGGAGCAACCCCGAGCCCTCCTTGCGTCCCACCCAGAGTTGGCTGGCGAGCTGGGCGAGCCAGACACCTGCCAACCGCCTCACCTCGGACACACATGCGTCGCCTGTGGCCGCGGGTCCGCTGGGCACTTCCCTCGGGGTCCGGCTGGGAGCGGGAGAGGACGCGCTGGTCCCGGTCCGGGCGCACGGTGCCCGAGTCCCCGGCAGCGCGGGCTGTGGCCGCAGGCGCGGAACCTGCTCGGGCTCGCTCGGCTCCGCGCCCTCCCGCGCCGGCTGCTCGCGCCTCCGCTCCTCCCGCGTCCGCGTCGCCGCCTCCCTTGGCTCCCTCCCGCGGGACGGGGGCAGTCACGGCCTCGGACTGTCACCAAGACCCAACTTCGACCGTCCCTGTCACGTCTGCGGCCAGAGGAGATGGGATCCCTGCCGCTTCTGAGCGCAAAGGCAGATTTCCGAGGAACCCCTCCCGCTGGGTGGCTGGGCTCGGCGCTCATTCCAGACACGCCGGCCAAGGCTGGCTCCCGTCGCCGCTTGCTGGAGGGCGTGGTGCGCCCGCCCGGTGACAGGGCCCTCCGCGTCCCCTGCCCGCACAGAGGCGCGGTGGGGCTCCGCACGGAATGTATAAAGGAGGCTGCCAGGTTATCTCTTACATAAATTCAGGCACCGACCACTGTTAGCAATAAGAAGATTTGTGCGTGCACTTACGGTCTGTGATCTCACCGTCCTGTCCCCTCACACTGTTCTTATTTGTCCTGTCAGTTCGCTATGGCGGGGTAACGCGGGCCCCGGGCCCCCCAAGGCCGCCCACACGCGCACATTTCATCTCAGGGTTCCACAGTCAGTCTGGAGGAGTGACAGGGTTTTGCGGTACAAGTGATTTTCCTATCTTCTTTCATTCTCCTCTCACCATGATCAGATTTTCCAAAATTTTCACACAATTCTGCTTAAAAAAACATGGTGCTGCACTGAAGGCCCTTTTGGTGCTGAGAGAACCACTGACGTCATCTTCCCTCCACCGAGGCCGAGCGAGGGCCTTGCATTCTGGCCGTGTTCCCACCGGGGCACCGAACAGCAGGACACTGGGAGCTGGGAGCCACTCTCAGGGCAGGGTGCCATCCTCAGGGCGGGGTGCCAGCCTCAGAGCGGGGTGCCATCCTCAGGGCAGGGTGCCATGCTCAGAATGGGGTGCCATGCTCAGAGCAGGGTGCCATCCTCAGGGCGGGGTGCCATGCTCAGAATGGGGTGCCATGCTCAGAGCAGGGTGCCATCCTCAGGGCGGGGTGCCAGCCTCAGGGCGGGGTGCCAGCCTCAGGGCGGGCACCCCCACCCAGCAGCACCTTGGCCGGCAGCTCAGGATTCTGCTTTAGAAGCAGCTAAATGTGACATTTTGAAAATGAATGAATGGGCTTGTCATCTGCATAAGCACGACCCTTGGGGTGCAGGTGCCGCCAGTTCCCGTGCAAGCAGGGTGCTCCCTGGCTGCGCTGCCGGTGGCAGATGCCGGCAAGGGCAGGGGCCCCGTGTTTCCACTGCCCGGCTGGAGTGACGGCTCTGCCCGAGGCAGCGATACTCACAGGGGCTCGAGTTCTAACGTAGAAACAGAGCTGGGATCCTGAGTAACATCCCAACAGGGAAGACAGGGTGCCTGCAGGGAAACGCTCCCCAGGCCAAGGGCACCCAGAGCCAGCTGGCCCGGCCTCGGGCGCTCACCGCCCTGCGGCTCTCGTTCCGCAGCAGAGGCTCGGCTCTCAGTCCTGTGGCTCTCCTTTTCCCTGTGGCAGTTTTGCTTCCCATCAGAATCACGACAAACGCGTGTTTATTGAGCACCTACTAGTTGTGAGTCCTCGTTCTAGGGACTAGGTCCTGCAGAAACCCCAGTCGGCAAGGCCAGTTGGCCAGTGGATTACAGACCACAAGGCCTAACCCACAGCAAGATGAAGTCTCAGTTCTGATCCATCCTCTGAGCCTCTGACAGGGCGGGCAGGTGAGGTGCCCGCAGCCCACAGTACGCCCCCCGCTGCTGGGGGCCTGGAAGCTGTGGGAGAGGGTGGGGGAGACGGGGAGATAGAAGGAAGCAGGGAGGGAGGGAGGAGAACCACAGAGGACGGGGGAGGGGGAGAGCGTTTGTTCAGCAGGAAAACAGCATTTGGGAGAAAGACGGAGAGTCCTCGAGCCGAGGAAAGGATGTCACTTGAGGGGCCTGCCAAAGGGAGGCAGATGACTTCCGTTCCCACATCCAGACACACCTCCTCGCTGCCATCTCCAAGGCTAGGTGCATATTTCTGAGTTTCCAGGGCCGTCCGCCAGAGGGGACATGGGGCAGCGCCCAGCAGCCGGTGCCAGGACCCTCCCTGGGCGCCACACCCCCCCCAGGACCCAGTCTCCAGGCGCCAGCACTACACGTGGGGGCCCGACAGAGACCGGACCCTTCCGCGCCCCCTGCAATGGCACTGCATTCACTCTGAAGCGTGTGGATTTCTCTCTCCCAACCGAGGAGGCCCACGCACAGGAGAAGTACGGTGTCCAACCACAAACGAAGCGGGTGGGGGACTCTTCCTCAAACGGGAGGTAGGCCGGTCGTCTGGAAAAAGAGAAAAGGTCCTCGGAGCCAGGCCATTTTCGGCCGCCCCTGCTGACTTACGGCCTGCCGGGCCGAGCTGCGTCTGGCGTCCCTCGCGCCCAGAGCCGGGCCACGGCTGCCCTGCCTCCATGCGGCCCGGGAGTGGGCGATGTGGCACCGTCCCTAGGAAAGCTGTGCGGCCAGAGAGCTGGAGCTGGGAAGTGCCGTTTCCGTCTCGCGGGTCGGTTCCCACAGCCCGGCGGGCCTTCTTGGCCGCCTGGGAAGCCCAACGCAGGCGCCTTCCGCTGAGAGCCAAGGCGGCCTCTTCACTGGGGCTGAGCTGACAGTCAGTACTCCTGTCCTCGTCCTTTAATGCAAGAACAAAAGGCTGTGCCTCAGAATCAAAGGACCGAGCTTCTGGGACAAATAAGGAGGTAGAAGCTTGTGTCTTACGCCACGGGTCATTAACGTGTGCGGCGCAGCCTGGGGAACGCCAGGAAACCCGGCACTGTCACTGGTCTTCAGAGAGGCCAGGGGACCACACCAGGGCCCTTGTTAACATTAATTAGACGCAGGAGCTGAAACAAGGCTGGAGTTCCCAAACCCTATGCTTTCGGGGTTCTGTGAGTCACTTCCTGGGCCCGGGCCCACGTCCCTAAAGGTTAGACCTTCCAGTCTCCCTGGTGACCAAGCTGGGCCCCAGGGCGAAAGGACCCCGAGGAGACAGGCTGTCAGCCACTTCCAGGCCACCTGCTTACAGGTGGCCCAGCTTCCCGCCCACATCCCAGCTAGGACGCCACTGCGTGGAGGGTGACAGAAGAGCCCCCTCACCGGAGTGCCGGGCCGGGAGGGGGTGGGTAGGGGTAGGGCTCTGCGTCAGAGCGCCCTCATCGCCAGCAACTGAACGTCCCTCTTCTCTGAGCCAGGGTCTTTGGAATCTCTTTATGCTGCCTGCCGAGCCACCCGCCAGGGGACACAATTGTAATCCCTTTAGAAGAGCCCAGAACAGCAGGCGTGGCGGCCAGAGGGGATGCGCGTTGTTTCTCTTTGGCCTTTTCTAACCCGTAAAAATGGCCATTTCACGTTGTTCAACCTAACGAATTAGTCTTAACCGTAGGATGAAAGTCTGACGTCAGGCTTTTTAGATATTTGCGATAAATTATTTCCGTGGTAAAGTTGTGAGCTTCTAGTAATTGTTTCTTCCAGAACCAACCTTCCTGCAGATCAAAACTCTAAGGTACAAAGTGTGATGAAAAAAATACCTAAAGGCACTGGAAAGCGACCCCCAACAGGCCCTGGGAGGTGGCCCAGCACTGGGAGTGTTTTCTTTCCGTCGCTTTTCCCCGGAGGGCGGTTAAAGGAGGAAAGAACACGCGCTGCCTCGCTGGCTGGAAGAAGCAGAGCGCAGAGCCTTTACAACCAGAACGGCTGGAAAGCGAGGGGAACCCCCACTGAGGAGACGGGCCCCGAGGGCCCCGAGCCCTGCGTCCGCGCCCCCGGCCCTGGCCGTCCTCCGGAACACCCGCAGCAGGAGCGTCCGCACACGGCTGTGCTGAGGCTGAGAGCCACGGTCCCCCGCTGCTAAGGAGCACCAGATCGGCGCCGTCTGGGGGACGTAACGTGCCCGGAAGCCCTGCAGTGCCCCGAGCAGGACCCCAAACCCCTCGGCCCACGACGAAACCACGCGCTCGGAACTCACAGAGAAGACCACGCAGCCACCTCAGCCGCCGCGGAAGCGAACGCTCAATTGTAATTACGCTCAAAGCAGTCAGCGGGGACGTCCTCAAAACGTCTACAAAACGAGGAACCTAAGCAGAGACTCAGACTCCCTGTGAAAGGAACCACAGAGCCAAGAGGATACCCTAGATTCAAAAGTCTTATCTGGACTAAAACGTATCAATCGTCTTATCCGCAGTCTGGCAGGGACAGAACTGTTCCCGCCTGAAGGAGAGTGAACACCCTGGGGACAGGAAAAGGAGCACAGCCCCCAAATACCTAACGTGGGGGTGACGGGAGGCCCAGAAGAAGAGGAACAGAGATGGAGCACAAAAACGCATTTGGAGAAATAAGGACAGAACATTCACCCGATCTGGGGAGAGTCAGAAACGCAGAGGTTCAAGGGTCTCAGCAAGCCTCCCGCCAGGTGAACACCTAGACGGCCCCACGGAGGCGCACTGACCCGCTGCGGAACGGCGGGGAGACAGGGACCCTTGGGAGAAGCCAGGGAGAAAGCAGCGCAGGACACCCAGGCCAGTGGTCGAAGCTCTG
The DNA here is from genome assembly GCF_987537825.1 of Furipterus horrens. Classification (NCBI taxonomy): domain Eukaryota; kingdom Metazoa; phylum Chordata; class Mammalia; order Chiroptera; family Furipteridae; genus Furipterus; species Furipterus horrens. The sequence continues at coordinate 143,770,236 of NW_028327177.1, forward strand.
GGAGAAACGAACCCGAGAAACGAACCCACCTAGAACTGCAGAGCCAGTGAAAACGGTCCCCAAGTACGAAGGCGAAACAAAGAAATGCAGGTGAAAGGAAAAGGAAGGGGGTCGCTGCTCAGAGCTGCCCCAGAAGAAGCGCTGGAAGCAGTTCCTCGGGCGGAAGGAAGGCGGGACCGGGCGGAAGGCAGACCTTCAGCAAGGGGTGAGAAGTGCTGCCCACGGCAAGTGGAAGACAGTCTGTAAATGGTAAACATTGGAGGCTGCTTGTCCTTCCGTTGACTTAAAGTAGGTGCAGCTGTTGAAACCAAAAAGCCCGGCTCTTGCTCTCAACAGAACGGACCACCCCTGGCTCCTGAGAAAGCGCCCAGACACATCACTTTGTACGTGAAGGTTTGTTTAAATACATTTTATTTCCTGCACGTAAAGTACAGCACCTTCATTCTATTGATTTAATCCAGCGCATTTTTATTATTAGCACAACCAAGAAGCCTGCAGAGGTTTTGCAGAGAGATCATCCCAATTAGATAAAAATGAGACTCCTCTTTCCAGACCTAAATTTTACATCATTATCTCTCTAGGAAGAAATCATTAAATTAGGACTTAGTCACGGGGCTCTTTCCTGATCAGAATGCAGAGCACTTAATCATTTGCATTTGAAAACAAAGCAGAATAAATATAGCGAGTCCGCTTAAAAAGAAAAGAAAAGAACTTAACATTTATCTAGATTTGACTGAATTGCTTATGAAGAAGTAGAAAATAGCCCTCTGCTATTCTGTGTTTTTTTCTACTATGCCCAAAGGGCTGAGTCATGGATAGATCCCTTCCACACAAGGTAACTAACAATAATTCTTGAACATCAAACATGTTTGCTTTGCTTTATCCCAGTGAAAAGGACATTTGGGGGCGGCTCATTTTTGAGCCTCAGAATTGCACTGATGGTTATTCAAGGACCTGACACCGTGCTTGGGAACCCAGAAAAGGTCTCTCTGTGGCCTTGCAGCCGGCACCGCATACCACCTATTCCTTATGCAGCAGCTGGAGGTCACAAGCAGAAGAAAGATGATGTATTTAAAGTTTCACAGCGACTTAATGCGCAGAAGTTGTAAAAGCACAACACATAATGCATTCCGTGCGGTGAACGGTCCGGCTGACCGGGAGGACGAGATGGGGTAAACACACTGCTTTTATATCCCCACACCTTTTTTTTTCGTGAAGTCAGTATTTGGAGGATACTGTGTTTTTTCACCCACACAAAAACACCACAAATGTAATGGACATGCAGGAAACACAATTTGCCATGAATGCTACTCAGGTAAAGGCAAGTAAAGTTTCCGTAAACGGATGCTCTCTAGCAGCCTGGTCACGTCTTTAATTGGCACACCCATTACAGACATGTAGCAAGAGACAGCGCAAATCTAAAATGGTCACCGGGATTGCTCATGAAGGATAATAAATCGCTTTAGAAAAACTTAACATGCTACTGAAATCCTTTCCATTTTGACAGTAAGTTTATATGTTTACCAGGGATAAATTACAAAGCCTTCCTGCCTCATTCTTGCCGAAATGATTTAACTGTCCAATCCCGGTGCCAGATTTTGAAGGCGGCGCTGGCAATGACCTTCTCTGAAAGCCTGTGAATACACCCAGGCACTGGTTCCCCACTTGACGGATTACACGCACCCATTGTAAGAGCCGGGAGAGAAAGGCAGCACCATGCCAACCCCCAAACCCTCTCCCAGAATCTGTTCCAGCCAGAACTCCGCACCGGGGGCAGAGCGGACCAACAGGAAGTGGGCTCTGCCAAGGGAACTGTACACAGAAAGGTCAGGACAGCTTTCCTGTAAGTCGCTGCCGGAGCCCCCGACTTTTGTCCCACTTTATACTTTTGCCGCAATAAACTCTGGTTCTATAGGTTACAGAGTTTTCTCACCACCCTGTGATCACAGATCCGGGGTGAACCGGCCCCTCGCTAGAATCATCTCAAAGGGGCGAAGTGAAATGTGTCTCTAACAGCGACTGTGGCTTTGTTCCCGTCCTTGGCCAGTGAGTCCACTCCTGGGCACCGGGCGGTCCGTGGACCTCCCACCGCGGACAGCACCCCGTTCTGCTCCAGCCACAGCGGCAGGTGGGGTCCCGGCCGGCCGGCTTGCTCCTGACTCCCAGGAGGGTGAACTTCCGTAAAGGGACACACAGTGTCGTCAAGGGCACAAGGACAGTGTGCATTCAAGGCAGAAACATGCACAGTGACGTCAGAGAAACCGCAAGCCAGCCAACCCCACGCGCGCACACACAGCTGCCCGAAACGGGCAGAGAAAAGGGGGAGGCACAGACGTGAATTCCACAGCGAGAGCTAAAAATGGGTCCTTCGCCGAGGAAGGAGGTTTGTTTGCCTTTACTCCACGTTTCTTGAGAAATAAACATCTGCATCAGGAAAATAAGCTGGACTTAAAAGTAAGATCATGAAGAGGTTAGAAGGAACAGGAGCCACACACACACACAGGTGCGGCCGGGGCTCTTCGTGGACCTCAGCTCGCGTGTGTTTCTCGGGCCCCGCAGGCGAGGATGCAGGAACCTGTATGATGCCGCCGTTCGCGTGAATTATCTTAGGATACGGATCCACCGGGGCCATGGCCTGCTGCACGCATGGTAGCAGGGTACGTCCCGTAGATCCAGGGTAACCCGCGTTCCCATATGTGGAAAAGTGGAGCTGGGGTGCGTTTCCAAGTCTGTGCTTAGGGCCCAGGCCCCCGGGACACGTTACGGAAGCCGCAGCGGCCCCCGGACCTCCGGCGGCGGAGAGGAGAGCCGCGCAGGCCTCCCGGACCTAACCAGGCGCAGTGAGGCCGGGGAGACGTCCGGGGGGCACCAGAGGAGCCCGTCATCTGCTGTGGGGCTCTGGTGCAGGACTGCCCGCGCACCCTCGGCGGGTGGGCAGACAAGAATGCGCGTGGGCGGAGGTGCCCGGGGGCTGTCGGGGCAGCTTCCTTGTGGCGAAGACACGCTCCCCGTGCGCTTGGTCAAAGGCCCACGGGAGGCAACGCGCCCTGAACCGCGGGAAGAGGTGCAGAGGGGCCAGGGCCGCGGGTTCGGCCGAGGCGCACAGCTGACCCCCGAGAGCAGCGGGAGGGCGCGCGCAGTGGGCTGGTCTCCGTGGGCTGGAGAACGACGCTGAGCCGCGGCTCAGAACCGGCGCCGCCTCTCGGGGGGCCTGGTGGGACGCGCCCCGCCGCCCTGCGCCCCGAGCCGCGTGAGGCTGGCCCCGGGCCCCCGCAGCGGGGACGAGCAGGACGCACTGGCCCGGGCTCCGGGCAGACGGACGGACAGACAGAGGCACTGCCGCCAGCCTCACAGGGGCACCGGCTCGTGGACCGCCGGCAGTGGGATGACGCGCGCAACGGGTCCTCCGATTCCTCCAGGGCGCCCGCTTTTCTGTGCTGGCGGAGACCGGCCACTACTGTCGCAGGCTGTTACGGGTTGTTATCACAGACCGTTTCAAGGTATCATAGAGAGGGGTTGGCAGGCGAAATTTTTGGCATTACACGAATATGTATGTTGAGTTCAATATTACTGAGAAAAATTAGAGAATAGAAGTATTATTTAAAAGTATCTCCTTTGTCCGGTAAAATTTCCCCTAAATCACAGATCTGGGGGGTGGTGCATGAATGCTAACTGAAAGATGAGCCTTATTTACATGAACGCTACTGACTGGAAAATCGTCTTTTTTGTCCTCCCATGGACATAAATCCAATATGCATTCAATTTAAAATATATCAGCATTCATTAGAAATTATTGAGAACATTGTTCACTGAGGAAGCTTCTGGACATAACTTAGTTAAGCTTAATTTATTTTGAAATTTTCAAGTAACCAACAGAAAACGAGGTTTATTTTCAGTCGCTTCATGGTCCGAGCCCCTGAGACGCGGAACACGACCACAGGGGTACGCCCCTTCCTCGGGCTGAGCCCGGAGACAGCAGGGCTGGCTGTCCTTTCTCCTGCGTAGTCCCACGTATTTTTTAAAAGCCGGTGTGTCCTTTTCCACGTCAGTGTGATTGTCCAGAACATGAAGTCACGGTGACAGGACCGACGGGTCCTCATGGCACCCTGACCCTGACCGGGTGGGACGCGGGAGTGACTCCCGGTTTCCTTGTCTCCTCAGCGGCATCTCCGTTCTCACTCCTGCGGCTCTGCAGAGAGACTCACGCGCTGGACTGAAAAACGCACCTGTGTAACGTAGGCAAAGAAACCCTGAACACACGTGTGTCCGAGAGAGAGAGACAGGGTCAGAGACAGAGAGAGGTCAGTCCTGAATGTCAGATTTGTCTTTCACGTTAAGCAAATTGCCAGGGAATGGCTCCTTTGATGGCTGCATGGTTTAGTGGAAAGATAATTTGATTCTTTTGATGGCAATGAGGAAAAACAAAGCTCACATTTTTAGTTTTTTTCCCTTCTTTCAAGGAAGCCTATCTGCTCCTGCATTTGGATGTTCAGGGGTGTACCCTGGCTTCTCGTCACGGCTGGGCCTATACAGGCAGTGTTCCCGGGCCACTGTCTCCTCCTCCTTCCCTAGGAATTTTTGCTTGGCTCCATTTTGGGTCCTGACGGGGCTGCAGGCCGCCCCTCCCATCTCGGCAGCAGTAACAAAACAATAGCTGATATTCCACTGAACTAGTCACTGAGAACTTCCTTAGAGCCAGGACAGCCCTAAGTCCTCAATTATCCATTTACTCATCAAAATAATTTTATGAAGCAGGTGTATTATTTTTATATTTATAGATGAGGGAAGAGGACATCTTTTTTGCTAAGTCTGTTAGAAAATTCTGGAAATCTCTGATTGATCCGGTTTGCCTAAAAAAGCCTATCACTGGCACGCTTTCCTGAGGCAGCCTCGTCCAACAGCGAGCGCCGGCCCGGTGAGAGCCCACGCCTGCGCCCAGGGAAAGTGAGAGACTCCAGTTCTTTACAGGCGGGTGTGGGGGTCAGGTCACGACCCACGTTGACATTTCAGTAGCTAAACTTGAATAAGATAAATAACCAGGGACTGTCGTAACTTAGACCTTGGAGGAAAGGCCTAAAAAGTTAGGGATATAATTCCTACTCCAGGTTTGAGGAGCTGTACAAGCACACAAAAATGCAGATTTAAAGAAAAAATAACAAGCAAAGATTAACAGAGGATGAGATTGTAGGAAATAGAAGAAATACCAACAGCAAGAATTAGAGCAGCAACTCGACTTTTACGAGAACCTGTACGTGCGGCACACAACCCACCCACGCGGGAGACACTTAGATCCCACACACTTTGCGGAGGGAGGAGCTGAGACTCGGGGAGACCCCATAACTGCCGAAGGCGGCGCAGCTGTGGAATGGCTGAGCCCGCCCTCCCCCCAGCACGCCGGCCTCCATGGCGCCGGCTTGTCCAGCGTAAGACAGGACCTGGGGAGAGTTCATTTAAAGTAACTCAGGAAAAATAAACCCTGAACTTCTGTGATGCTTTATCTCTTACATACTCAAATAATTTTTTCATAATGCCCTGCACATTGGTAATTCCGATTCTGCAAAATATACAACACATTAGAATTTTGAAGTTGCATCCCTAAAATTCATTAGTATCTCACCTCAAGTTCAAACCATAAACCCTGAAGAGCAGTAGTTATAAATCCAGTTAATGAACACATTAGTAAAACCCAGTGCTATTACTGCAGTCCAGGGTGAAATACAGCCCCAGAAAGCACTGTCCTGTGTCAAAATAAATATACAGGTGGCTGAGTCGGCAGGTCTGAAGTGCACCTTATCTCGTAGCTGCTGTTTGAGGACCCAGAGGTCTGTCCCGGATGGGGGCACGCCTCTACCACCGATGCAATGTCAGAAGCAGTCTCGGACCTTCCACGGAGGAGGCTCATAGCCCAGCACTCACGCGTCACTTGGCCCCGGGCAGCCCTTCCGCCCGGCAAGACTGGGCCAGGAACAGCTCAAGGTCACTCGCTGGGCGAGAAGGAACTTGGGGTGAACGTCAGGGATTCGCTCTGGTTCATGTTCCAGGACTGAGGAACGTGCCAGGTTAGCGTGTGATCCCAGCGTGCACTTTGTAACACTTGAGGATTTTTAAATTAAAAAATATCCCACCTGTGCAGTTTGCTTCCAGGGGGTGGAAGTGCCCTGCCTGCGTAGGAAGAAGTCAGTGACATCGACATTACCGATATTTCAGACGTCGCTGAAATCTGTCCGTACGCGTCAGCTGCATGGATGTCAGTGCATCCCCCATGACGGTACGCAGCGCTGAGATCTGGCTTCACGTCTGCAACCAGCACACAGTCCGGCAGACGCTGGGCCGGGCTTTTGTGCTCGGGTCCCAGAGCAGAGCCATGCGGCCTGGTCACAGCCCCGGCTGGGCACAGACAGTGCCGCCCGCTGGACAGGGAGACATTTCCTTCGCGTTACGACGTCCGGAGCAGCCAGAGCTCGTAAACTCAGCCCGGCCAAGGTGAAGAGGGCGACGTTCCCGAAGGAGGCAGAGAAGCTTGTTCCAAGTCATTCGAACACCAGTTTGTAAGCGCAAAGAGGATATCAAGCTTCGGTAAGTGCCCATTGTGTTAATTTATTGGAAACAAGTCCAGCCAAATACACCCAGTGTTTTTATGTCTCGTGAAGTGGGGCGTCACGGGGGGAAGACGCAGAAGAATGAAAAAATGCACGTGTTCTGTGGGACCACAAAGAGGCCCCCGTGGGAATGACCAGCACGCCCGCCAGCCAGAGCTAGCCAAGGCAGGGGCTGGCGTGCGCTTTCTAGAGGGCGGGACTTTAAGTTCATATCTGGACACGGAAAAGCCGTGAACATGCACATCTGGAAGTCCTGGGGGCTGTGACAGCTCCTGCTCGACAAAGAAGTAGGGAAACTAAAGGGACGTTCACCGGACGGAATCTCGGAGATTGTGCGCAGGAGGTGAGAGTCCCGAGGGAATGCCTGGTCCAGAGGACACCGTCCGGTGCAGGAGTCACACAGGGGGACAGCGGTGCAGAAAGGAACCGAGTGGCCACGCGCAAGAACTTCCTGCAGGTCCCCGGGGACCCCGAAGAGGAGCAGCTGCGAAGACACCCTGTGTGCGCTTGGTAGCCAGGGTGGCCCTGCAAAGCCCCGGCGACGGCACTGATCTGGCTTAAGGTGGCAGCCGGCCTTTCCTGCTTAGAACTGCAGGGTCTCCAGAACACCGTCACTGGCTCAGAGCTGTTCCTTCCTGCCCAGCGGTCTTGTCCAGGTGGCGTGAAAGGCCGTGCGACCCTACGCATCGCATGGGAGTGCAGGGGGACGTGAGGGAGGGACCACGGGGCACCCAGGAGCGATGCCGGCGGCACTTCCAGGGCTCGGGCCGTCCACAGGGATTAGTCAAAGGTCCCGACGCAGGCGACCCGCGTAAGTCCAGGCTGGGGACCGGCGCTGGAGTGCGTGGCCCATGGTCACCTGATTCACATGCAGTGGAGCTGGGTGGGAACCAGAGTCCCCGGGGAAGCACCTCAGAGCCCGGGGTTTGTGGTCCTTGCTAGTTCTCTGTCATCTGGTCAGTGGCAGATGAGATGGGGTCTGCAGAACAAGGTGACTGTCCAAGGCCACGTGAGAGGCCCCGGGGGTCTCTGGCTGCAGTGGGCGGGCATCCCAGGGTGGACTTGACGTTCTTGGGCTCCGTCAGAAGCTCACAGACCTGCCACTCGCTCCGCCTGGCCCCGGACACGAGGCAAGTTCCGCAGCTCCGTGATGTGCAGGTGCCAACCGCAGGCGGTGACAGCGACGGCCTGGGCACCAGCCGCGACGGGCGGGGCTCTCCCCTCAAGGTCAGTCACAGATGTTGGGGGTGGGCTCCAGAGGCAGGAGTTCATGGCGTCCCTTGAGAGAAGCGGCCCAGGATGCAGAGGATCGTTATTCCTCATTGTTCTTCACACAGTCGTGTCAGCCAAACAAAGTGCCGTCACTTGGACATCGTCACCAGCACTGACTGTGTCACAGGCGCTGCCCCGTGGCGAGAGGGGACACGGCCGCGTTGCTCCCCGCTGTGTGTCAGAGTTCAAATTCAACAAACATTTGTAAAAGTATCTTAGTAGAGGTAAATATTTATTGAAAATCCACATGAATTCTGGTGGGTTATTTCTAATGCATGACATTTAAACCCTAAGAACATAAAATATGAATTTAAAAAAGACACCCAGTGTAAGCACAAAGAAACCCGTGGGGAGGAGGGAGAAGTGGGGGGCAGGTTAGGGTGAAGAGCGCAGCTCTGAGAGGGGGAGTTGTCCTGGAGACCAGCGGCCGCCGGCGTGAATGTATTTATCGTTACCGCCTGTACTTACAAGCGGTGGAGGTGGTCAACTTTAGGTTATGTTTTTTATCGCAATAAAAAACTTTTAAAAACACGGGCATAAGAAACATTGGCAGAGTAAATCTGAAATAGAGATCCTGATACGTTAAAACAAAACATACAGATTGTTAAAAAACCAACGGGCCTGGCCGGGGGAGGGGCTCCCCGGCACCCTGAGCCATTCCCACGCTCTGCACTTCCTGCCGGCCGCCGGCTGCTGCGGTTCCGGGCCTGCCCCGGATGCCGCGTCTAGGAAACAAGATTCATGTTGCAACAGCATCGTCCAGTCCTCTTAGGGGAAAAGTCCCCATCGTTTCACGTATTGGTGGTGGTTGTAGAAACAACGCGCTGTCGCCTTTGATTATGGAAGCTTTACAAGACCCTGTTTCTGCGCCCACGGGTCTTTGTTTGGTCCCAAGCGAGTCAGGCTCCTGGGTAATTTCGGGCTGTTTAAGACCATGTTGCTTCCAGGCCTGGGGAGACACAGGCTGCTGTGTGCATGTGACTAGTTCTGAGGGCTTTCAGACAGGAAAGATTCAGAACAGAAGACACGCAAATGGCCGGATGTGGAAGGTTTGTGCCACCCCCAAATTCATGTGTAGAAAACTGAAGCCCCCAGGTAACGGTTTCAGGAGGCGGGCGGTGGGAGGTGACTGGGTCAGAGGGTGGAGTCCCCCAGAGTCTGCCTGGAAGGACCACACTCCCACGCTGTCTCCCCTGTTCCCTGCACCCCACCGCTGCGGCAGGAAGTCTGGGGCACGGGAGAGCCCCACCTGACCGACGCTGCTGGAAACCTGGTCTCGGACTTCCAGCCCCAAACGTGAGAAGCCGTTCCTGCTGCCCGGGAGCCGCGGCCTGCAGTGCGTGGTCTCAGCAGCTCCGAGGGACTGAGACAAACAAACGAAGAGCCAGCACAGCGCAGCTGACCCGGCAGGACCGCCGGCCCTGGAGACAGACCCGCGTGCATCTATGAGCCAGTCCTCGCTCTGGCTGAAACCCACGTTTCCCCAAACAGAACAGCTCTCGAAACCCAGTCCGTGGGTCCTCTGGCAAATGCAGTCCGACGTCCAACGCAGCCACCGGGTGGGAAATGGTCAGGGGCTCTCTTCTCACTGTGAGGAGGGGCTTTCTGGTTTTTGGTTTCTGCACACTCACCTGCGCCCGGCACCTGCCTGGCTTGTGCACACGGCACGCTCACCTGCACCCAGCACCTGCCTGCCTGCCTTGTGCACACGGCACGCTCACCTGCGCCCAGCACCTGCCTGCCTGCCTTGTGCACACGGCACGCTCACCTGCGCCCGGCACCTGCCTGCCTGCCTTGTGCACACGGCACGCTCACGTGCACCCGGCACCTGCCTGCCTGCCTTGTGCACACGGCACGCTCACCTGCGCCCGGCACCTGCCTGCCTGCCTTGTGCACACAGCACACTCACCTGCGCCCGGCACCTGCCTGCCTGCCTTGTGCACACGGCACGCTCACCTGCGCCCGGCACCTGCCTGCCTTGTGCACACGGGCTTCCTGAACACCAAACCCGGGAGCAGAAACCTCTGCACCCACGGCTGCCGCAGCGGCCAGGAAACAGTCGCTGTTTGCTGTCTACCCACTCCCCTCGCTGGGCGGCTAGAGCTGTTCTGAAGGAAAGCTTTGGTTGAATATTAAAACGAGGGGCTTTCTTGAAAAGTCACAAAGGCAAGCTAACACGAGCCCCTTTCTCAAAAGCAAAAGGCTAGCAGACCTTTGGTTTACAAGGAGCGTGCGGTCTTCAGCTCAGGAGCAGCCCCCCCCCGCCCCTCCCCCACTCCTAGGTGGCCTCTGCCTCCAGGTCCAGGTTACTTGCCAGGGATCCACTCCAGCCCCCGCAGGGGGCAGAGGACATCGCGTCTTCTCTGATCAGTCTCCTCCTGACTTCCCGTTAGACCACACTTTGCTACTTAATGACTTTCTTTCTCCCATCACGAGGGCCCGTCTCCCCTCTCCAGTGAGACCCCAAACTCTGAAGCCAGGAGCCCTCCACGGCTGTGGCCGTGTCTGAAGGAAGCTGCTCCCTGCCAGACGGAAGAATGAAGAGCGCTCCACCGCACACAGCGGAGCCATCGGGAGGGCAGTCATTGGCAACTGGGGTCAACTGCACACCCTTGCTTACAAGTACCACTCAAAGCCCAGCCCGGGGTCTGGAGCTTCACAGATTCCCTGTGCTGCAGCCCGGATTCGGGGAATAAAAGCCTTGTTTCTGAAGGGGGAGAGGGACTGACTGCCCGGTGCTGCCCGAGAGCTGTCTGCATGGCATCTGCAGTGGGCCAGGTCCTGGGGGGACCGGTCCGAAGACTCACGACTGACCTGGGTCTGCACCTTTCACTGCCTTCCAAGCACGTGCCTTAATATATATATTTCCCCCTGCACCTCAGGTCAGATAATAAAGAAAACCCATTATGTGGCAGCGTGGTGCGCTTCTAAGCAACCTCTGCAAGGGAATCTTCATAATCAAAGACGGCGCTGATGGAGGGCTACGATAAATGGCCGGGCCACAGCGCAGGACAAACGTAACTGGCGTGCTGAGTCCTGCCTCACAAGGAAAACCGCGCTGCTGGGAACTGTGTAGGTCTGTGCTTCCCGATAAACGAGGACGACCGTCTGCAAACATTCCAGAGCAGACACGGTGGCTTCTGTGCTCCCGGGAAACGTCTCTTCAGGAGAAGAGGCTCAGAGGAGACCCCGTGAGAAAGGAGCCAGGTCCCTGCACGCGCCTCCTATCATTTTCATACCCTGTCCCATGTGTTCTGTGGGAACAGCTTGGGAACAATGGTTTTTAGACATTCATGCTTTAATTTGCAATGATCAAACTTCAGAATAATTGGTTTTCAGAATTCCTTCTGAATGCTAATTTCCGTGGCTGGTAATGAAGAAAGGTCTTTAGCAGTGGAACCCCCGGGGTTCAGCGTCATTAACACATGGAACCCTTGCCTTCTAAGCTGTCCCACACATGGACGCTAAAATGTGGCAGGAGGGAAAAAGCCAGTTGAGGGTCGCTGTGCTTGCTCCTGCGCCCAGGACCTAGGACAGCTGCACCCTGACATCTCAGACGACACGGCCAGTGGCAGCGGCAGCATGTCCTGGTCAGTGAGCAGCTGGGGTCTTGTGTTACTTGGGGGCGTCCCATCTTACACGGTGTGATTAATTTGTGCTTCTACCTTGATTAATAAACCCACCCCCATCTGATTTTCCTTGCTGTTCCCTACCTTCTGGGACTATATGCTTCGTCGTCGGCAGCCGTCCGTCTCGAGAGACGATGGTGTAGCTTCTTAAGAGTCTATCTGCACCGCCGAGAATGGCTGTGCAGTCCGACTCGGGAGTGACACGGTACCTGTCTCCTCCCGTGTTGAATCGACATCTTGCGATGACGCTGGAGTGTCCTCTCCAGTGGAGCTGAAGCTACAGAGCCTGGGCAGGGTGATATGGAGGGTCTGCTGTTGCCCATGCAGCAGACCCCCCCTCTCTTCGCAGCTGAAGGGTCCAAGGGAAAGACGGAGTCAATACAGCTTGGCTTCAGGTGCGCCGCAGGAGTTGCCGGTGTTGGCTACAACGTCAAACCGCCTTAGGGACTCCGGCTCCGGATTTTCTGTTGGGGTTTACTCCCTTAGCCTTTCCCCTGAAGAGGTATGCCGCAAGGCAGCGGAGGTTTCTTGGAGTCAGAGTTTTCCTTCTCTGATGTGCCCTGACTGGAAGATCGAACCAGCGACACTTAGCTCGCAGGCCGACGCTCAATCCACTGAGCCAAACCAGCCAGGGCTAGCCCTGACTATATGCTTATTTCACTTATTTTTCATTGTTCCATAAATATATATAATTTTCTCCTTTAAAGATCTAATAAGAAGTGTGTGCTTATCATAATCTTTCAAGACATGATGCTTGGCTATTCCTTATTTCTTAATTATTTATCGTCCCTTGATTGAATTATTTAGACTGTCATTTCTGCTTGGAAGACTAAAATTTTTATTACTGACTTACTACAAAAGCATTTTTGTTAATAGTTTGTGTGTTTAAAATGTTATGCCTAGTGGAGTTAAAAATGCTAGACATTCTCATTCATTCTGTGGGGCTTATTAATCATTATTCATATTCACTTTCTTTGCTCGTTTATATTGTCAACTTGATGTATCAGTAAAAGAGAAACAGCTTTACTGGGACGTGGGTGGGGGCTTTTATTTCTGTGAGTTTTGCAGACGGCATTTTGAGTTTATATGTTGGTTAAGATACCACATTGCAGCTGGGATATAAAAAAGTAAAAGCTCGCGAACGCAGAGAGGAAGACAAAGAAAAGTAAATGCAGAGCATGCGGGAAGGTGGTGACCGGGGTCCCTGATGTCGTCCGGAACAGGGAAGCCCTGGGCTGTGGGGCACCTCCCGCACATACTGCGCTACCGCGCGGCCGCGAAACACCAGGGACCCGTCTGCCTCGGACAACGCTGAGTGAACATTAAAGCGCCGTTGCCGTAGCGGGTGGGGCGAGGCGGGGTGGCCGAGTTGGAAGGGTGTGGTGCCCCCGGTTCTGGAGCCCTTCCCTGAATGCCCGCTGTGTGACCTTGGGCCGGTCACTGATGGCCTCTGAGCCTCAGAGTCTAAACGAGAGATGATGAGGCCTTTTCTACAAGGTGGTTCTGAAGGCCAATGAGATAATTTGTGTCGAGGACCCAGTGAAGCGGAAGTGTCTGGCACACGGAGGTCATCGATACCGGGCGGCTTCTGTTGTCATCGTAGGAAAACGAATGACGCTAATATACTTGTTTGTTTTCGTGAAGCTTCTCAAGGAGAAATAACATTCAGACCAGGATGGCAGCTTATTAGTCCCCTCCTGCTGCTCAGCAGTGGGGCAGATACTGAGGGGCTAGAAGCACCACACGTGTGTCACCTCAGCGTCTGGGCGTCAGAAATCAGCCCCGCATGCCTGGGCCCAGCCCCAGGGTCTCCCACAGTGGCGGTGACAGTGCCGCCCGGGTGAGGGCTCAGGTCAGGCCGGCAAGCGAAGGAGAACTTCAGTTCCTTTTGGCCTGTGGGCCTCAGAACCATGGTGTCCTGTGGCCATGGGCAAAGGCCACCCCGCAGCCCTCTCCCCAGGTCAGCCAGTGAGGGATGGAGTCTCCCAACCAGATGCCACGATCTCATCCAGTGGCCACAGAGGGGCGTTGATCTCCTTTGCTGGATGCTTTTGGGTGGAGGTGGCAGGTCCCACCCACAGCGAGGCAGGAAGTCATAAAAGGCATCCACACCCACCAGGGGGAAGGGATCATGGAGACCATCTGAGAGTTTCTCCACCATAGGCAGAAGCTAGAAAGGGCATGTGGCTTTGAAGAAGCAGAACTATTCCAAGAAGGAATGGACAATTCCTTCTAATATTTTCTTTTCTTTTTCTTTTCTTTCCCGCCCACAGCCGTGTTATCTATGGGTGGCACCTGCACCCAGCGCTGTTACCTACGGCCAGCCCGGCCCCCAGCGAGATTACCTACAGCCAGTCCCGCCCCCAGCCCTGTTACCTATGGGTGACACCTGCACTCAGCGCTGTTACCTAAGATGAGCCCCGTGACCAGCAAGATTACCTACACCCAGGCCCGCGCCAAGCGCAGTTCCCTAAGAGTGGCACCTGCACCCAGCGCTGTTACCTACAGCCAGCCACGCCCCGAGCGCTGTTAACTATGGGTGGCTCCGGCCCCCAGCCCTGTTAACTATGACGAGCCCCGCCACCACCGCTGTTACCTACGGCCAGCCCCGCTCCCAGCCTTGTTACCTATGGGCGGCACCTGCACCCAAGGCTGTTACCTATGGCCGGCACCTGCCCCCAGCGTTGTGACCCACGACTAGACCCGCCCCCAGCCCTGTTACCTATGTCCGGCACCTGCCCCCATTCCCCCGCCCTGTTCCTATGGCCAGATCTGTCCCCCAGCGCTGTTACCTACAGCCAGTCCCGCCCCAGCCCTGTTACCTACGGGCAGCCCTAAGCTTTTCTGATAATTCCTCTGTGTGACCTCTGGCAGGTGACGTCATTACCATGGGCCTCGTTTTCCTCACCTGGGAAGGTCCGGGGGCGGGGAGGGTGCAATAACCACACTGCTCTTCAAATAAGAGCCACATTCAGGGTTGTATGAATTTAAGCACATTTCATGCGCTTCATAAGGTCTAGCTACTTCATAATACTATTGAGTCAAAATGGATTAAAATTAGAGATAAAAGATGGCTTTGGAAATTAAAGAGCTTTTCCTTTTAAACTAATGAATTCTCGCTGGTCAGGATGTACACAGCCCCCTGGACTAAGGCCCCGCCCCTCTGCTACACCCTGTCTTGGGTAAGTTACAGACACGGGTAAAGCTCGTGGGTCCCCATTGGTTGGTGCTTGATTATGGGGCCTTTGTTATTCTTAATGAAAATGTCCATGAGACTAAGATGCAGGAGAAGAGATGGTTTTGCTCATTTTATTAACAGCAGGGTAATGAAGCCTTTGTCTTCCAACTGAATTATATGCTGTCCCCTTTGGATCCAGAAGCGGTAATAGCTTTGGGTAAGTAACCAGCCTGCCAATATCTGTCAGACATTTCACACGGAACCGCTGTCCTTTGAATTGCAGAGGTAAGAGGCCCAGAAACCCTCCCTGGCTTTCCCAGGAGCCAGCAACACAGCTGAATGGGCTCAGGAGGAACAGGGGGATGTTGGAGTGCTGCCGCGGACACACCAGAAGGCGCCTCCCCCAAAGTTACCCTGACCGCCAATGCCCTTTCCCTCCTTTCCCCATCCTTTGCCTGTGGGGATTCGGAGAAGAAACATTTGACTTTGATGGTGAGAGAGTTTCAGAATTAACCTGAAGGCTGCCAGATGCCTCAGCTTCCTCATCAACCAGACATCTTGCTCCTGAATCTGTCCTGGTCACACCTAGTGCCACGAGGGTGAGGGACCCAGGGCCCAGACAGGGCGGAGCTCACAAACGTGTCCACCTGGGACTAATCAGATACGAGCGTTTCCTAGAGATGGTGTTCCGCCCTCCGCCTCTGCCCTGCCACTCCCCTTACTTCTGCGACGGCGACAATTTTCTGCACTACCTGCAGGATGTCAGTCATCCATTAAGAAGATACGAGACGGGAGACGGCTGGGCGGTTTCTTGCAAAACTACATTTGCTTAATGCTACAATCAGCAACCACGCCCCTTGGTATTTACCCAGTGAAGTTGAAAATAATATCCACCCAAAAGCCTGCACATTCGTCACTGCCCCAACACGGGAGCCACCGAGATGTCCCTCAGCAGGTGACAGATAATCAACCGTGGTCCCTCCAGACCGTGGGACACTCGTCCACACTATAAAGAATTGAGCGACCCAGTCAGGAACGACGCTTAGTGGCACGTCACAGAATGAGAGGATTCCGCCGGGAAGGCGGCGTGTGTTAATGCAGCCCTAGGACATCCTGGAGACGGCAGGACTGGGGAGCCTGCAGGAGGACGGGGGGGACAGGCAGAGCTCGGACGTTCAGCGCAGGGAGAACACTGTGTACAATGCTATGATCGTGGAAACGTGCTGCTATCAGTGTGTTCAGACCCACAGACTCTAGGCACTCAGAGTGGGCCTGAGGTGCACTGCGGACCTGGGTGATTACGAAGGGTCACTGCAGGTTCGTCCTTGGTTTTAAAAAGTGTACCTCTGGTGAGTGATGCTGGTCGTGAGGGAGGGAGGCTATGGCTGCGTGCGGGCGGGGGCGGGGGCTGACAGAGAACATCTCTGCACCCTCACCGTAACTTTGATGTAAGTCTAAAACTGCTCTAAAAAAAGGGAAAGAAATGTACAGAGACTCCTCTCCCCCCGCCTGCACCCTCGGTGCCCTGTAAGCGGGCCGGGCTACTTATCTGTCCGTGAGCAGCTGCCGCTCAGACACCAGACCAGGCAGCGGCCGATTTCATAGGCCACTGAACAGCAAACAGGCGGCGTGGCGGCCTGAAGCTCTATTTGCACACGCACATATCTCTGGGGGGGACAGGGTTGGCTCGGCCTGAAGACATGGGGGGAAAGTAGTAAGGACAATAGAAGATCTTTCTCCAGATGCCCCGACTTGAACGCAGAGAGGCCCTATAGCAACAGGGCGCTCCCCACACAGACTGTCTGAAACCGCACCGTGTGTCCTCCGGTGAGGGGCTCCGGGGCTGGTGATGATGCCTCAGTTTCCTCGCCTGTGAGATGGAAACAGTCCTGGAGCGGCGCCGCCAGGGGTTGTAATGACTAAATGAGCTCATGCCGGTGAAGCGCCTGACAGCGCGCGCGCCCGTGTGTCTGTGACGACGGACGGGAGGGAGCAGAAATCAGAACCTGCAATGGGGCAGCAGCAATACGAGTGTCTGTTGTACTTCTGAGCCCAACAGAAAATGATGGGTAGATAAGTAGGTACGTAAACACTGCGGGCAAAATCATGCCAATTAAAAGCCCCCGACTTCCTTTCTCCATCCTACCATTGAAGTGAACTTAAAAGAAAAAACTGTTCTGTTCACGTCGATGACCAATATTTCATTGCCGTCCCCATTTCAGGAGGCATAAACGCTTCCAGGAGATGGAAACATCCTTGGTGGTAAACGTCGCTCTCCGTTGGAACCGAGGCCCGGTCCCATTTTCGTGAGTTTCTCTGAGCGCGGTGACCGGCGCGCGGTGCGGCCAAAGCAACGGCGGTCAGCGCGCTGCCGCAGAGGCCGGTCAAGGTTGCTCCGGGGAAGATGCTGGAGCAAAGCGAAGCGTCTGATTGGCTGTCGCTACGCAGCGAAGCCTGGGTGGCTGCTGGTGATCGCTTTTCTCAGGTTCCAGCGCGCTCACTGCGGTCCGTCGGCGTCCCAGGCTCCCCGGGCCTGAGAGCCGCCTCCGGCTTAAATATTTCACCAGGTCTCGGCCACGGGCGCTCTGCTGCCCGCGGAGAAGCCCGCAGGCTCTGCAGGGGGCCTCTCCGACGGGGACCCCACGGACCGCCTGGGAGCCCGACGCGCGCAGAAACGACGGGCCAGGAGCCCTTTCAGAGCCAATCTGGAAATCGATGCGCTGTGGCGGGTTCGTCTGCATCTTTCCGCTTCGCCACGGCTCTTGTTGCAACGGCCGTCTGGGTTAGAAATGGAATTATTGACTTGATTTGTCTTAGCCTTAAAAGCTAAAGCAGAAAGCAAGGGCTCGGGGACCTGAGGGCTGCATCGCGCAGAAAAGGGTGTCCTTATTCTCTCTCCCGTGGGCGCGGGCAGGCTGATCGATGGATTCTTGTTGGAAAACCGGTATTTTTGTTGTTGAAGCGGATGTTCACTGCGCCCCTGTGGCAGCGCAAGTAATATTAGTGTTCTTAGCTGCGGGTCCGTAACCTCCTGGGAAACCTAAGAAATAGTTTATTTACAATAACCCTAGTTCTGTTTATTTATTTATTTAAACAAATATGTAATAAAACAAATGGCAATGAAGACATGGGTGGTCACTATGAAATTCTTGCTGCTCGGAAAGTAATCATCATCGTTTTACGGCTGAAGCAGCGGAAGCCCTGAGGCGGGCAGGGCCTCCCTTTGGGGGCGGTGTGTGCGTGTCGGGGGGCGGCACAGGGGCGAGAGCCCCACCCCCGCCTTTACGTGTGTGAAGCCAGTACGCGCTCTGCCGCGGAGAGGGGCCGTCTGGCATTCCCTGCGCCGGTCGCCGTGGGTCCTGCGTCGCGCGGGGTAAGATCAGGCACAGAGGGTCACGGGATCCGCTCGGCCCCCCGCTGGGGAGCGCGGGGCAAGGCTCGGGCCTGCGCCGGGGTCCCCCTGCGTCCGCGGGACGCGCGCGGCCGGACAGGCAGCGGCTGGACGCTGGGTTTGCTTTTGCAAGACGAGGGAGCATGAACTTGATGCCAATCCTGTTATGACCTAGTTTCCTCCTAAAATAACCCAACGCTTCAGGTCAATTAAAGAGAAGAAACCGCCCCCCTACTTAAGTATGTGTTGTCCCCCCTTTTTGTTCAGCCCGAGCACCCATGAGAAAACAGCACTCCATAAACATAAATAAATGAGATTGGATCATAAATCTTCTCTCCCCGCTAAATTCAGACAGTGATTCAATATGGAAGTAGATTCGCTTCACTGGAACGCATGAACAACAAGGATCATCATAAAATAAAAAGTGCAGCCCGAGCAGGATGTGTGGCCTGGACAGTGGGGGGTGGGGGGGCCCTGGGGGGAGGGCTGCAGCCTGGCTGGGGGGCTGGGGCCCCACTGCGGCGACGAGGGTGCTCGCAGAAAGGACACAGGCACGGGGGGTCTCGGTCCGCGTGGGCTGAGGGGGGCATCCTGCCGGGAGCGGGGAGACGGGATGTTAGGTAGACACGCACGGGCCCATCAGACACGGAAGCGCATTGTAACACGGAGCGGGGTTTCGCACTGACGGAGGGAGGGGGAGGAAAACAAGGAAGAGAACTAGACTGAGCTCTGCGGGGGAAAGCGGGGGCATTGCTGTGAGCGCGCGGCTCCCTTGTACGGGCGATGGCCGCGGGAGGCACGGGCGTCAGTGTGGGTGCCTGGCGCTGTCCACTAGAGCGGCGGGGTGCCAGCAGCCGCGGGCACACCGTGCACCTGCCCGTGGCCTCTAAGCGCCCATCTGCGGCTCCTTGGAGGAACGGCCGGTCCCAAGGTCGAAGGAGGGGAAGCACGCACAGCCTGGTGCTGGGCCATCTTGCGATGTCAGGGAGCTTGGGAGCCCCTACAACGGGAGGCGGCCTGGCCAGAGGGGGCCAAGGGCAGCTCAAAGGAAGCCCACCGGCCAAAAGAGAGACAGAATCACAAATAAACAAACAGCAACACACTGTGTGCCAGTGAATATGGAAGAACCCGCCAGTCCAGGACAGATATAAATGAATTAATCGAAAGGGTAACGAGAAGCAGACTACTCATCTACTTCCTGAGTACCTCCCGATAAAATAAGTATTAATTACAAAGAGAAGAAGAGGAATCTTACATGGGAGGGATGTGGCAGGCGGTGTTCCATCAGGTGGTCAAAACCAGCAAACAGGATGAGACCCAGGACCAGGATGCAGCAGGAAGAAGCGTGTCAGGCGGTGCTATTTCTTCGGAGTCTGGTTCCCAGGAGCCACTGCCAAGGGTCTGTAAGATAACAGCCCTGGGAGCGTCCAGAGGGTCAAGGTCAGGAATTACAGGGAAGGCAGAGGCTGCTCTGAGGAGGCAGCTGGCTCAGGCATCCCCGGGTGTGGCTTGAGCGTCTGAACTGGATCCTTATGGGGACAGCTGGTGAAATCCCAGTGGGCTCGGAGGGTGAGGTGGCAGTCATGTATCAGCTGTGGGGTCCTGCCCCCGCGGTGGTACCGTGGTGTGGAGGGGAGGGTCTCCCTTTACGGGATACTGGGTTACCTGCAAATACTTCAGGAACAAAAGTCCAAGTTACTGCAATTTTTCTGTAAGTCGGTGGTTGTTTCCAATTCTTTTAAAAAACCATAAAATCTTCTGCATCGGAGTCACCCGCGATGTGTGATGTGTTATTCTCTCAGCTGAAGGGTCGTTGTAACAATTCTGGTCGCTTTACAACCTCTGCATTTTAATGGATGCTCTAGGTGTTTCTCACCCCAGAGAATTCCTACAAAATTCAATTATTTTTCTAGCTCATTTGGTATCACGCAGTGAATGTTTACACACGGTGCCCTGGGACCAGAGGATAATATGAAAAATCAATTGTTTCACCACGTGGAAGACGCGTCCTGGGACAGCACATGCCAGTCTCACGTCTGTGTCCAGCACGCTTATTGAATCCATGGGAGTGAAATCCGATAAAATCAAAAGCAATTAGGCACAAAGAAATTCTAATTAGTTTAATGAAACCAGTCTCTTAAGCCGTTGGAAATTTGGAGACCCAAGAAAATGATCTGTTGGATTTTTCTTTAAAAAATAAAAATAAAAAGCCTGGGAACTAAACTGCGTGGTGTGAGAGGTGCCCAGCTACCTCCCTTCCCGGGTGGCACCATCCGCCTTCCGCCTGTGGCCCCCCCAGGCCGCTTCGTCCCCTGTGTAAGCATGTGTGTTTGTGCGTGTGTGCCGCCCCGACCTTCTCTTATTCTGACCTGGACTCAGGCAGGTGCCGGGTCTCTTACAGCACAGACTCCTGGGAGATGACTCCCCGCCCAGCAGTCACGTTCAGACGTGTCTGAGGCCTGGTGCCAGACAGTCTCAGCGTCCCTGGCCCCGCCCAGCGGTGCCCCACCTCTGCCTCCACATCACAAAGCCGACCACAGATGTCATCGCATTCCATTCTCAGGGACACACGGAGGGTGGCACATGCGATGAGAAGCTTTACCTTCATTTCATAAAATCACAGACCATCTGATCCCGGTTCACACAGCCAGAACGTGGGTTAGGTCAGCTCCTGAACGGCAGGCGTGCGCTCTTTCTCTTCCGTCCCACGGGCTCCAGGGAAGGGCAGCCTGGATTCACCTCTTTGCACATGAGACTTAGGCAGCCAGATGCCGAGCAGCGAGGCCTGGCGTTCGTCACGCTGAGGACGGGTGTGGGGCTTGGCTTGGCCGACAGCAGGGTGCCCACTGTTGCTCATTCCAGTACCCTTGGGAGTAGAGTCTCCTCTTTTAATCAAAACTAATATGAAATAACGTACTGCTCCTTGCTGCAAAAGAGGTCCATCTGGAAAAAGCCCACCCACTGTTAATGTAACAAGAGCAGTTTGCATGTCATCGATGTAACCTGGCGGCCAAGAGGAGTGGACTGGACTATACGTGCGTGAACAATGACGACCTCACTGTACTAGTCAGTGGGGGTGGTAGACATCGTTGAGTGAGCATGTGAACCGTGTGGCTGTTGCATTCAAACTGGCTGAGCAAGCAGAGCAATGAATATGCATCAGATTTCGCGTGAAGCTTGAACATCCCTCCACAGAAATGACTCGGATCATTCAGGAGGCTTTTGGGGATGAGGCGATGAGTGCTGAGCAGATAAATGTGCGGCACAGATGCTTCAAAGATGGTTGACAGTCTGGAGAAAGTGATCCATATTCTGAAAGGCCTGCAGAGTTCTGGGGTGAAACATTAAATCACCCAGGTGACCCAGCCCCCCTACAGCCCAGATATGGCTCCCTGCGACTTCTGGCTTTTCCCAAAACTAAAATCACCTTTGAGAGGGAAGAGATTTCAGACCAGTGATGAGATTCAGGAAAATACGACGGGGCAGCTGATGGTGATGGGAGAGCTGGGTGAGGTCCCCAGGTGCCTGCTTTGAAGGGGACAGAGGTGTCACTGTCCTGTGTACAATGTCTCTTGTATCTTGTATCTTCCTCAGTCAATGTCTCTGGTTTTCCCAGTACATGGCCGGACACCTTCGGGACAGACGTCGTATGCAAGTGCAGTGGATCTGAGCTGCTTCTCACAACCGTCCAGGCCTCCTGGGCACCTGACGTGGCACCCACGGAAAACACTGGGTCTCTTTTTTGCCTGAAATCAGAAGCCGAGAACCTGCGGGTGGGTCCTGACGACACTCAGGAACTTAGGCAACCGTGTGACACACCTGCAGACCACACGGAAGTGACAGCAGTGTCCTTTTTAACGATCGTGACTGAGCAGAGCTAACGGGGAGCTTCTGAGATGGTTTCTAAGGCTGCCACTGCCTTTGTCCTGGCCCCTGGTGGCCCTCCACTTCCTCGTCCACTCCAGAGCGCTCACAGAGGAGGCGTCAGTGGCATCGTCCATCTCTTCCCCAAGTTCAGTTCGTGCTGGGGCCCCTCACTGTGTCTCTTCATGGTTCATGGTCCCAGCTTGAGGACTTGGTGAGGGCAGAGGTCAGGCCATTGGCATTTATTAGAGTCTCATGGCCGACGCACCATGGGAGACCCAGCCAGGGACAGGGGCTGCCTTGCCCACGGGAGTCTCCCGGCAAAGAACCAGAAGAACATGCAAAACCACCCGTTTCCACGTGTGCGCACACAGGCTCGCGGTCACTTGCCTTTGTCCGGCCTCACATGAAAACTGTCTCTGTTATTGGGTCTAGTTTAAACTGGAACCATTCTGAAGAGCTCTGGGACCTCTTGCCCTCTCTGAGGACAGGTGTTCTCGGGCCGCTCCACCCGGCTGGCCTCGTCCCTGCACTTCCCCGACGCTCAGACATCTCAGCTGCTACTCGGTCCTGCCGCTGCGCTTTAGAACGCGTGGGACCCACCCGTGCGCACGCACAGGGCCTCTCTGGGAGCCAGCACTGACAGAACTGCCCACCCTCCGCCACCTGCCAGCCACTTGCTCCACGGTGGCCTCAGCCTCGTGGGTCAGGCTCAAGGACAGCCTCCCCCTCGAACATGAATGCTCAGGCTCTGGGGCCGACCGACGGGCCAGGGCCACACACGGCGAGCGCCTGACACTCGGGCGACGCTGAACACGCTGTCCCCGGGTGTCTTAGTCATTAAACCCTTAGCACAAGCTGAGGTATAGGCGTCACTTAACCCAGAAGACGGAAGCCAACGCCAAGTTCCTCTGCCGTCACCCTGTGACGTGGTCGCTGAGGACCGAGGACGAGGGCTGGGCGGTGGCCGCTGCTGCTGGCTAAGACGATGCACACCCACTGGGCGATGTGACTGGGAGGATTCTGTAGGATGGCGAGCAGGTGCCCTGAGGAGGGGCTGGGGGCTGAGCTGGCCGGCGGGCAGGGGCCGGGCACTCGCAGCTGGTGGGGGCCGAGAACGGGGCTGTCCCGGCCCGGAACACGGCCCTGCACCCCGGCCTCCTTCCTGGGTCCCAGACAGGGGAAAGGGACGGGGGCCCGGAGACAGAGCTGCAGAGGGAGCCCCGGCGGCCTCCTTCCTGCCTCCAAACCGGAGTAAGAAACGTGCACTTCTCTCCAAGGGAGGGAGAAGGCACCCAGCAGGGCCGCTGCGGTGGGGGGGGCACATGTGCAGGGGTGGGGGTGCTGGGCTGGGGCGTGGCTGCTGGAAGCAGGGCTGGGAGCTGACCTTCGGCACCGAGGACAGCAGCCGGCCCCACGGGTCCGGGGACAGTGTTCTAACCCCCATGTCGCCTTCATTAAAGTGGCCCAGGGAGCAGGAAAACCACTCTTCCCCCGTCTGACTCCCCCCACCAGGCCGAGTTAAGGACGAGCTTCCCAATGATGTGTCCCCATTAAGTCACTGCATGGGGTCTCTCCCCCTCCTGTCCAAAGACAAGATGACACGCGAGTGATCTGTGCGTTTCACGCAACGAGCACAGTCCCAGGTGCTCAGTGCTTGCTGGACGGACCACGTACGAGGACAGGCAGCTTCTGCAAAGAAAGAGGTGTCACCGTTCAAAACGGCAGGAACGTGGACTCAACGCTAGGGAGGGACACCGATCACGCGAGGCGTGGAAACAAGTCACTGTGTGACGCTCACGCTGCAGGCGCGGTCTCCAGGGACTGTGGGAACTTGACCCCAGACCCTGTCTGCGCATGAGATGGAGGCACACGCGGACGCGTGCGGTCGGCAGCCCAGCGGCATTCCGGCCACCACGCCCCTCGGGGCTCTCTCAGCAGCTCCCACAGAGGGAGTCCCCGCGCCGCGCGCAAGTGAGTCCGTCACCGCGTTGCTCTGGGAACAGCTCGCTGCTCTCCTGTGCACGCCTGTGGTTGGGGGCCCCTGCGCTTTGCTCCTTCTTCTTCTCCCGTTTACCTCCCTCCCCAAATGACAGTTTCTGCGTCAGCACCTCGCTCTCCGCTTTGAAATGTGCATTTCAGCAACGAGCATAAGAAGTCTTCACGGAGCACGCGCCCTCCTCGGAGGAAGTCAGGAAAACACACAGAAACGCGTTCAGCCGCTGGACACAGAGCAGCTGCTCATCAGATAGGCGTCACTTATTTCAAGTCGTCCACCCCTGAGCAATGACAGGTGATGGTCGCTGGGGGGTGGGGTGAGCACTGGGGGCGCAGGCGTTCCTGGGATTGTCCGCTGGCCTCGCCATGGCCCCAGACCCGCATGGAGCCAGGCCTGCGGCGTGGAAGAGCTACTCTAATTACCAGAAGTAATTTCACACGTGGTTTAACAGTCGTTAAGTGGGATTTTGAGTTATGGTTTCCTTGGTAACAGCCCGTTTGCCTTGTTTGGATAAACCACCGGCCTGGGTAGAGGTCACAGGATGCCCTTGAACATGTGGAGCTTCTTGGGCGGGCGTTCCATCCACGTGGCTGCAGCTGGAGCAGAGTCTCACCCAGACCCACAGTGACCCGGCCTGTCGTCCGCGCACCCCCTGTCCGTCCCTGCTGGGGAGACCCTGGCAGGGCGTGGCTGCCGCAAGGCCCACGAGTCCCCGGGCAGGCGGCGCTGTAGCAGGCACGAGGCGGGGGGGGCAGCTGCCAGGTGTGGGGGGTGGGGGGAGCACACCTGCTGCTCTGCAAGCTCCAGGCCCAGCTGCCCCACGGCGGCTCCTGCCAGGGGCCCAGACCACACTCAGCCTTCAGGGCCCTTTTCAAGTGCTTCCTCCTACGACGCTCCGGCTGACCCACTCGGACATCAGTCCTCCCCTCCCTGTGTCCGCAGAGCCACGGACTTCCGCCTCCGGGAGGCAGCTCGCCACTGGCCCCTCCTACACTCAGCATCAGCGTCCCGAGAGCCCTCACTGAGGCCAGAACCGACCAGCATCACCACGCTTGTTCTCCCAGCCGCCTCGGCCCCCGGCACAAGAACTCCTCCCATTACACAGATGGGGAAACAGAGGTCGGGGGTGACATAGTTCACTCCCATCGCGCAGCTAGTAAACAGCTAACCTGAAGTTTAGGGTCCTGTGGGTCTCAACGTACAGGTTCTATCATATTAACACGGTCTTATCGGGTCATTTTAAGTCACACGGCACTCATTATATTACACATGACACACACATGCTCGCATTTATGTGCACATGCAAGCTGCAGGCTGTCACCTGTGATGACACACTACAACATGGCGCAAGGCTGGATGAGGGGACCCGGACGGCTCATGGTGACCCACCTCTTCCCCACCCCCAGCGGCGGCTTCACCGCGGCGGCACCACACAACACGAGTCCGGTGGGAGCACTAGTGACAGCCTGGCGACCGCAACGGCCACAAACTGGGGCACTTTTTCCTACAGTGCGGGTTAAACATGCCCTAATATGGTTATATTATCGATTTCATGGTTGCTGGTACCACGTCCACGTCCGATACGTAACTGCGGTGAGAGTGTGTTTTCATGGCGTCTTCGTCAGAGGCTGCACTCGGCCCAGCGCCCGGCACCCAGTGGGTGCTCAGTAAACTTCCTGCACGAAGGAGTGAAACTCCACAGCATCCCGCACGGCGTCCGCGGCTTTCCTCCATCCGTCTAGCTGTCCCCCACCTGTGGCGCCATCGCAGAGCGTTGCCAGAGGACAGAGCATCTGAGGCGCGAGTCTGGGCTACGAGGCTGGATCGCTTCCCGGGGCGGCTCGCTGCGTAGCCCGCACCTGACGCTCCCTCCTACGGAGCCGGCTGCCGGGGCCCACGCCAGGGCCCACGCAGCGTCCACCCAACGACGGCAAACGCACGACTCAAACACTGGTACCTGAGCTTCTCGGGGGTGCTCGCCTTTTGCTCTACTTCTTCCCTTTTGTCCACTCCCCCCGCCCCTGGTTCCTCTCTGTCTTAACTGGGCTCTGAAGGGATCCAGGTTCTTGTCGTAAAGAGAACACTCTCCACCATGAATAAAACGCAGCCTGAATCACACCTCACAAATGCTGATGGGGATCATGATTGCAATCCAGGAATTTAATACTTTAATAGAATAATATTCCAGAAACCATTCCCATCGCAGGCTGGCACAGACTGCGGCCTCGGAGGGACTGTCCCTGCGCCCCGGCTCTGCCCCCACCCGCTGCGTGGTCCGGGGGCTCTGTGTCCTCTCCTGCAATACAGGGGGAGTGTAGCCGCTCTGAGGGGTGAATCCAGGAGACGCAGCGGGGGCACTGGGACCAGTGCAGAGGCTCTGATACGCACAGTAGGTGCGCGAGTTTTCCAGCGTCAAAAGCCTGGTGATGTGGCCAAACAAAACCAAACAAAACCAAAAGCAACAGCTCTGAGATTTGCACCGTTTACCCACTTGCCTCCAGAGCTGCACCGAAGGACCCGGTGTGACACTGGGGACGTCAGGAATCGCCACTGTCCACTGGGGCCCGTGTGGCCCTTGCACACCTGAACTGCGTGTGGTGTGGCTGAGACGCCAGCTTCACACAATTTTAACTCACTTAAGCTGAGCGGCTGCACACGGCTGGTGGCTACCATGTTAATACACAGGTAAAGAATCACCCACATGAAACTAGATCACATTTTGAACTCAGAACAAACTTCAGAAAGTCCCAGCTATTTTTCCACGGGCAAAACAGTCTTCCTTTTCCTTCCCCCCAAATCCCTGCCTTGCGTCCCTTCCTCATCCTCCTCGTCACAATCTGGAACAGCTTGTGGAATCTCCCGCTTCTGAGGGGCTGCGCGTGGACCGCAGCTCCAGGCCCCCGTGAGGGACCCCCGCAGCCGGTCGGGGGATAGTTAAGTTCCCCGGATCCCCGCCAGGCCCTGGGGTCGCTGGGAGATTAGGAGGCCACCGTGGCTGGTCTGTGGCTCTCCAGCCTTTGTCACAGCTCGGCCGCTGCTGAGGTTAAAGGTGGCGGCAATCACACTGCATTTGCTGCTGACAGAAGCGACCCGGCAGGTCCACCGGCTCCACCTCTTGATGAGCATCTGCCTGGGGAGGGACGCACACACTTGTTTCAGCCCGCGCCCTGAGCGAGGAGCTGGAAAGGTGCTGAGTGTGCTGGAGACGCACTGTGGGAAAAGACAGACGCCCTGAGTGGGTGTGTCAACCACTGAGTCGTCACCACACAGCCCTGGGCTCGTGCCCTGGAGGAGGCTGAGAAGCCCCCACTGCGGCAGAAACGCAGCAGCCCCGCTGAGATGCACACCGGGGTCTGCGGGTTCTCCCTGCCCTTTGGGATGCCCTCCCCACTGCCCACCCCTACCCCGGGCAGCTGCAGAGAGGAACGAAGCACTGGGTCCATTCCGAAAGACTGGGAAGGACAAAGCGCTTGGAGCTCAGAGAAGCTGCATGTAAACAGCCGTGACCGGATTCTTCCCAACAGGACGGGGGGTCCTTCACATCTTCCCTCACCGGGCCCCACCCCTTCCTGACCCCAGGCCCACACGGGCCCGTCCCGGGGAGGACACAGGACCCTCCTGGAGTCGGTTAGACACATTGGAAACCACATTAGGTCTGTCTGCTCCCCAGGGGCACATTTGGTAAATCCACCGTGTCCCTCCCGGTATGCGGGGACGGTGGGCCCCGGTCAGGGCCACATCGTGGCCACTTCATTGCCAGTGAGCAGAGCAGAGCCTCCTGTGAAGTCAGACAGGCCCAGCAGGGTGGTGGCAGCTCTGCTGGGTCCTTCCAAGGCCCCGACTGCACGGGCTGCGATCCCGTCATCGTTCAGACACGCGCCTTTGGCTGCCCCTGCATTTCAGAAAGCGCCACTTGTGATTCTGCAAGGCCCCTCACCAGGTGTCACCCAGCCCGACGTCCCCCAGCCCTGAAGACTCGCTGCAGCCCGCCGTCTCATCAGCGCAGGGACGGGGAAGCCGTGGTGTCGCACTTGGAACCCCACATCACCCCATTTCTCCCAGCCGCCCATCATCCTGCTTTGCGACCCCATGACCGCGGATGAGGACCCAGCGCGCACCAGGTCTGGACACTCACGTAGCGATGTCTCCAGTGGGAGAGCTGCCCCCGGGGCCCGGCGGAGACGACACTCGGCCCCGCCCCCACCTCCAGGGGAAATAAGCCACAATTCTCCCAGAAAAATGCAACTTAGTCGTGCCGTTCTCCATCCCTAGTGCCCGGTTTTTAGAAAATAAAATAAGAATCCACTATCCTGCCCGCGGCATTACGTGCTCGGAAAATTTGAGAAAGTGGCTGGATCGGCATTAACCTTCGGGAGTCCCATTTTCCAGACGGCAGAGGGTCTGTCCCCGCGGCCCAGTGGCTGAGCAGTCAAGTTCATTAGGCGCATCTCATTTTGGCAGGAAGCCACCTTCTTCACGCAAAACCCAGCGGCAAACACGCAGAGGGCAAGGAGGGCGGTCACCCCCCCTAATAAATGCAAGGCTGCGGGCCAGCTGCCAATCTCGGGGGCAGCGGGGACGGGGAGTCTCAGGGGCGGGAACCTGTGCCCTGCGTTCCTGTGACCCGAGCGAGCAGTCATCAGCCAGTGGCACTGGGCCAGGTCTCGGAGGCCACACCGAGCTCTGACAGCAGCGATGTGACAGGCTCGGCCTGGCGGGGGGACGGGGGGGTGCACTCATCCCCGCAGCTCAGCGCATCCTGTGAGCCGGTCTCTGAGTCCCTGAGCTGTCCTTGCAGAAGGAGCGAGGCCAGAGAGCCACGCGGCCGGAACACGGAGGCGCCGGGCGGCCTGGGGACGGGGGGCTGACAGGACGTGGGACACGGAGGCGACGCGGCTGCCACAGTGTCAGCGCGAGGCATCTCTGCTGCCGGGAGGGCCCAGAGCGGAGCGGCAGATCCGGGGCCACAGGAACCGAGCAGACAGCTGTCCAGAGAGCAGAGGCACCCCGCTTTCTGGGGGCGGGGGGAGCCTCCCAATGGACAGGTTCTGGCAAGTCCGTGCTTTTCACACACGATGCAGCCCGGCCCGCAGCCCCCAGCCTGACCCCTCGTCCTGGGGAGGGCCCCCAGCTCACCCCGCACCTCTCCTTCCTGGGCCCCCTTCACCACGCGAAGCCCGAGGCACCTGTTCCTTCCCATCATCTCACGACCTGAGAACCCGGCCCGGAGGCTGTGATGGCCGGCGAGCCAGTGGCCGAGCCAGGACTGGGAACAGACATACCGGGGGCGGGGCCCCCCCTCCCCTGGGAGAGGAACAGAGGCCCCGCCACCATGGCGGACACTCCCTCGCTTGCTTCTATCTAATTGCGGGTCCAATTCTCTGCATGGTGAGGCCCTGTCTCTCCGACCGCCTCTCTCTGGGAACCGTCCCTACCCCGTGACCCTGTGTCTTCCATCCCGAAGCCCCCCGACCTGCCCGGTCAGCAGCTGTCGGGGCTCAGACCTGTGCGTAGTCCCAGGGAGGCTGATCTTTGGGGTTCTTATGGCCAGTGGGGGTGAGAGGCGGGTGAGCGGCTGATGAAATGCCGGCCACGTGCACGGGTGAGAGCGCGAGCCCAGCGCCCGGGGCCACGGCACACACACCCTCGGGCCCCACGGTGATGCGGGTCGTGTGTCTTCACAGGTTTCCCTGCAAGTTAGGCAAGACTAAGCAGCTGGAGAGGCCAGGTCACGCGGCCTGAGCTCCCCAGCCACGCGTTCTGCCGGCAGTGGGAGCCTGGGGACTCGAACCCGTCTTTGCCAGATGTAGACACGTCTGGGAATGTCCGCCGTGGCCGTGCCGGTCCCTGATGTCCCACAGTCTCTGCGTCTGCTCACGGCCCAGGGCCACCGCCCGGAGCCCCGCAGCGCCAGCTGACCCCGGCAGGCTGCTGGGACAAGGGCCCAGACCCTCTGTGTGAGGGGCGCCCGGCACCTCTGCCTTTGCCCCACTGGCTCTGTGGCCACGTTTGCACCAGTTCGCAGGTGGGACATGAGAGCCGCCCCTCCGTGCGACAATGAATCCGCTCAGCCGTGCCAAGAGGTGCGTGGGGAAGGCGGTGCCGGGGCGTGCGGTCCGGCTGTCGGAGCCCAGACGGGGCAGTCGCAGGGCGGAGGAGGCGCCGGGCCGGGCAAGGTGCCTCTGGTCTGGGGCGCCTCCGGGGAAATGAGTCCGCCCTTCTCAGCGCCCGCTCTTCTTGCTCTCATTACCAGTCAGAGCAAACAATCGCTGCATTAAACACTCCGAGGGGTTCCCAAGGCCACAGCTGATTTCCATAAGCGATCTTCTCAGGGCCCCAGAGGGGGCGGTGCAGGCTGGGAGGGCGAGGAGCTCTCCTGAGGAATGCACCTCCTCGCCGCGGTGATGCGTTCTGGGGCAGCCTGGCCGTGGAAGCAGCGCTGTGGTTTGGGGGTTTCTGGTTTTCTGGGGGAGCAGTGAGCAGGAGGGAGTCAGGCCTGGAAGCTGAGTCCAGGCTCCGACACGAAGGGACGCCGTGACTCCTGACAGTGAGGACGCGGCACGGCTTGCCCTTCCTTCACAGGGTGGCAGGGCCACAGGGACCACAGCTCTGAGCAGCGCCCACCCGGGGGTGCGCCCGCCCCCACCAAGCGGTCACTGTCTCACTCATTTATTCCCGTAGCCCGGACCCCTCCCATCACCCGGGCGGGCCAGCGAGGACGGCAGCACTGCTCTGTCTGGGCACAGCGCCTGGTGGCCTGCGAGGCCGGGCCCCTAGGGACGCGGCTGACATTTCGCAGTGAACGAGCAAAGGAAAAGAGAATGGGTGGCTCTTCCCTCTGCTGTGCTTTCCGGGAAGAGACCTGAGACAGGACGGGGCAGCCCCAGAAAGCCGGTGCTCCCCTCAGTCCCACAAGGGGAGGATGGCGGCGGGGGCCGAGCCCAGGACCACCAGTGTGCCGGGCCGGCAGGGAGGCGAGCGTCTGCAGCGTGCGCGGTGGGCTGGGGGCAGGGAGCTCGCGGGAACCGGGGTCATCCACGGAGCCTGCCCACTGCGGGTGCCAGGCCGGCCCACGTCACGGCGACTCTGAGCGCAGGGACAGGTGCTGCACGTTCCGTCCTCGGGGCTCAGGGCCCAGAGTGGTCACTGCCCGGATCGGGCCACACGTTTTGGCCCAAGAGCAAAGCCCGGCAGTCAGTGTCCCTCGCCGGGCGGTCAGGGCTGCATGGGCCACTCCTGCGCGCCCCGGGGAGCACAGTGGGCGGCGGATGCCATGCTCAAGCCGCATGTTTCAGGATAGCGGACTTGGGTTTGTGAACCCCGTGTCCCTCCCGGGCCCCCGCTGTGTGGGCCCCGCTGCAGAAGGAGGAGTTGCAGCCGGAGGCCCACGGACGCAGGGGCTGTGGTCTCTGGCTTTGAGGACGGACGGGACACAGCAGGAACGCGGAGAAACCGGAAGACGCAAGAAAGCAGGTTCCCCGAGACGTCAGGGGGAACGCCGCCTGCTGGGACCCTGCCTGGAACCCCCGAGACGCATTTCAGACCTGTGCCCCCCAGGACAATGCGAAGGCAGCAGATGTGTGCAGTGCAAGCCACCAAGTGTGCACAGCTTGTCACGTCGGCCATGGAACCTCACACGTGTCCCGACAGACACCTGAGTCATGTGCTCCGAGGCTTCCTCCCGCCCATGTCAAAGCGGCGCGTTGGCCCCGGGCGAGCAGCGGCCGCTGTGGCTGGCGTTGGGCCAGCTGCCTCGGGCCTCGGCCTCATCAGAACCCGCTCGCTGACCCTGGGCGAGGTGTGCCTCTCTGCCTCCCTCCGCTCACCTACAAATTGGGGATGGAAGTGCCGCCTTCTTTGTACGGCAGGGCTGCGACCTGGTCAGCTAATTCACGCAAAGAGCACTAAACAGGCACCGACCCGCGGAACTCATCGTCCCCATGTTAACGGGGACAGAGCTGACGTCCAGGGACCCCACGGACTCGCCCTCCCTAGCGGGGACGCGGACACGGTGCGCCCACTGCCTCCCCTTCAGCTCAGGCCAGCGACACGGGCTGGCGGGACTCACAAAGCTCTGGGCCCCACTAGAGGAACGGGAGGGAGGACAACGTGGACGCCGCTCCGAGGCTGTAGGACGCATGACAGCGGGGTTACGTCAGGGCGGGAATGAGACAAGCGGGGTGCCGCTTGGGGGTCTGCAGGGAGTGGCGGGACCATCTCAGAACGTGATGTGTGGTACATGCAGGGCAGGGGCTTGTGCGCCGAGCGGGTGACAGGCTCGGAGGGGCCGGCCGTTACCAAAATAACCGTTCGCCCCGGAAACACGCTGCAGTCTGCGGTGAGAGCCCCAGGCAGCAGCACTCGCGCCGGCGCCAGCACCGTAGGAGAGTCGCTCACAGGCCTAGGGAGCAGGGCGCCCACCCGAGCCCCGCGGGCACCTGCGCCGCTCACCGCCGGGGGCGCCACGCTCACGGCGCTGCGGGGATTGGCGTCTGCAGCGGTCTGCAGGTGGAGGCTGCTGGTTAGGAGGCCACCCTCAGACCCTCTCGTCTGTACCACGGATGTCCCCACCACGGCCTTGGCCCAAGGTGGCCGCTGAGAGACTCACAGAAGGAGTTCAATTGTCTCACGGTTCTGGGAATAGGAAGGGACGGCCTGCCTGAGCATCAGTGACAGCGTGAAGCCCGTGGAAGGCCCAGCACTTTCAGAAAGCCAATCGGCTCCATGCAGGAAAGCTTTGGAAGGCCCAGCAGCAGAAGGAAGCGATTCTAGGCGATAGCTGTCAGCTGCTCAGGTCTCAATACGCAGGGCCACTGCTTCCCGGGCAGAGATCTCCTGGCAGAACGGGACCTCTCAGGCTCCACCAGCAATGCCCCACCACCAGTCTGTGCCCTAAAGGAAGGGACTTCGGGGATGGAAGAGGGCGCTGTCACGGGCTACGGTCTGCTCCCGGTATCAGCAACGAGGGACAGGAACATTCCCAAGCGGCAGAGCCCGTCGACCAGACACACCCGTTCCCCACGCACCTGCAAACCCACACATCCCGCTCGTTCCCCCACGTGGGCGGGGGCTCTCCGCCAGCCAAACAGGCCGCAGAGCAACGGCGAGAGGTGGAAAGAGGTCTGAACAGCGTGCAGATTTTTCTTTGTTTCTTTTTAAAATTTCTCATCTAGCCCAGAAGTAACTTCGGGCTCAAGTCGGGGAGTGAATATGTCCAAGGTTGACGTTAAGGGGATGCACTGTTTAAACACAGCCAGTGAAGAAGAGGGAGCAAGATCCCTGCTGACCAGACCTGGGGGCAGGCACTGGGCAAGTCACGGTCGTGCAAAAACCACCTCAGTCACCGTTACCGTCAGTCACCATCCAGCTGCAGGAGGAACACTGCGCACAGGGCGTGGGTCCCAGGGGACCGGGTGCGACCACAGCACCGGCATGGCCTTCACGCTGGGTTATGAACGAGCACACGGCGTGATCCGTGTGTGATCACACACTGACACTGCTTTAACACGTAGGGGAAACCCGTGCTCTGGCAGAGAAAGGAGGAGCATTCGATGCTTGGAGAACCGGCCCCCTCCGACTGCCTGCGTGCAGCCGGCAGCGGGCGGGACTGCCGCGGAGGTCCGGCGCCAGCGGCACCACTGGGAGGGAGCCGGGCACGTGCCACCCCCAGCCCTGGCTCAGGACCCGCCGGGGGGCCGCAGCTCACCTTCCCTTTCGCTCCCCCTCTGCCTGGGCGGCTTTTCTTTCCACTCAGTAAAATTATATGGATGAAGCGAAAGGGAAATGCAGACCCGGCGCCATGAAGACGTTCTCGCCGAGGAGGGTCTTCGTGTGTCCGGTCCCCTCGGTGTGTGGCTCTCTCTCCGCTCTGGCACCCTGTACCCGGGGCTCCATGGTGACAGCTTTGTGACGTTGGACATCTTAGCTTTGCTTGTTAGTTAAGAGTCCTTACCCTGTGCCAGGCATGCTTCTGAGTGCTTTAAAATATTTATTTTCCTTATCTTTTTATCCCAATGTGGAAGTTAAGTCGTTGGTATTGTTCCCGATCTACAGATGGGGCAACAGAGGCACAGCAGGCTAAATGAATCTGCCCAAGGTCAGAGTGGGGCAAGCGGGAAATCCAAGGTTCTTTACTGTGAAGCTAAGACGCTTCCACATCTCCACGCAGGAAACAGGACGGCCTATTGGATGGAGCCATAAAGATTCAGTAAGTCCATCCTGTGCAGCCTTTGGAGCAGAGCGTGGCCTCTGGCCGGGGATGAAAAGGAATTAAATGCTATTTAGTAGACAATCACTCTTG
The DNA here is from genome assembly GCF_987537825.1 of Furipterus horrens. Classification (NCBI taxonomy): domain Eukaryota; kingdom Metazoa; phylum Chordata; class Mammalia; order Chiroptera; family Furipteridae; genus Furipterus; species Furipterus horrens. Next base: position 143,804,468 of record NW_028327177.1, read on the forward strand.
GCAAAGAGAAGTTCTATTTCTTGATAGCCATCTTGGTAATTACCTCTAATAAATTTGCTTTATGAAGTAGTATTGATTAGTATGTATATGTGAAGGCAGGATCAATAGGGAAGAGTCGGGACGGCTGAGAGCCAAGGTCGCAAACAATGACTGAGGTTGTCGGAGGGACCCCGAATGGGCCCCAGCAGGGCTGCAGGGCGAAGCACAAGCCGTTAGTTCCGAGATGTGGGTATTGATCACCCTGCCTCTGTTACAGCGCCTCAAAGGCGGCATGTGACTGCCCTAGGCACACCCAGGGCTTCCCTCCTCCAATAGCTGGGGGTGGGGGTGGGAGGTGTCTCTTGGAAACTCCAGTCCGGCTGGCCTGGCCGTGTGTCTCTCCTGTTCCTGAGCCCCCGGCTGTCCATGTCCCTCGGAGTCAGGAGTCAGCTCCATCTCTGCGCATCCGCCCCCTTCCACCGCAACATCACCGCTCCGCGCGCTGGGCTTCAGCCAGACAGGCTTCCTTCCTGTTCCACCAGCCTTGGGTCTCGTCACCGTTCCCGCTGCCCCTGGGTCACCGCATGGTCTACGCCTCCCCACCAGGCTCATCCGACGGTGATCACCACAGGAGACCTTCCCGACTCCTCTGCCCACTGACCCATTGCAGGCAGACCCCCCGGCCAACGTTCTTGCAGGTTTATTCTCATCCGAAGCTCTCTGACCTGGCAGCACCTCATTTCTGTCGTCTTTCCTCCTACATCTGAGGTCCACGAGCAGGGAGTGTGGCTCTTCTGTCCCTGCCACTGCACACTCCAGGGCAGCGCCTTGCACACAGTAGGTGCTCAGTTCACACTTGCTGAACAAGTGCTGCTGGGGGTTAATGACGTGGAAAGACTCTGGACACACCTGACACCTGAGAATCACGCAAGTAATGAAAAGGTCCATGGGGACTGTGTTGTGAAGGACCGTGGGAGGCTGAGCGCCAGGGGTCTGCGTGGGCGGGGAGACCCTCCCCGAGGGGTAGGACTCGGGGTGAGCGGAAGGTGGGCGCACACTTGGCGGAACGGGGTGAAGGGGGAAGAGCCCCTGGAGACTAACCAGACAGGACACTTGCAGAAATAACAGAACCTTCACTGACCGTGAAATCAAAGTTAACAAGGTGGCTGGAAGCACACGGCACAAGGAATGGAGGTGATTTCAAATCGCGTCGCTCCATGCGGCAGCTTCCACGCCGGCATGACCGCTGCCTGGGGTTCCCCAGGAAGACGCTTTCCCAGGACTCAGGGTTTGCAATGCCCAGCCAGGGCCGCGTCGGTCCTCGGCCAGCTCGGGTCAGCGGCGGTGCCGGGCAGGAGACGCGGCCGTCGGTGAAACCTGCACGCTCATTAGTCACAGTCTGGCCCCCAGAGTTTGTGCACAGACCCCCACCAGGCATCTGGGTCAGGTCCCGCCATGCGCTCAGCTAATCCCGAACCGTCTCCGGCAAGAGGTCGTTGACTCCCGCCCCGGGCGCAGCTCTGCGGCCCCTGCAGGTGGGCGGGGGAAGCAGCCGTTCCTTCCTCCCCACGCGGGCAGGTCCCGCCGCAGGACCCCAGCTCATGCGTCCAAACAGCCAGGACAGCAGTGTCCGGCTTGGCCCTGGCCGCCACGGGGCCCCAAAATCTGTGTCTCAGGGGCAGGAAGTCTGTCTTCAACATCCTGTGCGGCTGCCAACCATTCCTGCAGCTCAAAACAAACACTCCTGTTCAGTTTTCTGACGTTTCTGGACTTTGGGATCCCCAAGATGGCTGCTGGCTTGATTCCCCTTCCAGTGACGTTCTCCCCGGGACTCTGCTCCAAGAGGGGGGCCTGGACGGAGGTTCACCCCCACCTGATGGCGATGAAGCAACCCGTCGTCTGTCCTGCTGTGGTGGCAGGTGCCTGTGAGCGGCCTGCGTTCCGACGAGCCTGGCTCTGTCTCCTTCCCTGGCTCGTGAGCTACATGGCCATGATTATTCTCCGCCGTGCGGACTGCTGGCGTTTTTCTCACCCACGTCCCCCTCCTGTTCCTCACGTGTCCTCCTCACAGGCCCTCGGTGACGGGAGCCAGGAGGCTGCCATCTGGTGCCACCTGTGCTTGGGGCAGGCCTGGCGGGGGAGGGGACACCCAGCCTTTACTGGCTGTGTTCTGCTGCTGCTGGTCTCAGGCCATCGCCATCCCTGCCCACCGCCCTGCTGGGAGTTCTGGGCTCCGCAGGGAGGACTCAGCGCTGACCGCCGCCCCCACCCAGGGCAGGGTCAGGCTGCGGCGCAATGACAGGAGCAAGGAATAACCGCCTTTGCTGAGAATTAGCATCTCCCGAAGGTCTGTCCTTCAGCAACGTGGGCAGCCGCTGGGCGAGGTTAACAGGGTGGGAAGGGCTCCTGGGTGCCAGTCAGCCCCTCCTGGGTGGGCGGCACCCACTGCCAAGGACAGTCCTTCCGGGTGCAGACAAAGCACCCTCCTGGAGTGCCAGCCTGGGCCTCATCCCCAGCCCTCGTCTCAGGCAGCCGCTGGGGAGTGAAGGAACTGGAAGGAGCTCCCCCACCCTCCCGGAGCTCCGTGGACGTCAGTAAAATGGCTGCACTGATTCCTGGTTTTCTCCGCAGCTTCATTCAGCATCACAGGAGGAAACTGTGCTGTCGTGGAAGCCGGGAGACATGGGCCCAGCTCTGATGTCACGCTGGGCAGCCTGAGGGTTTCACTTCCGTGCCTCTGATTTAGTCCCTCCGGCCTCAGGGTCATTACCTATAAAATGTCCCTGCGAGTGTGGCTCACAGACACCTGCCTCAGGACCACCCGGGACGCTTATCAAAGACATAAAAGACATATCCTCCCGCCCCGCTGGGGTGGCTCAGTGGACTGAGCGCCAGCCTGTGCACCAAAGGGTCGGTTCGATTCCCAGTCGGGGACATGTTTGACACATGGAAATGCTGAGGACAGCCCACGTCCCGTGTCAGAGATGAGACTGTCCCACCGCAGGGGACCCATTCTTGTCACCAAGCGTGGGGTCCGCCGACGCCTCGGCCCAGGGCTGAGGATACACTCTCAGTAAACGAGGTTGGGGGGGTGGGACACATCCCTGAAGCGAGCAACACACATTCAAAACCACCAGCAGGATGCGCGGAACGAGAAATCTGCAGGCCGGACGGACCCGCAAGAACCTCCCGGCGCTGCACGAAACGGAGCGCAGCTCTCCTTGCGCTGCGCCTCCTGGGCCTGGCGCGGCAGGTGCGGTGTGGCCCCGCCCACCCATGCCTGGCCCCGCCCACCCACTCCCGGCCCCGCCCTCCCACTCCCGGCCCCGCCCATTCCCGTCTGGCCCCGCCCGCCCACGCCCGGCCCCGCCCGCCCACGCCCGCCAGGCAGGCCTGTTGTCAGCACGGCGCTCACGCAGGAGGAGCCGGCTCAAAGAGCTGGACACCCCGAAACCACGCAGCTGTCGGGGGTGCGAGTCAGGACATTAGCCCATCTGCCAGGAAGAGACTCAAGTGGGTCCCAGGAACCACGTGCCTCAGGGCGGAGACCTGAGTCATCACCCACGGCGGCTGGGTGATGACTGGGCGTCCGCCCACCCGGCCGTCAGCCCGCTCCTGGGCTCCCGGCTCTCCCCACGCACTTCTCTGGGGAGCGCGCCTCAGGCGCTAACACCCAGTCCCCAGGGGCCCGCACACGCACACCTGGTCTTCCCCGCGTGGATGATTAGCCCGCTTTTAAAATGGGTCCCCCTGAAAGGACTTCCCCTACAGGTCTCCTGGTGCCCCCTCTGCGAACATCGGGAATATCAGGGTGTCATGGTCACAGCCTTAAGAATATAGAGATTCCCAGGGTGTTGGCAAGGCGAGACTCCTGAGCGCACCGCCCGTTCGCAGGAGGACAACGTAGTTCCCACAGAGGGACCTTCTGCTCTGCACACTGACTTCCTGCTGCCACGCCACGCCCTCCCGCCCCACGCCCCGCCCTCCGACCCCACGCCCCTCCTCCCCACCCCACAACCCGTCCTACCGCGAGGTCCCACATTGCTGTCACAGGGGCGCACAGTGCTCTCTGCTGCCTCCGTCGTCCCTGCCTCTGCCCCAGAGCTTTGCTGGCCAAGTTTCCTGCGTGCAATCTGAGTCTCCCTTTGAGAAGCCAGACTTGCTTCCTGGGAGGCAGGAAAGGTCGGCCTTTCTGCGGAGGCTCCGGGGGGTGGGGGCGGGGTTGGCAGGTTCTGGATCGGGTCACTTACAGAGGAGAGGGCCGCTTGGCTGACTCCTGAGGTGAAGTGACCAGGCTTCCACCCCTGACTCCCTGCCACCCTGAATCCTGAGCCCAGGGTCCATGAGAGACGCCAAGCGAACGTGTAGGGAACATGACGGCACAGGACGAAAGCCACTCACAGTGTCTATGCGGAGCTGTGGCTCTTCCTCCAGTCGAGCCCCTTCCTTCCCGCGTCCCCCGTCCCCTCCCTTCCCTGTGAATGCCAGTCTCTTTCCACAGCACCAGCAGCTGAACCTCCCAGCCCCGCCACTCTGGCCGCCTGCGGAAAGGGTGTCTGACAGCGGGATCCTCAGTGCTGGGGGGTTCCACACTCTGGAGCTTCACAAACTGACCCCTGCTTGGTAGCAGCTGGTCCAGCCTGTGGCCGAGGAGCAGACCAGCCCCTTCTGGACGGCCTGGGGACAATGCTCTCCCCGCTGTCCCAGTTACTAAAGCAATGCCGTGTGTTTCCAAAGGTGGTGACAGGAGCTGCCGCTTGGAGCCCTGGAAGGGCCTCTTGGGTTTCCCCGGCACCCACCTCAGTCTCTGGGTGAAAAACAGAGTGTGGGGGGCTGAGGGGTGGAGGAGACATCTGAGAACGCACAGCAGC